>NC_048903.1:126424-492464 GCF_011077185.1 Oxyura jamaicensis | reverse complement strand
TGACGCCGCGCAGGGGGAAGATGGTGGGCACCCGCACCAGGTAGGACTTGCGGCCGCCCTGGAAGTGCTCGCTGCAGACGCGGTGGCCGGTGGTGGGCTGGAAGGTGCTGAAGCAGCCGCTGACGCCCGCCCGGGACACGTTCTTCAGCCAGAGGCGCCGCAGCTCCTCGTCCTTGGGGAAGGTGTAGAAGTGCAGCGCCTTGTCGCGGTGCGAGTTGTTGTAGCAGCCAGGCACGCAGCAGGTGAAGCCCGGCATGGCGGGCCGGCCTCCCGGGGGGGGCCGCGGCAGGCCCCGGCGGCGGGGAGAGCGGGCGCGGGCCGCCGCCGAACTACAGATCCCACAAGGCCAACCGCGGCCTCTCGCCGCCCGCCGACGCCGCCCGCCGAGGCCGCACCGGAACTACGCGGACCACAATGCACCGCGCCGAACGGGCGGCCGAGCGCCGCCGCCGCCGCCGCGCCGGAACTACGCGCCCCACACTGCGCTGCGCCCCGGGACTACGGCTCCCAGGGTGCACCGCGCCGGCGGCAGGCCCGCCCCGCCTCTGCCCCGCCTCCGCCTCCCGTGAGGCGCCGCGCGCTCGCGAGAGGTGGCCCGGCGGGAGGCGGGAGCGGCCGTTACCGGAGCCGTTACCGGAGCCGTTACCGGAGCCGTTACCGGAGCCGTTACCGGGGCCGTTTGGCGTTACCGGGCGCAGCTCCGCCATGGACGGCGTCAGGGCGCGGCGCGAGGCCAGGCGCAGCGGGAGGCGCAGCCTCGGGGACCGGCTTCGGGTAAGGCGGCGGTGCCGCCCCGCACGGGAGGGGACGGGGGGGGGGGGGGGGGGTGCATGGCGCGGCTCTGAGCTGCCCCCGGTGTGTGCCCTCAGGGCGGGCTCGGCCCCGGGAAGGGCGACGCCGCCGCCAGGAGGGCCCCGCCGAAGCAGCGGCCAGCCGCCTTCCCCGAGCTGGACAACGCCACGCCGCGGGGCCTGCTGCGGAGGGTCATCCAGAACCGTGAGTAGCGCGGGGGGGCAACCGGGCGGGTTGAAAGGTGTTGAAAGCTCTCTTCCCTCAACGTTGTGATGCCGACGAACGCCCACGGTCCTGGTGCCGCCGGTCACTGTGAGCCGGGGCGTGAGCCGCCGAGGTACTCGTCTCAAACCTCAGCCCTGCTGCTGCCGTTGGCAGTCATACGTGTCAGCCTTCCTAGGAGTAGAACCCAAAGGGGTTTCACTGGTTCTTTGTTTTAACTCGTTAAGAAGCTTAATTTAAAGAGCATAGTGCATATTTAACGCTTTGCTGCTGTCCTGCTTTCAGCTACGATAGAGTTAATTTCCCTCCTAGTAGCTGGTGGGGTGCTGTGTTTTGGATCAGGACGAGAAGAGTGTTGGTAACACACTGATGTTGTAATTGCTGCAGAGCAGTTCTTACACCAAGCCAAGGACTTTCCAGCTCCTTGCTCTGCCCTGCCAGCGGGCAGGCTGGGGGTGCAGCAGGAGCTGGGAGGGGACAGACCCAGGACAGCTGACCCCAACTGGCCAAAGGGGTATTCCATACCATATGGCATCATGCTGAACAATATCTAGGGGTGGCTGGCCGGGGTTGGGGGCAGCTGCTCAGGGATAGGCTGGACATCGGTCAGCGGGTGGTGAGCAATTGCATTGTGCATCACTTGTTTCATACACATTATTATTATTATTGTCTTAATTAACTGTCTCTGTCTCAACCCACAGGCTTTACTTTCCCGTTTCTCTCCCCCATCCCAGAGAGGGAGAAGGGAGGGTGAGCGAACGGTTGTGTGGTGCTTAGCTGCCGCAGGGTTAAACCACAACAGCTAATTTTTGACATTCTTGCTAGATTGAGTTGTGGAAACAATGTTTTGATTTGTTCACAGAACCACAAGTCTCACCTCTAGCACCTCAGGTAGCTGAACACAAAGAAACAGAAGATGCTCAATCAGAGCCCCCATCCCGGAGGACTTCCAGCATGTAAGTAACTTTTTTTGTTAACAGTACCAAGCATAGCTGCAGTTCCTACAGCAGTGGGATTGGGGAGCAGGATTTCTTCTGTTTCAAGAATCAAAATTGCATTCTCTTATTCAGGATTTTCAGAAATAGCCTCTCCTGCTCTGAAGGAATCACTGGGATTGAGGAACAAACCAGTAAATACAATGGGTTTGTACCTAGTCCCCCTTCTTAAATGCAGACTCGTAACAGCGTTTTCCAGTGGAAGTGCTGGATGCAGTAAGATGCCCGATGGAAGTCTGCTTGTCTTAGTTATCTGTAACAGATACCAGAATAGAAGTTCTCAGATGTTTGCAAGGTTACAGGCTATGTGCTGATAATGCTGGGGAGTAACGTGTGGGAATGAGTGGCTGCCAGGTCTGGTATTCAGCAAACAGGTTGCTGTTGCTTTTTAGTGTTAATGCTGCTTGCCTGTCCCTGTACTGGGCTGCTAGGGGTTACTTGATCTCCTGTAGCGTGGTTTGGAGGTGAAGTTTGCCTGAGGCTCAGCTGCCTTTTTCATGTTCAGCTTCCTTTAATATGCTGAGCTAATAGGCCTGACCATTCCACTTCGTTAAATAGCAGAAAGCCACTCGTGGTGGTAGATCTTAATGTGCTCTAGCCACTTTGTCCAAACTTCCAACTTTTTTAGTGACTCTAGCCAATTTGTCCCAAAGCTTAGCTGATGAGGATGAAGTTGCGGATGTTGTTTACGTGGATTTTAGTCAAGTATTTGCCACCACCTCCCACAGTATTCTCCTGGAGAAGCTGGCGGCTCAGGGCTCAGACGGGCGTACGGCTCGCTGGCTGCAGAACTGGCTCAAAGGCTCCCAGGGAATGGGGTTCAACTGGTGGCCAGTCACCTCTGGTGTTCCCTGGGGCTCAGTCCTGGGGCCAGTTTTGTTCCACAGTTTTAGCAGTGATCGGGAGGAGGGGATGGAGTGCTCCCTCACTAAGCTCACAGGTGACACCAAGGTAGGTGGCACTGTCAAACTCCTTGAGGGCAGGAAGGCTCTGCAGAGGGATCTGGATAGGCTGGGTCAATGGGCTGAGTCCAACCTCAAGACATCCAACAAGGGCAAGTGCCGGGTGCTGTGCGTGGGTCCCAACAACCCTGTGCAGTGGCACAGGCCTGGGGAGGAGTGGCTGGGAAGTTGCCCAATAGATTATGCATCTATTCCATGCACCAGTGTGTTTGTGATGCATAATGTTTTGTGATTGTGGCTTTTTCGTTTACACTGTAAGGTCTGACAAATTTAATTGCTGCTATGTGCTGTCAGCAGAAGAGAACTACGGAGTTTGTTGGGAGCCAGTCTTCCCCTTTAGCTTGAAGTTTCTTAGCCCTGTCATTCTGAATATACACTTTAGTTTTGATTTTCTTACTTTGTGAAATTTGAGTTAGTAGGAGGGAATGAGATGTTTCTACCTTTGCTGAGATACTCTAGCTAGTTCCTTATTTCTGCTGCAGCAAGGACCAATAACTTCCATTTGCTTTTTTAGCAGCTTTACAGGGAATTTACCCTGTAATGTACCCTTTCTAGGGTACCTAAATGACTGTCCTTTGTTAAAGGCTTGGTTTGTATTGGTAGGGTGGAACTGCAACTGCCAGACCTTGTTCCTGAGGATACATCTATCGCTACATTCCGTATGACTAGGAAGAGAAAGAAACTCAGCATTTCTGAATTTGAGAGAGCAGCAGACAAGCGACTTCCTCAGAACCAAGGTAAGGCCACAGTATGAAATCACCTTGCTTTCTGCTGCGTTTGCCGTCAGCTCATCTGCTGCAGTGTAGCTCTTAGTAACTTCTCAGTTGAGTGGTTGGATGTTTGGAAGCAAGACTGCAGTATTACGTGCAAAGGGGTTAGCAGAGAAGGTAACACAGTTCTTTTTTTAGCTAAGTCATCGGCTCTTCTCTAGTTGTATGTGACTTCTTGATCGTTTTTCCACTTTGGTGCTCTTTGAGTTTTGAAGCATCTCCAAGGGAAGAAGTCACTGTCTTCCCCCCCTCCAGAAAATCAAAAATAGAAGATACTACACAGGTTTTGTTGCATTTTTGTCAAATAAGTTACTCAGTCTGTGTCTGACGAAAAAGTGTATTGGAATTTTATAAAAAGAAATATTTTATATTGGAAAAAGTTTTCCCTTAATACAAAGTTAGTAAATATGGTGAATATAACTTTCATTTTAGTTGCAGTTTAACAGAGACAGAAAGGCAAAACACATCACTTAAGTTTCTAGTTGCACCTGCCAACAGAATATGTAATAGAAATGAAAGGTGAGATTCGGCTCCGATTTACAGACCCCTAAATCATTGTGCCTGCATGTACACTGGGTAACTAAAGTGCTCTTAAACTTTAAGTGAGCTCTAGTCAGTGGAGTGTGGAGAGTGATTGAGCCCAGCCCAGACAGCTACGTTTGATTAATTGTGTTCGTCTATAATGGGAACACAGACAACTGTGTTTGGATGTTTTAATCCGGAGCCAATTAGAATTCTAATGAGCAATTCAGGAATGCAGACAAGAAATTGTAAAGTGAACCTATTGTCTCATTCTGTTCTCATTGAAATGTAGCTTTTGAGAATTATGTCATAACTGTTTCTAGAAAGAGGAAGATCTGTTGTATTATTTCTGTAGAGCATTGTGTAGAGAGTTTCTCAAATAATGTGTTACCAACTTTGTTTTAGCCCATTCAGCGCTGGACAGCACTTTGGCTCGGTGAGTTTAAAACAAAATGTCTTAACTTCTGGCTGTCCTAACTACAGCTGCCTTGATTCATCACCTCTGTAGCTGTGAACTACATGATAGATTACTGGCTTTGTAATAAAGAGCTTTGTTAGTAATGATGCAATCATCTCCCACGCTGGTAATGAAACTTGAAGGAAGTACATGACGTGCCCTGTGATTTTCTGAAACCGTGGCTCTGTACTGCTTGCCCAGCTTGGCCTAGCCTGTATTGCTGCTGTTGCTCCTGCCTTCCTGTGAATGTGTCGCCTTTCCTCTTTTCACTGACTAGGATCATGCCTTTTTTTTCCTTCTATTCCTCGTGTTTCTAACAGTAAGTCAGTGCATAATATACCTTAGAATGGTATCTGTACCTGTTAGTTGACTTACCGCATCAGTTGCATTGATGCGGTCTTTAGTCCAAACTCCCTGGACTTCAAAAGGCTTGTTGGCAAGCCAAGAATTTCTTCTCTGTTGCACTTGTACAGTGCTAACTATCCCAGCCATGGCTAGCAAATTTTCATGCTGCTTCTCACTGCAGCCTTTGCTTGTGGTCCCATGCAAGGTGTTTCATAAGGTGTTTTCATGCTGTACTTGCTGTCTTTTAATCCTCTCTATCCTGAACCCTCTTTTTGATTGGGCTGCCTAGGAAGAGGGACAAGAGATAGTTAAGCTGGCCAATCTGTTTAAGGTACAAAATGTGTGCATTCGGATGTGTTCTTTCCCATGCTTTTTATGCTATCTTAGTTCCCATATCAAAAGTTGATACTGTGTTATTAGTGGTAGTTTGTGAGTACTGGTACTCAGCAGCTTTTTAGACTTGCACTCAATTCTTTTACCTCCCTGCTCTTATCTTGAGGACATCTTTACTCTTAAACATGTTTGCCTTTTTAATTATTTGATCGTTAAAGATTCCTGAGCCTTTTGTCAGATATATTGTTGCGGTCCACTCTAGGTAGGAGGCTGTAAAACCAGTCTGTTTCCTGATTTCTGTAATACATATGCTGATGTTAGGTGATATGAGATTGGAATATCTGCTTAAAGTAGGCTGGCATGTAGTCTCCAGGGCTCTGGGAGGAAATTCTCCCTAGTTAAGGGGTTTGTGAAATGTCTCACTGGTAGTGGCCTTATGTCTGTGATCTGAGGGCAAAAGGGGAGCGTGCAGGTTTTGAAAATGATTTCTCCCCTCCCCTTTTTACAGATCTCTTCACATGTCGCTTGGTTCCGTGCTTGCACCAGACAGTGTTGAAAAGAAAGGCTTACTCCGGAGGCCAAAGAATCGCAAACCTATTGACATTGCAGCTTTTGAAGGTGGAGTGGAACAGAACTTGCTGCAGAGAAAAGGTTTCTATTGTGCTGTTACTTCTGTTTTGGGAGGGAGGGTATTATATATGGTGACTTCTAGAAGCGGTTACTGCAGTGTGATCTGTATTTTAGGATTTAAAGGCTGTTAACATATTCACGGAAATCCAATGTAATTTGGGAGGCAAGATATAGAACAAGGCTCTGCACCTGTAGCTTCTTCTAATATGTGCTCCGCTCAGCTTGGTAATACCACCACACAAATGGTTTCCTGTGTGGGCTGGTGTTTGTGACCGTGGGTACTGGGGAGATGGTTTGGTAGAGGAAGTTATCATCACTCGTCAGTGGCCCTATAGTTTCTGTTGAGGATGACTGAAAATCTGTTAAGTAACTGAGGTTTTGAATTATGGAAGTCCTGATGCTAAATGTGTGTCCCTAGGATCTTGAACAGTTTTTTTTTCACATTAAAACTTGTTTTAAAACTTTCTAAACAGCACAGAACTATCTTGTGGACTTGCAAACGGCATCCACCATTGAAGCAGCCACACTGACAAGCGATGCAGAAATCATGCTGAATAACACAGAGCTCTTTGTTCAACCTCAGCCTGGTGAACAGAACCAAAAGAAACCTCCTGCTCTTGAACCACAGCTGTCAGAATCAAAAACCCCAGCGCAGAGAAGCAAGATTTCTAATGCGACTCAGGAGGAAGGAAAGCTTGTGGGCCGGGTATCCAGTGTGGGCACAGATGAGGGAAGGACCCAAAGATACTCCGAGGAAGAGTTAATAAATGGTTATGATCACGTGGACAGCGTGACTCACGTATCTCAGAAAACATCTGCGAACCAGGGAGAAGATGAGCAAGGTCATTCCCGGCAGAGTGAGCCAATGGAACAGCTTTCTGATTCAGAAGAGGTGTCTGGCAGTGAGTACTATGCGTTACGACCTGGGGGTAGCAGGTATTATCTGAAATTGCAGAATCACAGCGTGGTTGAGGCTGGTGGGGACCTCTGGAGGTCATCTGGTGCCAACCCTGCTCCAGCAGGTTTGCCCAGTGACCACATTCAGGTGGCTGTTGAACCTCTCCAAGGAGGGAGACTCCACAACCTCTGGACAACACGTGCCAGTGCTTGGTTCCCTTCACAGCACAGAAGTTTGCTGATGTTTAGAAGGAATCTCCTGTACTCACACACTTTGTGCCCACTGCCTCTTGTCCTGGCACTGGGTGCCATTGAAAATTGCCTGGCTCTGTCCTCTCTGCTCCTCCCTTCAGGTATTTACAGACACCGAGATCTCCTCAGGCTGCCTCTTCTCCAGGTTGAGCAGTCCCAGCTCTCTCAGCCCCTCCTCATATGAGAGATTCAGTGTTCACTTAATTGTCTTAATTGCCCTTTGCTGAGCTGTCTTTTGACTGTGTAAATGGGAGTGCATTTTCCTCATTCTGCATAGGGCAGACCCCGAGGTGTGGTTGAAACCGTTACATTTTCTGCTCCGTGACCCTGGTACAGGTAGCGAGGACAGGGTCTGCTGTAATGAATAGCTTTGCGCAGTTCATGGAAATCAGAAGTCTTGATTTAAGTGCAGATAGCTAATGTTTCTTCTTCATTGTTTTTAAGATTCTTTGTCAAAAGGGCCACTGAAGGGATGAAAGACACGGGCTCCTGATGGCTCTTGAACAGAAGGCTTTTATTGCCATTTTTCTTGACTACATATACCTTCCCTGTAACCCCACGCACTGTCCACGTGCCCGAATTGGTCATACAATTGGTTACAGACCCTCAGACATGTGCCTTGAGCCAGCCAGCAATTGGCCACTGCCCAAAGCTCTTCTTTCACACTGTAGCCAAGTTAATTTTTCTCGACCTTACTCAAATTTTTCTTTCTATCGCTTATTTCCTCATTATCTCTAATTCAGGGACATGTGAAACAGCGCAAAGCCACCTGCGAATTCCTTTCCCACAGGCCACATGAGCAGCATTTAAAGAATGGTTGGTGTACTTGGTATTGCTTGAGCCAGGAGTGGAGGTCTTGCCATGGGAAGCTTAGGGATTAATTAGTGCCTGGTGTCCTGGTGGATTATTGCTCCATACTTTGCTTCTGGAGGGTTGCCTGTGGCAAGCTTGGTGGGAAAAGTTGTTTTGAAAGAACAAGGGAAGAAAGGAACAGAAAAAGGCTAATTGCTCTGAAGGGTCCAGTGGTAGGAACTTTTAGGACAAGTGGATAGATAACACAAAGGCAAGTGGGGAGAACATGGAACAGAGGACTCGATTAAAGGAGAGGAAAAGGAAGGAGAATGAGAGCCTGTCTCAAAGCTGCTGGAGTTGGTAAGCCATTAATGTCAAAGGTTAATGATTATGTATTTCTCTTGTTTTACCAAAGGTAGCTAATGTCATCTTGCTCCTCAGTATGACCTGAAAATATATCTGCAAGGGCTTTTCCAGCTGATTCCTAAGACACTGCAGATTCTCAAAACTGTTTTGAGGAAAGCAAGAGCAGTTTCTTGTGTGTATTCTTCCCTCTGCGTGGTTTTCTTATTTACCAAAAATGAAAGTGTAAGAAAATACTAGGGGCAGCTTTAATGCTCTCAATTTCTAGCTGTTAATAGGTGGAGCTCCTCCTTGCCATCCAGAAGTAGATGCCCAGTCATTCTAAAGCCTAGGAGATCTTTCAGCATGTCTTTGAGAGAAGTTGTGTCCCATATAATTGAAGAACTAGATGTAAGCGATAAAGAAGAAGAGCTGGCTAATGCAGTGAATGAAGTAGAACAGGAAGAGATTTCCAGAGAGGGTAAGAATTGCTTCCAGTGTTGCAAAGTAATGGAGTACTTCAGTCTGATTAGAGACAAGTGGTTTTCAGTGACTTGGCGAGTGAAATAAGACTTTATTTTGCAGTAGATCCTAGAGATAATTTAATTCAAATCATATCAGAGACACTGTGAGCATTTCCAGACAAGCTTTCTAAAAGCAGGCTGTCTCACTCATCTGCTCCTTTGTCAGCGTTTGCTTTGTTCACAGCAACTGCAAATGGAATAAATTTGTGTTCTTGTGTAGTTCCATGGTACTGCTCATCTTCCTGTAGGAAGGGAGGAAGGGTGATTAGCTCTTTCTTGGCAAGGGATATGCCCAGCTAATCACTTTTTTTGCTTGCCCACATTTTAATGTTTGCTGTATTTATTTAAGCCACGTTGGCCTTTACTTTCCTCCAGTACCTACCGACATGTTTTTCTCTTAAAGGGCTTCAAGGTTGCCCTGCCTTAAGGAACAGTGACTGTCAGAAAGATGTTGGGCCTTAAACTGACCTTTTTGTTTCTGGAAGAGAGCAAATCATGGAATGGTTTGGGTTGGAAGGGACCTTAAAGATCATTTAAGTCCAACCCCCCTGCCATGGGCTGGGATGCCACCCACTAGATCAGGTTGGCCAAGGCCCCATCCAACCCGACCTTGAGCACTTCCAGGGATGGGGCATCCACAAATCATGCAAGTTGTTTGGTTCCACAAGCACGTTCTCTGTTTTCTTTGAAATCCTTCTGCCATAGAAAAAGTCAGTAAAAACTTGGCAGCCATGCTGAGGTTCATTAAGGCAGCAGTTCCTCTGCATTTCTAAAATAATGGTTGCATGAAATTGGCAGTCTGTAGTCTTTCTTGATTCTTTTGTCCTTTTATAGTTTTACTTGGGTGCATCTCTGAAGTGTGAAGTTTCAGTGGGATGTGACTCTTGAGATTGATGAAAGTCACCTCAGCATTGTTAAAGTTCTGTGAACGGCAGCATAAAGGTTAGAATATGGTCAGAAAAGCAAATAACGTAAAAATGATGAAAGGAAGAGATGACAAAGCAGTAGGCATCACTGTGTCACTCTGGAAACAATTGTCATGCTCTCCTTTTGAACACCATGTGCAGTTCTAACCTCTACGTTTCAAAACAGATTTAACAGAACTAGAGAAGGAGCAGAGAAAAACAGTTGCCGATAACGATAATTGTATGGAGCAGTTTCTATACATTGAATGACAAAATACAAGGACTTCTCCGCCTCGAAAAAAGACAATCGCTCTGGGAGTGAAATAGAAGTTTAAAAGGAAAACCCTTGAGCAAGCGTGGAGGAGGTGATTGAACAGACAAATAGAAACAAATAGCTCCATGATCAGTCAGTGCAGAAACTAGAGAAGAGCAAAGAGCACTGACAGCTGGCAGGTTGCACCAAACTGAAGGAGGTATTGCTACTAGCCACAGCTGATCAAGTCAGTAAAAACTAGACTTGAGTATATCAATAGCAACTGGTACTCCCCCATTACAGCGCTGTATCCCTGCAGTAGTCTGGTCGTGTAGGAGTATCGCTGATGCCTATGTGCCCCAGGCAGTCTTCATGTTCAGTTGACCTTCTGCGTTTTCCCCACAAAGCTAGGTAACTTTAGGCAAGGTTTTTCCCTCCACTGCTGTAGTGAGCCTAGTGTTCTGGTGAATAAGATTGCCGTTAGTGAGTTTTGCTCCGCCTTTGGCCAAGTTTCCTTGTCCTTTTCACCAGGGCTCGGGGCTCTTGAGGTCTTGGCACTTGTACTTTTGAGCATGAAACCTCCCATTCACTAGACAGGATGGTAAAAATCCACTTTTATGGCTTCTGGCTCTACCCTTTAGCTTAGCTGAACTTTCCAAATCCTTCAGCGAGTGGCACTGCTATGAGAGTTCCTAGTAAGATTTTTCTAAGTAATGACTTGTGTGTATTTCTGCTGGAATTGAGCTACGGGGTAATAGATGTGGACGACAGTTTAAGTATGTAGGGTAAAGGAGCACTTCAGCAGCTGAGGTTTTTAAGGACATGCAAGTCATGTGTCCTTTTATTTCTCTTCACCCTGCCTTCTAGAAGATTGTCAAGGATGGTCAAAACACTAAGTGCTCTCTTCTTTGTAGTGTGATGTATCTCTCCCAACATTGTTTATTCAGAAAAACTGGGCGTGTGGTTAGCCATCTGTACCCAGGAGCTGAAAATGGGGAGGAGAATGTGGGCACAAACACTAGGTATTGCTAGACTTAATGGGGAAAAAAATCACAATCACCAAAAGTGAGAGTACACAGAGAATAGATCTTGAGGAGCTCTGGTTATGGTTAAGTAAATTTCCTTCCTCCGTCGGAATCTAGTGTGTACCCTAAATAGGTGGCAAGCTCAGGAAAAGCTGTGCATTGGGAGTTTTTGGAAGGGAACTGCATCTGCCTCCCTGTTTTATACCTTATGGCTATCGATGAGTTTACTTAGCAAGTAAATTTTGGTGATTGTTACAATCAACCACCAGCGGTCCGTTTGTTTGTTTTTTGGTTGGTGAGACTGATGATGGTATTTCCTATTTTAGCTACGGAACATCATACAGATGCTGGATATTCTGAACATTTAGAGAAGAAACTGACAAAAAAATCGGAATCACAGATAACTGTGACCCCAGAAGAAGGGGGAGTAGCAGAAGGCAGTGTTAAACACCAGGGGTCTCCCGAAGCTGGTGAGAACAATCAAATTACCTCTAAAGCTGCATTATTGGAATCAGTGTTAGGACAAAGACTTGTTAACTCTCTGCATTCTGCAGTCTGGGCTAAATGCTGGCAAAATACCCAACTAATTTTGACATTTCAGTTGAAAGACAGTCTTACTGCTCATGTGGAAGCCAAAATTTTATTGGGAAGAGTGTTTAGAAATACATAGTTACAGAAAGCTTCTTTGATTATAACTTACTTGTGGGAGTCAAGGAAAGATTGGTAAAACGTGGAGCCCCTCTGAATGTGTTGGCAAACCAAGATCTCCCGAGTTACTTTTCATATATTACAAGGGTCTTCTGTCTTCAGCATGCTGCCCAAAGACTTTGGTCCTGCTTATCCTGAGGGGAGATCCATCTTTCCTTATACTACAGCTGCTATGTTGTTCCTTTTATTAGAAGTTGACTTAGAAGGAGCTCAGATAACAACTTCACTCAAGTCTCCTGGGCTTCTCTACACTACCAAATGCTGTTTTTTACATGATCTCTGCTCACCTACATGTAGCAAAGAGAAAAGCCAAGGATTTATCAGTGCTTATCTTACCTAGCTTAATACATTGGCGTCCTAATCTTTGAAGATAGGAATATAAAAGGTGGCAACTTTGTCAGGAATGGGAAGATGGGTTTCATATCTATGAGTGCCCTGAAATTTTGGATGTGATACTTGTTACAGTGATGCATTCTTTCTGTTTTGAAAATCCAGAACAAGAGATGGCCAGAAGCGCTAGAGCCAGCAGCTTGAGCAGGCATTCTCGTGCTTTTTCCTCCTTTGAAAAATCTGGGACAAAGCCATTAAAAGAAGCTGTTGAGCAAGCAGATGAACCAGAAGACAGAGCTGTCATGGGAGAACTGGATGGTCCCGAAGAAGAATCTACTGAGGATGAAGCTGAAACAGAAGGCCAGGAGAGTAAAGGTAGGAAAACTGTTGCAGCAGTAGCAGAAGGCAACTAAGATATTTTTTTTCCTCTGATATCTGCCAACAAGTTGAAGGAATAATAACACGATCAACTGTTTAGTCCATCAGATAGTCCAGGGGAAGCTGTTGGCTGGTATTTGAGGGCCAGAGGGAAGTGCAGATTGTTACTGGCTTGTTGGGTGCTCTGTTGGAAATCATGTACTTCTGAGATAATGGTAGTGGAAATGTTCACCATGTACGAGAATGAGTGCAGAATGGTCTCGTACAGGGACAGAGAGATATCTTCCACTTTATTCTTCTTTCCTGACTCCTATCTTCGTGCTGTGCTAAAAGCTTCTTAGCATTGCACTGCTCTTTTCAGAGCCGTTTATGGTACTGTGGATTTGAAAGCTAGTTTAGAACCCCATTCTGTTGGTGTAGTTGGATATTTCCTTTCCAGTTAACCAGAAGAGTAGACTGATTTTTCCACAAAGCTGAGAGCAATTATGTTTCCTAGAAGTTCTTTAGACAGTATCAAGTCTGCTTCAGTGCCCCAGGAGTGTTTGTGCTAAGGACGTGTAGTTCAATTAAGGCCACATCTGAGAATGCTCAGAATGTGTCGGTGGCTTGGGGTTGGTTTTAGTCTTACTAAGTATAATAAACCCTGAAATGATAAATTTAACTAAGGGCATCCTAAAAGAACCTAATGAGGTTCAACAAGTCCAAGGGCAAGGTGCTGCACCTGGGCTGGGGCAATTCCAGACGTGAATACAGACTGGGACAACAACTCATTGAGAGCAGTGTGAGTATGGGAGATGCTTATAGACCCTTGTAATGTGATTTTATTGCTCTGCTCATCCTTGTGTTCAGGGGAATTTGATGCTGATTTAAGAAGATGACAGTGAGGTAATTTTCAGACTTTGAAATTTTATCTGGGAAAAAAGGCTGCAGCTTCTCGGCAGATTAAGTCGGTCTAGTCCCTGCTGCGTGTCCCTGTTGTGCTTTTTTACACCCTGCCCAGTCTACTGGTCCAGCCCAACCTGATGGGCAGGAGGTGGCGTGAGGGAAGCCACCGAAGGAGATGGAGTGGATGGAATTGCAGCGGCCAGCAGTCACACTGGTTTAGGGTACCGTGGAGCCACAGCCTGGGTGTGGGCTGTGGCACTGGAGCAGATGTGGAAAGCTGGCTAGAATTCTGTCTGCTTCAGTGGTGTTTCCTGCAGGAACACTGAAAATAGATATCAGTTCCTCAAGTAACTGGTACTTCTTTTTTCTCCTTAGAGGGTTCCATGAAGACACCCATGTTTGTTCGTGCTGCAGCCTACAGTCCACTTCCCTTGCTGTCAACTCCACGTCCTGCAAAACCTGCTGCTCCTGAGTAAGTATAAGCAACCTTCAGCAGCGGCCCAGTAGAAGTTTATCTGGGGGTGCAAGTAGCAGGAGAGAGCCCAATGATCTGCATTCCTGACAACCGTCCTACACGGAGAACCCAGCTTTGTTAGTTGTTTTGTCCCTCATCAGCTGTATCAGGGACTAAGCAGTCGCAAATTCTTTAGTTCATCCATGGCTTTAGTGATTTGGATAAAGAATTCTATCAGGTAAATGTGAGCGCTCTCCCAGAGCAGATCTCAAAGCTTTCCGATGAATGGATAATTTAATGCTTCTTTGAGCTGAGTACCAGAACCTTTTCCTAGCAGTTCTTTCACTGCTAGGCTAGCTTGGAGCACTAGGAAGTAGGAGGCGTAGGCTAGCCCCTACAATAGGGGATGCAGAAACCCTTGCAGGAGAGGGAGAATTCTAGATTACATTACAATGATCACATTAAATGACATATTTGTATTGACTTCTGAAACTTAAAGCTGTATGTACTTGCCCTGTGATAAAATGAAAGTTTGCTTTGAGGCAGAAAGTGAACCTGTTGCCTTCATTACCCTAAAATAGTTAGAACTTTGCCAGCCTTTTAACTAGAAATTTGGTGAAGCCATCTGGAGAACCAGTAACAGTAGATCCTAGGGAACAGAAGAAATTTTCTAGCCCATGTCTCTGTCAATTTATTGAAGCAATAAAAAATAAAACAAGATTCTTTTGTTTTACGCTGTTGTGAACAGAGATGAATGATGCTTGTAGAAGATGCTGAATTATTGCTCTAATCAAAAACAGTATTTTATTTATATATATATATAGATAGATAGAGAGAAAAGAAATAGGAGTCTTTGCGGATGCTCTCTGATGCAAAGCTATGTTATAACTGAATAAATGTAGATTTGCTTTGGGATTCTGCACTGAGACATGCTCTTTTTATATACAAGAAATGTCTGAATGCTAATTGTTCTGTATAGTGTGCTAGTCCTCATGTGCCAAAAAAAAGTCTGGTTTTAGATGCATATTCTTTATAGGAATTTCTGGACATTTATAGATTGACAGCTTTTCAGGCTCTCAAGCTGTGCTAACAAATGCTCGTAACTGTAGGTTCAGATGCTAGATGACAAAAAGTTGTTGCACAAAAAGTACCGAGTACCTGGGCAAGCTAGAAAAGTAGGCTGACATGAACCTAATGAGGCTCAACAAGTCCAAGTGCAAGGTGCAGCACCTGGGCCGGGGCAATCCCAGACATGAGGACAGGCTGGGAGAAGAACTCATTGAGAGCAGCCCTGCAGAGAAGGACTTGGGGCTTCTGGTGGGCAAAAAGCTTGATGTGAGGCAGCACTGTGCTCTCGCAGCCCAGAAGGCCAACTGCATCCTGGGCTGCATCACCAGAGGAGTGGTCAGCGGGGGGAGAGGGAGGTGATTGTCCCCTTCTGCTCTGCCCTTGTGAGGCCCTACCTGGAGTACTGTGTCCAGGTCTGGAGCCCCCAGCACAGGGAGGTGGGGCTGTTAGAGCAGGTCCAGAGGAGGACCATGAAGATGACCAGAGAGGGCTGGAGCAGCTCTCCTGCAAAGAAAGGCTGAGAGAGCTGGGGATGTTCAACCTGGAGAAGAGAAGGCTCTGGAGAAACCTTGTTGTGGCCTTTCAGTACTTAAAGGGAGTTTATAAAAAAAAGATGGAGAGCAGCTCTTTGCTCAGTCTCATAATGACAGGACGAGGGGGAATGGTTTTAAACTGAAAGAGGGGAGATTTAGAGTAGAGGTTAGGAGGAAATTCTTCTGGTGGTGAGCCACTGGAACAGGTTGCCCAGAGAAGCTATGGATGCCCCATCCCTGGAGGTGTTCGTGGCCAGGTTACAAAAGGCCCTGAGCAACCTGATCTAGTGGGTGGCATCCCTGCCTGTGGCATTGGGGTTGGAACTGGGTGGTCTTTAAGGTGCTTTCCAATCCAAGCTGTTCTGCAATTCTACGATACCAAATTTGTTTGCACTTTATGTACTGAAGTCTGGCTCCAGGTTGGTGTGTTTACTTCCCAGGGCATCACTACATAGGCTAAATGCCTGAGGAATACTCTAGGTTATGAAGTGAAGTGGTGACTATGTGAGAGCCTTGGTTAAGGCACTCTGCTATAAAATGATCTATTTTTACTGGTACAGTTCTACGGTGATCAGTTGTACAGATTAGGGCCATAGTACTTTCATTTAGAAGCAATAAATCTTCTACAGTCTACAATAATCAGTTTTGCCCTGTTCCTTGGAACCAAACGTTTGCACATTCCAATTCCCCACAAATGGGCAAACTGAGGCACAGGAAAGATGACTTAGATCCTGACTTCTGTTATTACTAGACGTACTTTGTCACTGGGGCTGATCTCTTCCCCGTCTCCAAGATTCTGTCAGAAAAACGTGTTAGTAGGCTGGGGAGAGAATCAAATGATGCATGCATTGTGTGGGTGGGTTTTCTATGCGTTAGTCTGAGATTCAAGGTCTTTTCAGTTGTTTCTCACTTGCCTACTGAATGAAGCTGGGATTTTACTTCCCCTTTTTTATTACAATTTTTCATTTTTAGACAGGAAAGCAGTAGTAGTTTCATTTGGGACTTGGTCAGAAAACAGTTGCATAAGGGAAAGAATACAGAAGAGGCTAAACAAAATGTTCCCATTTGTGTAAAAGTTGTGCACTTCCCATTTTATGGAAGGAAACTGTATCAAAGGAAGAGCTTGTGTTGAGTCTTGTCAACCAACAAGAATTGTTGAGTATGCCCTGCAGACCAGAATCTCCCTTCCGCATCCACAGGCCACCTCTGTATCTGCATCAAACTTTGTGTTGTCCTGGAGAGTGAAAAATTCAGGGAGCTGTAGTACTGTTGCACTTATGTATTGGAGAGAACTGTAGCTTGCTGGCTATTTGTTATGACAGCATGCTCATCTCAGGAAGACTTGAACCTGAATTGCTTCTCCCAAGGCTGTAACGTTATGTGAACTGTTTGCAAAGGCTGTGCTTTGTGAGTCTGAGGGTTTTGAGGGTTTGGGAGGGAGAAAGAATTAAGAGCTTGTGGTAGTTCTTTTAACCCCTTCAAATTCAGCATGAGGTTTGCCCAAACTCAGCTCGGAGTTCTCTGCCTGTACCCAGTGCCCTGTGTTTGTTCATCTGATGTGTGAATTTTCAATTTCCATCAAAGGTCTCCCCTGCAGCCACGGCGGGCTAAGCCTGTTCCAAAGAGCTCAGGAACGTCACAAGAGAAAAAGCGTGAGCCTGCACTAGCAAGCAGTTACATAAAGCAGATATTTAGGCATTATGCAAAAATGCCAGTGGCCAGAGATGCCTACAAAATTGTTGAAAAATGGTAAGCAGCAGCAAGCTCTTCTTCCTACTACTCTTCTTGATCCTCTTTTCCTTCCTTTTCTCTTCTTAAATAACAAACTCATCCAGAAACCTGATGGTAAGTTGTCAGCTCTTCCTCAACCCTTTGCTACTCTCCTGGTGGGAAATCCACAGGGGGTGTGATTAAAACGAGGACAGAAATGTGCTAGGTGCTTTTGGCTGCTGTGTGGGTATCAGTGAACAGTGCTGCCTTCTAGGAGCTCCCAAACTGGTACCAATGCACAATTCACTATCTTCTCTACCTAACAGCACACTAATATCATTAGCGGTCTCAGTGAGCCGGATGGCTCAGGATAATGGTCGCTGTGTCAGGCTGGGCAAGGTGAAGCTGTTCCAGCTGTGCACTATTACATTGGCATCCAGGGTTTCTCAGCTTTTCGAATCCTCGGAGCATGTTACCTTCCTGAGAAAAATCTGGGGATTGTTCCAACACTCACCGTAAGAACCTAACAGTGTCATCTTTAACTTTGAGTTGTCAGCTGTGTTTACTCCTGCTCTAGCATGTGAGAATTCTGGGCAAGGTTCCGGTTGTCAAATACGTAGCTGTTTCACAGCTACCTTGCCATCTTCAGTTACCAGTGGTCCAGAAAGCCCAGGCTGAGAAGCTGTACTTCATTCCCTGGGCTGGAGTGGTTCTTCTCCCCCATTTTTCCCCTGGCGGGCTGTGACCTGCAGTAAGTTGCTGCAGTTTAACTTGCCCTACGGAGGTGAGTGGCTGCTGTTTGTACCCTCCACAGCCTGGTTTTATTTCTGTCCTCAATTCTCTTTCAGTTGTGAGAAATACTTCAAGCATCTAAGCAATGATCTGGAAGCTTACGCCCACCACGCAGGGAGGAAGACAGTGGAGATGGCTGACCTGGAACTCCTTATGAGAAGGTAAAGGAGGAATGTCACTGACCCATGCTGGTGTTCTGTGGTGACAGCAGTAAGCCCAGTAAGGCTGGCGTTGCCTGGCTGTGCGCTAGCAGTATTTCTACAGTAAGCGCGGTGTTCTGTGGTTTGCTCTGCATGATGCAGCCTGGCTTTTTGTGCCAGAAAGGGCATTTATGGACTTGGGATGTTATACTCCAAGCTGAAGGGGGTGGGAGGGCAAGAGAAAATAGTGGTTGGAAGTGCAGGAGTCTGAGAAACAGCAAGAGGAAGGGGATGTGTGCTAGGGTCAAGCAGTTATGGCTGGGAAGTGTGTGCTATAGGTAGAAAAAGCAGGAGAATAACAACAGTTAAGTGAAAGGCTGGGCTGCACTGCACTGTTTGCATCCCTGAGGGATTGCTTTGCTAAAGCACCTGCAACTGAAATCACGAGCATTTGCACCTGCCCTGCTGTTTGACTTCCACCTCCGAACAAAATCCTACTCGTTCTGTTTCTGCAGAATCTAATAGTTAGGCTTCAAACCGATAGGTCCTCATCAGGGCAGGAAAAGGGCCCTCCGGCCTGGCTTCTAACACTGGTGTTTCCCTTCTTACTGCCACTTCAGGACCCCTGGAGGGGTGGAGTGGCCAGCAGCCTGCATGGGTTGTTCTCAGAACCTCTTCCCATGGGCTCCCTCAGCTTCCCCATCTAACAACTGGACTTACTTTGTCTTGTGACAAAAACATGAGGGATTTGTTCTGTTGGGGAGCTCTCCGTAAAACTCTCAGGCCTGAATCAGTTCACACTCCTCATTTCAAGTCATCTAAGTCGGTATTCCCAGTCTCCACTGGAAGAATTTCTTTCAGATGCTACTTTAAAGACATTTGAGGGATTTTGTAGGATGTTCCTGATTAAAGACAATGGTTTTGCCTGAGTTTGTGCAGCTGGAGCTGGTGCTGCTGCATAAGAATAATAATCTGTTGCTGTCCAAATCCAGAGATTTTATTTTCACGCTTGACAGGTGTTTGAAATCAGTATGAACAGGCTGAGAGGAGTGATGAGTTAGTTGGCCAGGTCTGAGGATTCTATTCTCTTGTTATTCTGCCTTTCTCACTTTCTTGTCTTTCTGCTGCATCATTAAGAGATCAAGGACTGTTTCCAGTTCATGAATAAGAACAGTATTTCTGTTCCTTCCAGAAAGAAAGCGTGGATAAAGGCTACTTTTTGTTCTGTGAAGCTAGGAGATACTGATTTTTTGGGGGGGCAGTCAGCTAAATGGTGTACTAGAAAACTACACAATTGGAAAACGCCAACCACCTCTGAATTGTGAATAGCCTATAAAAAATCTGCTGGATAATGGGATATTTGCTTCTGTTGCATCATTCTGTGCATGTCCTTAAATAGTAAAATTTATCACGTGCCAGGTGGATTGTGAATTTAAAAAGTAATGAACTGCTATAGATCCGTGTGCTGACTTCCACTGTGGAAAACACCTCTGGGGAGCTGCTCTGCAGTGACTCTTCTGGTCCGCTTCATATGTAAACAAGTCTGGCCTTGGCACCGCATGCAGGACCTAACATGTCACCTGAGATGGCTGTGTGCAAGTAGAAGTCTATAGCTCTTCTGTCACAAGCAGCCATAGCCTGTGTGTTTCAGAGGTTAAATGTCAAAATGTCAATGCAAGAAAACTTCAAAAACTTTATTCTGACGTTGGGTTGGGAACAATTCTCTTCTCTGCTTTTTTTTTCTTTTTGAACAAAGACAAGGGCTGGTGACAGACAAGATGCCGTTGCATGTGCTGATAGAGCGCTACCTCCCTCTGGAGTACAGGAAGCTGCTGATTCCGGTTGCTGTGAGTGGAAATAAAGTGATCCCCAGCAAATCAACGTGCCTCTCTGGCAGGTGGTGAGCCCTGTGGGTGGGAACACGACCTACTGGAAGAACATAGCTTTAGGTTGTTCCATGTAACTGCTCCATGGGATGGTTTTCCACAAGGAACTACTGGGGCAATAAACAGCTGACGTTGTCTTGAACTTACTGACATCGTGCTGTGGCTATCATGCCAGCCACTGGATGTCACCAATTACTATTACAAGTAATTTGACTATCCTTTAGTTTTATATCTTATGTTTGAGTAGTAAATAAATAAAATGTGGTATGTATTCTGCGTGATACAAATGTTACTTATTCCAGTGAAATGAAAGCTTACCTCATGTCTGCTGTGTTTTCACTACGTTCCTAATAGATGCTTACTTGTATTGGTGCTCTTCATGCTAATTGTTCAAACGAGAAGCTATGGACTGCCTTATGAAAAGATGATCCTTCTTACAGCTGTATGTGCATACATAAATATATTTACAACAGGGGCTTTCGAACTTAAGGTCTTATCCCACTTGGGAAGTCTAGCCTGTGTCAAGAATAGTTTCCACAGTTCATCTATGGAAACAGCTGTTTACTGATGAAAATTGAAATGGGAAAACATACTACATATATAAACCTCATGGGGAGTTAGCAAGCAATCATTTAAGTCCATTTGAGAGGTAACATCTTCTTGTTCACGTGTGGTAGGTGAAGAACTGGGAGAGAGTGTGGGGGAGTTGGAGTGAATCTTTAAGGTCCCTTCCAACCCAGAGGATTCGGAGATAAACCCAATATACACAACTAAGTCAAGGTTTTGGTAGTGGGGGTGCTGCAGAGGTGGCCTCTGTGTAGAGGTCAGGAGCTGCCCTGTGTTAGAGCCAGTTCTGGCCAGCTCCAGAACAGACTCATTGCTGGCCAAAACTGAGTCCATCAGCAATGCTGGTGGCATGTCTGTCTTAACATATTTAAGAAAGAATAAAAATGCTGTACAGCCTCTGTGAGAGGGAGGACTGAGAGAAGAGAGAAGCAGCCCTGCAGCTGCCAAGGTCAGCGCAGCAGGAGGGCAGGAGGTGCTCCAGGCATGGAGCAGCAGTTCCCCTGTAGCAGGACCCTGGTGGAGCAGCCTGTGGGGTATGGTGGTGGAGCAGATCTCCACGCTGCAGCACCTGGAAGAGCCCATGGTGGATGTGGCCTGTAAGAGGCCGAGGCCTGTGGAGAGCCCCCATAGGAGCAGGCTCCTGGCAGTAACTGCAGCCTGTCAGAGGAGCTGAAGCAGGAGCAGGCTTTCTAGCAGGAACTGCAGTTGGTGCGGGGCCCACGCTGGAGCAGTAAGTGCAGCTGGTGGGAAGGACGTGTGTTGGAGCAGTTCGTGAAGGTCTGTATCCTGTGGGAGGGACCCCATATCAGACAGTGTGGGGAGGAAGGAGCAGCAGAGATGAAATGTTACGGGCTGACTGCAGCCCCCATTCCTCATCCCCCTGTGCTGCTTGGAGAGGGGAGAAAGTAGAAGAGTTGGAGTGAATTTGAGCCTTGGAAGAAGGGAGTAGGGGGAAGGTGTTTGTAGTTTTGTCTATTTCTCAATGTCCTATTTTAATTAGCAATAAATTAATTTAATCTTCCCCAAACAGAGTCTGTTTTGCCCATGATGGCAATTGCTAAATGATCTCCCTGTCATTATCTTTGCCCAGGTCTTGTCCTGTTGAAGAAGTGAGCAAGCAGCTGGGTGGCTGTCAGCCAGCTATGGCTCAGCCAGCACACCATGTATTTGGGCACTTGTTTGTTTCAAACACATGCTCAGAGCTGAAGGCTGCGCTTCTGCGGGTGTTTTCCGATGCCAGCCTTGGTGCTGTCCTCAAACTTCATGTTTCTTGCAGCACGGAATTCTTCCAGCAGCCAAAAATAATCAGTCACCTCTCTTCTCTAAGAGTTAGCTCAATGTTGTAATTGCTGGAACCCTGCTGGAACGGTGGCACTCCAACCCTCAAGGTTTAAACTGAATTTATGTACGGAAATGCATCTGGGAAGTCGCTGCTCTGGTCCCAGGCATGGTGGAGGCAGGCAGCGCCAGAGCCTGGTGTGTGAAGCAAAGCCCAGCTCTCTGAGCTGCAGCTGCAGTTTGCGGTCAGCCTGTTGGTGTGCTCTCCCACGTCACCATCCAAAGCAGCAAGATCCAAGCAGTGGCTTTATTAAATAACTAACAAGTGCAAATGTATCTCCGCGTGCTTGACGCACCCATGTGGTTTGTGCTGTTTTACTCGCGGGGTGAGCCAATGCCACCTGGCTTTACCAGTGGTTTTGCAGTTTGTTGATTGCTACACAGAGCAGCTGATCAGTGCTGCTCGGTAGTGAATGTTGCCAAACATGTAGGAAGACGATAGAAATGAAATCCTTGCATATGATTTTACTGCTTACTGTGAACCTAAACCACAGCAGGAATGAGGTCAGCCACATCAGAGGATTTTTAAGGTGCAAAGAATGATGGCTTTCTAAAAACAATTCACAAGCTGGGAAAGAATGACCCTTGTTGTGCATTCAATTTTCAGAGGAATAAACATCATTTTTCGTGTTTTACATACTAATATGCCTTACGTTTATTTAGCTAGTCTGCAATTCCCAAGGTAAGATGCTTAAAGTGCTTATTTATTTTCAGAGAAAAAAAATGATAGTTTTTCCCCTTAATTATTAGCTGCTCTGTCTTGGACTTGGAAACTTGAGCTTGTAAATAGTTTAATTTGACTTAAAAACTTGAGTATTTAAATTGATTAATGTTTAGTTGTCTGTGAGGAAGGGTAATGCTTTGCAGTATCCTTAAGTTGGATGGAGTGGAGCTGAGCAGTCAGCACTGCCAGCTGGGGTCAGTCAAACATTGTCCCACTGGTCTCTCTCCAATATGCTGAGTATGTCTAGACTGAAGAAGTGGAGTGGAGTAACAGCCTTTGTGTTTTTTTTTTCCCTCTGCTTTCCTTGTGTTGTAGAAATGTTCTAGAATTACTAGGAACTGTTTTCCCTCTTATTAGATCCATGAAGAGGACTTACTTCCTGAAAAGTGCAGAGTAGCTTCCCAGGTGTCTGAAACTGGAGATCCAAACGGTACCATTAATAGGGCTCCTGGAAATCCAACCCAGCTCTTGGCAGCAGCGTTTGCAAGTTCGACAAGCTTTGCACAACACTAAAGGAAATGAAGGCCCATTATAGTTCCTGTCTTTTTTTGACAGGCAGTACTGACACAAAGGTCAGTCATTTTCAAGTTGTTTTATTTGTATAAAGTAATTCCATTAACATAGCGAAGGTGGGGATTTTTTTCACTAGTCACAAGGAAACAGCTTTGTCTTAACTGACATATTACAAAATTAGTACCTTTTAAAATTCATTTTCTGCCATTATGTGACTTTTCTAGTGTGTGCTGGGGGTTTGCATGCCAGAGTTTGAACATTTTGATCTGAAATATTAATGAAGTTTCCAGCTTCTTTTTTCTCTGTTGCTGAAACATGCAAGAACCCTGTTGTCCTAAGAGCAATTAAGGAGAGAATAGAGAGAACCTCCCAGGAAGCTGCTGGTTCCTGTGGTAAAAAGAAGAGGTAAGATTCCCTATCTGTTCTCTCTCTTCTGCTGAGAAGCGTTCTGTTGTTCTAGTTAACTAAACTCAAGACTTCTAGGGATGGATTGCCATCTTTCATGTGCTAACAACGTAACTGGAAGGACAAAAGAAAGAACTGCTGGTTACAGGACCACCTATTTAACTTTTTGGAATCTAAAGTCCTTGGGTAAAGCAAAACAAGCGATTCTTGCTCTCTGTAGCCCAGTGCTTTCTCTGCCTCCCTATTAGCTGCTTTCTTGAGGAACTTTGCAAATTTGATGTTCATCTACCAAACTTATCTTCTGTGTTTAAATTCCCTGCTCTTTTTAGATGCACTGAATTTTTTCATGTTACAGCAACTCTTTTAAGTATACTCCTAGAGACGTGCAGTTAGGGCATTTGATTTCCAGCTAGATGACGCATTTCCCTTTTCAGTACTTCTATAGTTCTGTTTTGGGTATTTTGCAGTTTGGGTTGGAAGTACATAGCACCAAATTCAGTATTCAAGGCAGAAATCCCAGGGACGTGATAGACCCAGTGGTACTTACTTTGTCATGCAGGCTGTGATACCTTTCCAGTTTACAAATGCCATCGGTATTTGCAGGAATCCCTTTGCAAATGCTCATGAAACTAGCACTTTGTTAGGAAGGCATTTTCTGAATTCAGCTTTACCCTTTCTTACTTTTCAAATTATGAGAATAATGGGCTTGAGTTTGTTTGCTCCACTTATTCAGCAATTTAGGTAGCAGAGCTCTTTCCAACGGGGTTTTAGTTTCAAGAACCTGTATTATTCCCCTCACTGGAGAGGGAGGGCACTAATGAACAGGAAAGATTAATTGATGTCAGTGGTTGGAAAGACAGTTACCAAAATTCATGTGGTATCTTCCTTGAAGGAAGCAGCAGATTTCAATGTTTCCGTACTGGGATTATTTTTTCAGCTCAGAGTTGATTAAACCTACTCTTGAGGCATCACTTGAACTTCTTTCAAAGTGACTTCATCCAGGAGAACAGCAGCTACATCAGGATAAAAATCTGCTTGGGGAAAGATATCACAGCAAACCTGGTTGGGTTGAACTTGCCTCTCACTTGCCCAGGGATTGTGTTGATGGCACCTTACTCTGCAAATGTATCTTTGAAACCCTTCTCTGAGCCAAAGAACCAACCATAAGGCCTATCTTGCAAAAACCCTGAAGCAGCCACGTTGTAGCCTTGAGTTTGATAGAAGGTCACAGGTTCAAGTAATGACTGTTGGAGCGCAGTCACTGCATCATCAACAAAAGAGCCCAACACCCAGCGGTGCCCCAGCGCCCTGAGGATGTCAGTTCTGTGTGGGGATCAGGCTGCTTCTACCCGTGAGTCTTGCTGGGCTGAAATGACTGCATAGGCTGAGAAACTGTACTGGAGGGCTTTGCTGCTTAAGCTGAAAGTGCATCTGATAGTTCAAACTATCTTATCTCTAATCTCAGCTGTCTGTTATTAGGTGTCTCTCTACATACACAGGAAGAGGTATTTAATGCAGTAACTTTGACACTCAGCTTTGTATCAAAAACTGAAGGTCAAACAGGCTATTTATTTATACTGGAAGTCTCCTTACTCTTCTACCCAGTCTGTCTTGCTTTCTTCCCTGGCTGCAGGCCCTACTCGTCTCACATCTCCAGCGAGTAGTCTCTCCAGTGCAGTGTCCACGGGCACAACTTCTTGGTCAGTCTGTTCTCTTCCAACTTGATAAGCCAGGCCAACGTAGGTATTTAGCGTCTGATCGTCAATATCGGGATCAATCGTGCAGAAGGCTGCCTTCAGATCTTCTGCATTCACCTCTCTGTTCAAAGAACAATTTGGTCATTTGCCATGCTGTGGCATGTGAAAGGAATATTTATGTATTTGTGCCACAGTGAGAATCCACTTTGCTTGAAATGCAGAGCAGAGAGACCTTTTGATATTATCTCTGCTTCCACTAGTAGTTTTTTAATATGCATGTAATAAAGTTAAGTACTAAATATCAAACTGAAAAGAAGTTAGGAAAAGTTAGATTTCTGATAACCTGGGAAGAATTTAATTCTGTTCTGTTGTGCTTTATGATGCCCTTTGTTACATAGCTACATTTTCCCTTGCTAATCCAGTGCCCACCTTTGTGAGTACCTAACTTCCTGGGCATCTGACTTGCTTTCAGTGTTATCCTCTGATTGGTGCCTGGCACAAGACTTCTCTAAGCAGAAACTACATGTTGCTTGTCTTGTTTTCAGGTGGAATTATTTATCCAATTTTCACCTTCAAGTCTGCAGCTGTCAGTCCTGCTTGTTTTTCTCATTCCTCAGAAGCAGTCTCTGAGGACATACAGGATTTTACTGCAGTTTTTGGAGAGCTGAAGAATGCCAGCAGACAGACTTCAATTACTGAAGCAATCTTCTCAGTCTGCCATATTCCTTACAGGCTGTGTCTGTCCTGCCTCTTTGCCTTGTGCTCTCCTCTTGCTGCTCCCAGTGAGCCTGGTCACTCTCACCTTGTTAGGTTTCTCACCCTTAGTCACCCTCCGCATCTTCAGGTGGAGGCAGGGAACAAGCCCTAGTAGGGGACTTACCTAGGCTGAAGCAAGCTGGGAGTGCTACTTAGTTCAGCAATGCAGTAACCTCCTGAAAAGTATTCTGGCTGAGCAGGGGTCCCAGTCTGATTCCATTGCCTACATCCGCTTACCTTGCTCACCCCATCCAATCGGGCAATGAACTGTGAGTCCTCTGGGTCACAGACTGACACTGTGCAGCATTTTCTGCAGCATGTCTTAGCCAGGTTTTCACATCTACCACAGTATTTACAACTGGGACCTTATAATAGCCCCTGGAGTAGCCACACACTTGTGTCCACTGGGGGGTTCCCTTTGCACATGCTGTCCTGATCTATTGTCCCCATCAGCCGGTTCCCTTTATACTTACATTAAATCTCCTAGGTTGTTCCTCAGCTCTCTCAGATACTCCTGCTTCTCACGGAGCTTCTCACGGACGTACTGACTCCTGATCTTTGCAACAAAAGGTTCAGGGTTCCCCTCTTCATCCTGAAGGAAGTTACAGGCATGTTAGTACTAAAAATGCGTTCTTCCCAGTCTGGGTAGGAGCCATTCCCCATCGTATGCTAAAATAACTCAGCTTTCCTAGAAATGGAATTTTCATGTGAAAAGTATAAAGAGAAAATATGGAAAAACTCCTATCACAGGAAAGGCACAAACTTGCACTGCAGATACCTGCAGTTGTCTGCAGCTGGCTTTAAGGTGTTACAGCCTGTGGTGAGCACTGCAGGCTATGGTAGTCTGATAAACCTAGTTAGCCTGACAGATCTGATTTTAAGTTCCCTGTTTAAATCTGACTCAAAAGGAAAACATAGATAACATCAGCTTACTTCTTTGAATAAGGATTTGTAGTCAATGAGTTCTTCAGTGCAGTCTAGCTTGTACCTGCTTGCATCAATGAGTTCTTGGATTGAATCTTGTCTTTTCAGGGGAAAAGCTTCCCTCATAGCCATCCTGTATGGAGACAGGCAACACCATATGCTGTTACAGTATGAGCAGTTAACGAGTGCCAGTATGGCTGGCAGTGTTTTAGGCTACAAGAGTATACTGTATTTGATGGGCCAAATCTTCAAAAATTAATTGCTTTGAAGAGGACACACATTTCCTGAAGTATATGCACCTTCAGGTAACAAAACAAGGGCATAGTTTTCATCAGAGCTTAGGCTGCAGGTGAACGTTGGATGCTCAGCCATTGGGGAAACTATGAACGCAATGGAGCGTCAGTTAGCTGGTAGCTAGCGTGTCTGTACTGGAGCTGTGTTCCCAGCTGAAGTGCTGGAAATGGCTGCTGCTGCTTTTCTGTGCCATAGCCCAAAGAAATGCTTTTGCTTAAAAATGCTATTGCCTAAAAAAGCACATGACTGATCAACCGAGAGAAGACTGACACATCCTGCACCTGTAGCAATATTCACAGAAATGCTCTGTGACCTGTCCTGGGAGCTCATGGCAGCGTGGTGTAGGGTTCTGAAACTTCTCAAACAGCTCCCCAGGGAGCCTCGCAGGGGGCAGGTGCTACCAGCCTGTCTTTCTGCATGTGTAAAGTGCCCCACATCTATTCTCAGGTATCTCCAGATTCGCTATTCCAAACCTGCGGTGTTCACGTTATTCTAAACCTACCACAGAAGTTAACAAGTACAGACTTGCTACAGCTGTCCTCACAAGAATTTTAAAGAGAAAAACTGCTTCCCTGGCTGTACTGACAGATAAACAAAGCAGACACACTCAGCATATCACAACATCCAGCGTGCACCACATATTGGGCAGAGCTCAGTGGGCAATGGTCATCCTCTTGCCTGAACTGCTCGCTGGTCAGGGATCCACTGTTTGAGCTGTCGCAGGCAGCCAGCTCCTTTTGCAGGTTTGAAATCAGCTGATTCTGGATATGGTATTGTTCTTCACCTACCTGTGAAACAGGGAAGGTTCACAGATCAGTGACTGCCTTATCTGTTGTCCCTTGGACTACTTTCAAGAGGGAAGCAAAACTGCAAAAGGACTGCACTCGCTTCTAAAAAATTCTACCTGAGGAGCGTTTAGTGATTTGTAAATAATTAAGCAAGCAACACTGTGGCTTGCAGGTCGCTGTTCGCAAGGGCTCCTTGTTGAACAACTTGCCCCAAAGCAGTTCGAATACAGTCATGTGCAGGAGCTCTGAGGGCGAAGGGTGAGAATGGTTCTGATGATGGGGGCCCAAGGCCGAGGCTTACCCCAGCACACCTCACAGCAGCTGCTAAACCTGCAGATGCACAGCCTGGTTTCCCAGAATGGCTGCTGTTTCCCTGCTTTGGTGGTTGCACATTGTCCCAGCCACTTTTCCATTTCCAAGAAAAACATAAGTAGGGCCACCATAAGATTTCCCCAGGGTGGGAGGAGCAGCTGCAGCACCTGAAGAGGACTTGGGGGAGCTACATGTCTTCATGATACAGGAGCTGGACAGTCAAGGCCTGTGTGGCTAGAGCTCTCCAGTACTGATGCAGTGCTGGGAAGCAGTAGCAATGTTGCCAGGGCTTGCGTGATGCTGCAGTTTAGTGACTGTCGTGATCTTCACAAAAGTGCATAGGGACAGATCGTGAGTTCTTTCAGAAAAGGCCTATGGAGAAAAATGTGTATGTAAGTTGCAAACAGGAGCCCCTCATCAGAGAGTAGTTATGCTGTGACTAAAGCATTTGGAAGAAATGGGGTTTTCTAGAGCTCAGTTGAGAGTAACAATAGCCTGCCACGTTTCACACAGAATTCCCATCTGTAATGTTTTAGTGTTGAGTTTTGTTGTCATGAGGAAGTGCAGCTTCCTGGGGTGTGAGTGGGTGGTGAAGCTGCTTTGCAGAGGAATACTTCCCCTGTCTGTCACAGCAGGATGTCTGGGCAGAGGTGCAGCACTGGGCTGCAGGTTGCCTACCTTCCCCGTGAGTATGTCGTAGAATGAGCTCATGACGTGGTTTGATGGACAGAGTCGCATGTTCTCATACAGGGTGTAAGACCATTCCATGGCAGAGGTGTCTCCATACTTCTTCTGGAGGTAGCTGAGAAAGAACTCGGGAAGAACAGGTCTCTTCCCTGTCTGTGGATAACAAGCAAGCAACTCCCATAAGCAACAGAGCTAAATCAAATTTGCCAGTTTGATTCCAGCTGTTTGCATGTAGTTGTGTCTTTTGTGGACCTCTGCTAACAGGGCTAGTGCTGGCTGGAGTCTTCCCCAATATTAGGTCATTCAGAACATTTCTGCTAGGTTTGTTCTCTACAGCCTGAACATAGAAGTTACAGTGAAGCTCTTCTGTTGCTGAGAATACTGATGAAGTCTCTTTTCTCCTGCCTATTGTTGTGAATTACGTAGGAACTTGCTATAGAGTTAGCTGTCAGATTTAGCTGAGCTTGGCTTGTGGGTTCAGACCTGGAGTGGTTGTTGAAGAGAAGTAAAGCCAGACAGTGATTGCAACATCCCTATTTCCCCAGGAAACCAAGCTGAAAGTAAAAAGACAGCTGCTATAGAAAACATTAAACAGAGATATTTTTAGGCTTCTGGCTCAAGAGAAGGAACCTGTTAAGTGGCTCTGCCTCTCAAGGTTGCTCTCATATAACTGAGGCACAGTAATAGGGTTTGTCCGATATCTGGGGAGAGGGTATTATACTTGTTCCTAACACAGAAAGAACTTAAACAGCTACTTTGCTTCTGTTGCTGAGTCTTGATCTCTCCAGGCAGGCAGCCAAATGTCTGTCTTGGCTGAGAACACACCTCACCTCGCTGGCCTCCACCTGCACTCCTAACCCACCCTGGCCAAAGAAGAGGGAAGTATTTGTGTGTGTGTAACAAAACCAAAGCACTTTCATAGTCATTTGTTTAATGATAAAAGTGATTTCTCAGTCCTTTCTTCCTCATTTTTTTTTCTGGCAGCGCCACTTGTTCTCTGGCATGGGCACAAAACCCTATAGATCTTAATAATGGTTTGGCATGGGTTAGAATCAACTACCTCTCCCCACCCATACAAAACAAAACAAAACAAAAAAAACCTGGCCATGCTTTGGCTGCACAGATTTTACTAATGCGTCCATTACCTAAGAACAGAACACTGCATGGTCACGGTGCTCTCTAGCCCAGGATGCTATCATCACATCCCAGAATAGCAGCAGTTGGTAGACCAACTGATAAGGTTTCAGACTCAAAAGCATGGCTGATTTAGCTCAGGGTGGCTGCAGTGCTTCCTCCCCTGGGCACCCTGCCTTGTGGCTTCTTCAGGGACACCTCAGCTGCTCTTGCAACAGCTGTTGGGCCACTGTAGTTTTCAGCCCTGTACATCAAAGCAACCGGTGCTGACTTTTGGTCTCCTGAATGTTTCTGAATTTCAGTGGTGACTAGGCATGAGCTACACCACAAGTACTCAGCTGTCCCTGGAGCAGGAACTGCAGAAGAAGCCTTTTAGGCATAGGATGGAGCTGGTCCAGCTATCCATGTGACAATGTCATAATTAATGAGTCAGATCCGTGAGGAGGCCTGTCAGGCCGCAGGGTTATTACCAGCTGAGGCTGTTCTTAAAATGCTTTATGCAGATGAAACCCTAGGCAGGACATGGGTAAGACCCTGGCTTCCCAAAATCTTCCAATTGGGCTGTCACAGCAAATGCTGTTTACAAAGAAAGAACATCTGACAAACCTGTTGTTCTAGTGCAATTTTCTCTTTCCAGATGTCTTTCAGGATGTTCACCACATCCTTCTTAGTCAGCTTTTTGTTCTTGACTTCACCTTCATGTCTGAGGTATACAGGAACCTTGTCGCCTTTGCCCTAAGTAATGGAAAAGAAACAGAGAGATAAGGCATTCCCCGCACTGGCAGCCAGAGCCATGTTCTTAGTGTCTAAAGCCATTAAAAAGAGCCATTTGTGTGGCTCTCATTCCCAGTACTATACGACAGCATCTCTGCAGCGTGTCTCAACTGCTCCAGGGTGGACCTGCTTAATGTGGGGCCTGCACTAGCCACATTGCCTGTTCCCCAGTTACACTACTTAGAACTTAGTTCACGAGTGATTTTTGATTTACACAACTGGACAGAACATTGACATGTTGTGTCCAGGCAGCTTTGAGTATACCTGATCACTACTGTAACGTATTTGCAGACGGTGAGATGTTAATTTGATTCAGCTACATAGTAGAGAATTACTAAGGGGCTCTAGCCCACTAGTAGTACCTGAATGTCTGATGATTCATGTAGCACTGCTGCAATGTGTGGCTACTTCAGCTGTCTTCAACATGCTCACTCTCAAGTTCAGCTTTTCTATTGTAAGTGAGTTTCCCCAGCTTTAAATTTTTCTATGGTTACACTAATGGGAAGGTGAGCATTGAAGGCACTAAGTCCAGCCACAAAAGCAATTCTGCCACTTTCCTAAAGGATATGTATTACTAATTAATCTCAGTGGAAACAAGCAGAGGAGAAAGCTTGCACATACCCATCCAGGGAAGACATTAATCTCTTTTAGCAGTCTTGTTCCTATTTCTTCCAGAAGCACATCCACTAGCTGATCGCTGGTCTTCCCCTCAGCCAGACAGCCCCACCGGTCAGCTCCACCAGGAATCACTTCTGCAAGAGCAAAAAGACCCTGAGCTGCTACAAGAGGAGAAAGTATGCATAGGCACAGGTCTTGTGTGAATCCATGAGGAGCATTACAATAGATACAGATCTCTAGACATCCAGTTTGTCTCCTACGATATCTAAGGCAAAATGGAATACCCTACAAGCTCCTCTCTCTCCCTCTCTCTCAGGCTGCTTCACTAAAAGCCTAGGAGAAAATGGGATGTTGCAGGTAAGAAATATACCATAGCAAAGAGGTTAAAGATGAGCTGAATACAGGTGGCACCTGAACACTTTGCCCAGCTTGGCCGGGGTGTGCAACTGCGCTGAGCTTGCTGGAGTTCAGTGAAGAAGTTGTCTCGCTCTTCTGCGGTCTCTCTCTGAATTTCCAGCAGTGTTTGATATTCCTTGTGGAGCTGACCAAAATCCTTCTTTAGAGTCTCCATCTAAAGCACACAGAAAGAAGGATTTTAACAAACTCACCACAGCAACAGGATTTTTCTGTGATCAGACAGATCAGGTGAACAGTCAGCGTAGTCCACGGATTTATGGAGAGCAATCCCTGGCTAATTGCTTCTAGATGGGATGAAAAATTATTATATTTTCTTGCTACCATTTCCAAAAACTTCTGCCACTGCAGGGTTGGAAGCAGACCCTATCCTAGTCACTGGTGTTGCCATATCCCTTTGCTGTCCAACATAGCATTGCTTATGTGGAGGTGCAAGATGTGTAAGCTAAGCAGTCAAACCTTTATTCTGAAAAGGCAGCAAACAGATGCAACATGAGGAACCTCACACACTTCTATCACAGCTGGAAATTGCATTGATCAGCTCTGTGGTGGGGTTGATGACCCTCGCATTGCAGTAGGGTAAAGAAACCATTTAATACTATTGGGAAAGGCAAAAACCCAGCTAGATAAATATTCATTCATAGGCCAGCTCAGTGGTAGTTTCACTTAGCTGTGGTTTGGACAAAACTGTGCCATGTATGTGAAATGAACCTAGTTAATTTATGTATATATATGATGATTTCAAACAGTATTTCCCAAGCTGTGATCTGCAGGCTTTTGGTGGTCTTTTGGCTGTTACTGCTTTTATGGTGTTAATTCAGTTAAAACTGGTGTTAAGTCTTTGTGACTGTGTACTGATTTTGAGTGTTCAGATAGTCTGTGGTACCAAAAGACTGTGAGCTTTAGGGGATTAGAAAACAGTGGCTTTTTATGTATTTAATGTACAAGCCACAAAGATGTGCCTATACGGGAGCTCTGGGTTTATGGAATCCCTATCCCAACCTGAATCCTTAAGCATCAATATGTTTGCGTTCGTATGGTACAGTTTGAAAATTAGGAGCTTATGCTCACCTCCTGTTGTAAATCAGAGTATTTTTTCTCCAGTGATTCAAACTCTCTCCGGGGGACAACATCTCCATAGTCTGCTATCATTGCATTCAGCTTCACCTGGGCTTTTGTGAGGTCCTGCCGAGCTATCTTTAATGCCAAAGTTAACTTCACCACATCTTCACCCTTGACATCTTTGAACAACAGCCATTGATGAAAACTCATGGCAGTAAAATTGCAGTCATAGTTTTCTATATCATCTACTGAGCCCCTAGATCACACAACCTTACAAAGTGACCACAAAAGCTGAATTAGAGAACCTTTGCACTGGGCAGCTCCTGCCTTCAGTTTACCCGTTATGCTAAGCAAGAGCATACAAGTATACAAGTAACAGCTAATTGAATCAGGTCAGACTATTAGGAGGTACATCCCTGCCTACATGTTTATGGGTACTTTGTCTATGAATCTGTCTAGCTTACTGTAAGAATCAAAGCATATCTGATGATATTGCAGAGAAACGCAACGCTGTAACCATGGGTATGCACCTGGGTCTCTGGGCAGGACAGGTTCTTATGGAGATCCACTTTCCCTACCTTGGGTTTGGTGCTGCTTCACGTTCAGCTGTTCGTTATGCATATCATTCAGTTTTGCTAGAAGCAGTTTGCGGGCACCATACTCATTGAGGTACCGAGTATATTCCTCAGCTACGCTTGTCTGCAGATGCTCCACCTGCAGGAAACAGAGGCTTGAGCTGATCAGGAGCACAGAACAGAACCGAAGGAGCAGAGAGTGGCATGAGGGATGCAAAGTGGGGAAAAAAATGGAGCAGGGGAGTGGGCAAGAGATAACACTATAGAAAAGGATGACCTGATGGAAATATGACAGAATTCAAACTCTGAAGAAGTGTGTAGAAGAGTGCTCCATCTATGTTTAGCCTTCTATAAAGTGAATTACATACGTTTCATGCTCTGGGTTACACCATTTCTCTGTTGTAAACCTTTATCTAGAAAAACCTCCCAGTAACATATTCTGTTGCTGGTCACATGGGGAAAAAAAAAGCTGCTACTCTTCCCAAAGGCAGAACTACCAGAAATCTCTAACTCTGGACTGGGATTATGTGTAAAATTATAGTTAATTCCCATGATGTGCATTTCATTACAAGATCACATCCTGCCACTGCTGATGCCTACCTTATGTGCTACATAGGGAATGAATGAATTGACATGGTCTTTTACTTTCCCCCCACCCATGGCTGGATCCTGGGGTTAACTGCCTCATCTGGAACTGTTGATGAAGACTTAGCAGCCCCCTGCTCAGGTGCTCTGAGACTGCCCTGGTGGGTCGTGGCTCTGACTACACTGAAAATCATGCTCAGCTCCTGGCTCATCCTTCCTCGTGGAGCAGTCCTGCTCGTGTTGCTCTCTAGCAGTAGTATTATTTCAACCTCTGTGCCTGAAACTGTTTGAGACCTGCGTAAACCAACAATTTAAATTGGAAAGACTTCAATAATCTTGTCAACAGATGCCAATGTAACTCACTGGTAGTAAGATGAAAGTTTAAAGATGCTAAAGGTACAATGTTGTAAGAGTACCTGTACTTTTACGTGAGAACTTAAAATGCTAGTACTATAATTTTCTTCCCCATTTTAAATGTGACTCTGTAAGAACCAGATGGGACAACAGATACAAGTGAAGACTTCTGACAGCAGCAGAACAGCCTATCCCAAGGGAACAGGATGTTCTCTGGAGCTGGCTGAGATCCAGTATCACTATCATACCAGATCCAGTATGCCAGATGCTCAGTGCCTGCTCCAGAACTACTGCTGACATGAAAGGATGAGAGGCTGGGAGACAAAAGATCAGATGTATAAAATACATCTAATTGAAGCTGGGAAATGTTTGACTAATAGTCTGATTTACCTGAGTCTGAAGAGAACTCTTCTCTTCCTTCATGTTGTCAATAAACTTTAACAAATGTTGTTTCTCTTGCTTTAACACATTTATTTCAACTTTCTCCTTTTCCTGCAGTGCCCATATTTGCTGGGAGCACTCCTCAGACACAGTTGCGACCATAGCCTTCAGGGGTTCTAGGGCACGAATTGTCTCCTTCTGATGAGCTAAAGAAAGCAGAAGTGGGTTCTCACAATGAGCAACAAAGCCTGAGTTTTACTTAGCTGGGATGGTATGTTCAACCCCAAAACAGTACGTGTTGGAAGTGGCAGAGAACATAGAGCTTTTACTACCTGTCCTGGTAAGCCCCTAAGGAATGGGAGTAGTGTAGTTTGAGATCATATTCTGTCATTTTTCTAGCTGTGCGTATGAACTTCATAAGTATTGTTATGTAAGGATTTCTGATTTCAGTTAATGTTTATCCTGGTTTGGAAAACAAAGGATGAACAGTATTCTATTTTGTTTTCTTGAGTATTTACAATTTTGATGAAATATAATAAGCACAGGTGACTTCACATTTCACTAGGTGGGATGTTGTCATTGTTTAAGCACAGGCAGCACATGGAGCTAAAGACAGCTAGTAATTAGTAGCTTACCATCTTTTGTGAAGGCACATTCTTCATAAACTTTGATCTGCTTTCTTGTCTCCAAATTCACGGTCTTGTGCAACCTTTTGTTTACAAACATATCTGCACATTCTCCTCTCTATTCAGGAATGCACTGACTTCTTTTGCATTTCTCATCAGTACATGTAGTAAAGAACTTATGGGCATACTGGCTTTCTCTGCTGTAATTTGTACTTTTCACTTGCAGCTATTTCCCCTTTGACTTGAAAATTTTCCTTAAGATACGCATCCGGTGAGACTAGTGATGGTACTTGACTTGGGTCCCAATTCCCAGTTACTGTTACACGGTAGAATTCCATCTGACACCATCTCCTTGGTGTGGAGGCTTGTTTTTATGACTAGATGGAAGTCCACCAGGAGAATAAAATGATTAAAGACAGGATATGGTGTGAGTCAAATGAGGCTGTGGCAAAGGTTCTGATTGCTGAATAAGGCACACACAGCAATACCCTCTTCTGAACAGGATGGTGGATGCGCAATAATCTGATTTGCAGATTTTTTCCTCCTTGATAAAACCCAATATTAGTATTCATGTATAAATACCATGCAACAAACCTTGTATTTTAAAACTTACAATGCATACATAAATCTAAGAACAGGAACTACTTTTCTTATTATACTTGGGTGTGAGTTTCCTTCCTGCACTATAACTGTACCAAAGGTTTTTCAAAACTCTTTCACTTGTCCTAGGACAGCTCCCCAAGAGATAGCAAAAATTAGAGCATTAGCATGGGGATTCTGCCACTGTACTATTTGGGTACTCAGCGTGAGCTAAGAACACCATGTTAAAACATCAGCAAACTTGTTTTGGGGTGTAATCTGAATGTTTCACAAGTGGCTCCTGACCACAAGCAAACCCCTTTAAGCGCAACAGTATGCTTAATTGTAGCTGCCTAGTATGTCAGAAGTTAGACTGAGCACAACCAGTTGACTGCCAAAGTGATTATTTTGTAGCGGGGATCCTGGCCAGTGCCATTTAAGAACATTAGCGCTCTGATGACCTCTCATAACTCATGCCAAGAAAGGAAAGACATTCTCCCACTTGGAAAGAATTCAGGCTGTGGTACAGCTCATTGCACGTCTAGGATTGTTGAATGTACCCGGATGTCTTACCAGCACAGAGGAGCAGATGCGAAGCCTTTGTGGACACAGCAACCTCAGTATAATTTTAATCAAGAAATGGATGCAGCTGTGGATAACGTTGTGAAGACCTACCCCATCTCTCCGTTTCCTCTTAAAGGAGCTCCCAAAACAGAATCTTTATCTCAGATTAAGCTAACAGCTGTAGGGATTTGATAGCTCTCCTTCACAGTGCTACTTCTCAAATACTGCTCAAAATCTTCACATTCGTGTGGATTTACTCCAGAAACAATGCCAATAACGCCTCAGTGCTGTCTCAGCACAACTTTAACAACCAAAAGAGCTACAGCTGCAGTCATACGTCCAGTTCTGGCAGAAGACAAATAATTGCAAGCAGCCAGTACAGGCTGCACATCCCTGTTCCCATCAGAGGCTGCTGCTTTCTCTGGTCTGTGTGCCCAGCTATGCTACTCCAGACTTTGTGCTGCCAAAATGATGCAGCTAAATATACTGTGTAAGCAGTACACTATTAGGAGAACAATTAAGTAATAAGATTTTATTTTTTATTTCTTTAAAAACAGATTATTCTGACTGAACTGGGAATGTGCAGTAATGCTAGCAGATTTACAGGGAGAACCCCACCAGCAGTGGATGAATTGTTGAGCACCTTCGATGTCATACAGTCTAAGCTAGCATGGAATATGACTGGCAGAAAAAAGAGCAAGATAAAGCTGTTAAAACACTCAGACAAAAAGATAATAGTTGGCTGAGAAAAATAATGCTGTGTTATAGAGGGGGTTTAGGTTCTGCTTGAAAAGGAGCTGAAACGCTGTAGATACAGCATGCTTGCTAGGTGGAGTGATGAGACATCTCTTTAAGCAATCTCTCATTCATCAGCTCCAAAGCTTCACCTTAAGTATGTAAGCACTGTACTGAGGTATTACATATAGAATATAAACTTCTGATGTTAGAAGCCCTCAGAAGAGACACCTTGCATAGATTTTTAGAAAGTTGTTTTTGTTAAGCAGTCATACATCACTTAAGAATAAAGATAAATAGTTAGGAGAACAGTTCTACAATTAGTCAATTTCCTTCCTTTTCTCTTTTGTGCTTTCTGCTCTTAAGACACTTGCTTTTGTCTCTTTCAAAAAATAAAGTTATCATAAAGGATACATTTTACTGCATCTCCAGAGACTTCAAAGAATAAAAGGGAGAAATATCACATCCAAGCAATATGGAGGAGTCAAAAAAATCCCACTTAAATACAAAAGATAGTTAAATATCTTAAAAAAAAAGCTTCAGAAAGCAGTGCAATATAGGCTGCAGCACAGACAAAAGTAATCTTTCTGGGATCTGAGCCAAATAAATGTTTGGTAAAGAGTTCTGGAAGGAAGCTGATAGTTAAAAAAAATGTTTTTATGTAGTGATTAATACTGACTCATTTACCTGACTGAAGTGTACTGTGCAAGGAAAGATTTTTGCCTACAATGAGTAATTAGGTAGCCCAGGTAACAGGTACTGGGATAAATAGTATATGTCCTTTAAGTGACTGTCCTGGTAGAAAACTGTTGACATTTGACAGCTGCTCAGTGCCTAATGTGAAATGAGCTCTTGGTTACAGTCTATTTCTAGCCCTCTGATTGTTTACGAAGTACTGGTATCACTGTGGCATCTTAACACCAAGAGAAGTTTAAAGCACACTAAGAATGGACAGGGAACAGCCAGTTCAGTTCTCTGCCCTGCCTTGCTTCGGGAGTAATTCAAGCTTCAAGTTACCGGTACAAGTGCATCCAAATATATTAGCATGATGCACTCCACTGTAACATGATTGTTCCAGAAAAACCTTGAGACATTGCTGTTGCCTGAGCTATCTATGTAGTGGAGATTAAAAAAGAAATAAGATAAATAAAAATCTTAAATCTACATCTAAAAATTTGATAAATTACAGAAAAAGAAACAACTATGTTATGTATGAAGGAAATAGACTCCCATGTCATATCTGGCCATGGGAAGACTCCACTAATGGGCCAGAAAGATAGTTTCACCAGTTGACATATATGTAGATCCCTTCCACTGAACTATTTTCTCTCTATATATTTTTAGATTGTTTATTCTCTCTATATATTCAACAGAACTTATCAGCTGTGTAAGACATCTCCATTAGTGTTCCCCCCCCAAGTTAAATCTCAAGAGCTTACCCAGTGTAGCTTCATATTCATTCTTTATAGCTGACAGCAAGGGCTTGTAGGTCTTGAAGTTGTCTATGAAGAATTCAAAGATCTCTCTGTAGGGCTGAGAGAAGGAAGAGAGCAAATAGTGGCACATTTTTCAGAATTCAGAATGTTGTTGTCTTACACAAACGGCGTGACAGTGAGAATAAGCATAAAAATGCTGCTACTGCATGGTATTCTGGCTCTCCATCTTTGGTCCACAGTCCCAAATTGGTCATGCAGAGGTGGAGTTACTTCCAATGCTGATAGACACCACAGCATGATAGAGAGAAGAGATTTTAGTGCCGAAGAAAAGCTTTAATCAAGTCTGTCAAGAGCTCCAAAACGAAAATGCTGCTCTTCAGATAAAACTGACTAGAACCCAAGTTACAACATGGACAATTATAAAGATACGTAACAAGATCATATTGCTGATTTGGTTGCCTATTTTGTCTACTTAAATGATAAGCTCTTCAAGGCAGAGAGTCACTCGCTGTGCATATGCCGTCCTTCTCACCAGAGTAAATCTTGTTCAGAGAGGACAGTCAGACTCTCATGTTGTGTCTGGGTCTTGGGAAGACTTCACTAGCGATAGGTAACATTCTCACTGAGTGTACCTCACTATTAAGCATAATTAAACATGTCTTGTAAGACAAGTCAAAAATATTTTCAAAGCATAAGCACATTTACGAAACCTCTGTTTTCTCTTGCCATTAGTCACTATTCCTCTCCATTCTCTTCCATATACCACCTTCTTTCCTCATAGCTACAGGATTCCCTTGGGAATGAGAATTTGAATTAATTCATGCAGAGAAAATCCAATTCAAACTTCCCACACTGCGTAAATGCTCTAATTGCAGGATATTACAGAAACAGCAGAACTCCTACTCTGTGTTTTGAATTGAAGTGGTGGTTTTCAATAGGTATGTTCTCAAACACAACAAGCCCCCAGGATCAGACACAGTAGAAACTACTAATCTGGAGGATCCTGATTATGCTTAGGCAAGAGCTGGATGAGAGAGTCCATAATTGTCACTTGCAGAAACCTAACTTCAGGAATGAGAATTTTACAATGAAAATTTCGAAACCTACACACTTTATGGGTTTGGGCAGGAGTCTTCAGGAGTTCAGTGAGTAAATTGTTTCAGACCCACTTTAGATTACTATCTTTATGACTACTTGGCCTTTGATTTGAAAATGGAACAGTTACAGAAAATGTGAAGTACGCTACTCAACAACATGTAAACCCAATATATAAACCACAACATGAGATATAAACTGTTTTCAGAGCAAGTTCTCTAATGTGAGCTGCAAACCCACTTGTTCAACGCTACTCAGAGGTGCGTACTCTTCCTGTCCATTTTCCTTTGGATGACCAGTTTAAATAACCAATCTCAGAATGTTGTTTCAAGTCAACAGAATCTTGTATCAGACCTGTAACCTCAGTTCCTGGGAGTTCCGTTTAGTCAGGTCCAGATATTGCAGTTCTTTCCTTAAGTAAGACTCCAGCTGCTCCAAGTAGCGTGGCTTTGGAATGGTAAAGGCCTGTTTATTTCTGCAGAGACACAGGAAAAGAAAGGACACGTAGTCTTGTGACATGTACATAGGATTGGACTCAATAAATCAGCTCGAGGACCTTGGTTGTCTTCCTACTGTGCAATGCTTCACAGAATAACTTCTATTTTTATTTATTTATTTTTTCCCTGTAGTACTTACTATATTCTCTCATGTAGCACTTGATCACAGGTTACCCAGCTGTGCCATATCAGGACTTGTTTTGAGCCCAGGCACCCCAATGTCTGGGACTGGACAAGAGCTTGTGGAGCCTGCTGGGTCAGTCAGGGCCCTGATGGGATCCTATGAAATGTAGGTCAGTGAATCATTAAATGATAGCATTTCTTGGTACGTTTACACTAAGCATGACTGCTATTACATAAATATTTGACTTCTATAGAGCTACCAGTCAGAACCAACAATATTTTTGTTATGCACAAGCTTTGTGGAATATCCCAACCTCACTGTTCTCACTAGTGCTGGAAGAGACCCTACTCTGTAAATTCTTGGTTTTCAAGAACTGCTTCCAGCTATCCTGTGAATTAGCTGTGCTTACCTAGACGTTTTCTCTTCTGGGGCACAGCAGGGTTTATGATTCTTTAGGACTGTCTGCCCTGATGCAAATGCAGGCCATGTGGACCAATGGCCTCTAGCAGAAAGCTGAAAAGACTGAAAAGAGAGAAAGGATTAGGCTCTAAGAGCACTACAAAGACAACAAAGAGCCAAAATGAGGTTGAAATACCCCTAATGATGCCTCACAGTCAATACAACTGCCTAAGAGTATGGTGGAACAGAAAGAAGAGGGGCATACCGAAACGCTCCTCAGCCAGGAGTGAGCACACCTGAAAACCAAGTAAACTTTTTGTTCTTTGAAGTAATCGTCTTCCCACACTAGTACAATTTTTAAACACCTCTGCACATCTCACGGTGGCTATGCTGCCTAGACTACATGATTGTGGGAAAGTGTTCATCTCTTTGGGTAAAAAATGGTTTCATGATCTGCACTAGGAAATTAAAGCATCACACAAATCAGAACCTTGCATTAATCTAGGTGAAACCAAAATAACAGGTTTGACTTAGGTCTTGTTTCCACTAGGGAGCTTTGCAGTGGAGTATGTGTCCCATAGTGAGGGCGTCTTGAGCAATGTTGACTCGTGTGGATTGTGAGTTTTAAGTGCAGGTTGGTGACCCTACACAAACAGCTGAATTTCTATCAGTGTAGAACTTAATGAAGACAAGGTCTTCAGATTCAACTCTGATGGACAGTAAAAAGTGATAAATGAAATTTCTTTCAGAAGCTAATTTCTGCCCTTAGTGGCACTAAGGGACACGATCTACTGATGGGATTCAGGACAGGTTGGTGGTCTTGAAGGTCTTTTCCAGCCCACGTGATTCTATGATTCTTCTGAAAGCAAAATCTTGTTAACCTTAGGAGTCTGTTAATTAATTTTTCTCTTTGAATTACCTCAGTATTTCTTTTTGGGAAAAAAAGACATCTATGCTGGATTGCTCTATTTTATTAGGACAACCAAATAATTAGTATCATGTTGTCCAATATAAATACTTTCCTATTCTGTCTGTAAGCTTTAAAAGAAAATTAATCATGTGCCAACAGAAGACTGAGGCCAGAGATTTCACTGTCAAAACCTAAACTTCAGACTGACTAAGCCTTGGAACAGTTAAATGTAAAGGCTCAGAAGCTTAAATGCCTGATATCCACTGCAAGAAGCATTAAGATTATATTGAAGAAACAGTAGGATTCCAATCTATTGAGATTTGATTTTTTTTTTTTGTCCAATGGGGAAAATGCTTAGAGAATGTCCCAGCTCTAGGGAAAGAGTAATGCTTAAAGTTCTTGTATTAACTGTAGCACATACAGCTTGTCACAGAAGTGGCACATTCCTGAAATACAACCAAAATGCTAATGAGAAAAACCAACAACTCCAAAATAAAAATGAGTGACTTTTACAGACCTTAACCTCTTATTGCTGTGTTGGTGTACGTGTTTCTGGGATCTACTTTTTCATAATTTGGATATACTTTTTCTCCATGCTAGTTTATTTTATTTACTAAGACTGATGCATACTATGGAACAGATGTTCCTGTTGGCTCTAAGATGCTTTTAGCCTGCAATTAAACAACCTGTGGTTTATTTCTTGCCTTAGTTTAAACTAGATGGGTCAAATTCTGGCTGCACTATTTGGCATGTACGTCCACACAAGTTGTTGCAGCCAAGAACAACATTTATATTCCTCTCCCCTCTCCTCCACCCTTAAAGATCCTGTAATTAATTCACAAGGATAACACCTGAATCTGAAATACAGGAGTTTGCATCACCACACAGCTTCTGCCCTTCCCTGCCCCCCTTCACTCTCAGTTAAACAGAATATAAAAATAATTTAAATTTGCTTGACTTCCTCATAGCTTTGGATGATCCCTGGGCTTCCAGCAAGATTCCAAAGTTCACTGTTAGGCAAGGGCTGGGTGTTTCGCTGGAATTCTTGAACTCACCGGAGTCTTCTGTTTCTTTGGCAGGATGGATTTCACGCTGTTCATATGCATTTGGCAATTTGCAATCTCACGGGAAGATTCGAGAGAGGTCCTGTGCAACAGCAGGGAAGAACACAGAACACCTTCAAAACACACAGAATTAACTAAATATACAGTTGAAGACTGAGAATCTGGCTGATGTATACCTAAAGCAAGCAGCCAATTATGCAGTGCCTGACAGATGGGAATATGCAGCAGATTTATGTACACAGAGGGATGGATGGAAAGATCTGTGGTACAGCTGAACTCCAGGACTGGCTATTTGAAAACCGCCACAACATTTGGTACTTTCCTCGCTGTCCCAGTGATAGCAGCCAAGCTGAACCCTGCAGCTGGACAAGCCTGAGTAAATTGGTTGTCTCAAGAGGTGAGATTAGAAACAGCTAGAGAAAATGATACTCATGGGTCAGGAGCTGGGACTTGGGGTCCCAAAAGTGCCTACAAAGCCGGTTCTCTGGGCTGGCAGGGGTGCTACAGAGTATCCCGAGTTGGAAGGGACCCACAAGGATCTCCGAGTCCCACTCCTGGCCCCACACAGGTCTACCCCAAAGTTCAGAGCGTGTGGCTGAGAGCACAGCCTGAATGCCTCTTCAATTCAGACAGGCTTGGTGCCGTGACCATGTCCCTGGGGAGCCTGCTGCAGTGTGCGACCACCCTCTCACCCTCTCACGGCTTTCCTGGCTTAGAAATGAGGTGCGCGCCGGCCTTGCAGGTGCACGCGCGTTTTGGGGAAAATCAGCGTCACCACAAGGCGGTGAGGCAATCCAAAGGGATCGCGGTGAGTCTGGTGGTCGCTGTGCGGGCAGAACGCGGTCAGACACCCGGCTCCATATCCAGGTATCGGCAGCGGTGTTTGGAGGGCTGTAGCACGGCCCGCGGTGCCCGGGGGCTCCCCCGCTCGGCTCCCCCCGCCACCGGCCCCGTCCCTCACCGGCCCCGGCCGCCTGTTTACAGCCGTCGCCATGGCGACGCCCGCCGCCCCCCCGCCCCTCAGGCCCCCCGCCTGCCGCTATAGGTGCCCAGGCAGCGCCTGCTGCCGCTCGCCAGCCGCAGCGGCAACGCCGCGGCCCGGCCCCGGCCCCGCGGGACGTGGGCTCTGCGGAGCGGCCGGGAGCGGGGCGAGGCCGGCGGAACGGCGCCCCCCGAGCTTCCCGCCGGGCGGCCGGAGCCGGCCCTGCGCGGAGGCAGGGGTGGGACGCCGGCAGAGGAGCGGCGGCCTCTCGGCACGGCGCCGCCGCGGGGCACGCTGGGAGAGCGAGTCCGACGCGCCGCTGCGCTCCGCAGAGCCCAGCGGAGCGGGGACACGTTTCCCAGCGTGCAGCGCGCCGGGCAGAGAGGCGGGGCCTCGAGCGCGGTGGCTTTCGGGACTCGTAGTCCCTTTGAAAGCGGGAGGCGGCGGCGCGGGAGCGAGCTGGACTCCGCTTCCCGTCGGGCGGCGCGGCCCCATTGTGGCCACGCTCGCGCCCCATTGGCTGGCGCCGGGAGCCGGGCCTCGCTCCCCGCCCGGTGACACAAAGCGGATCCAAGATGGCGGAGGCGGGCGCGGGGAGCCTGCACGGGGGGGACACGGCGGCGGCGCCGGGCCCGGCCGAGGAGCAGGAGCTGAGCCGGCGCCTCCGCCGCCTGTACCCCGCCGTCAACCAGGACGAGACGCCGCTGCCGCGCTCCTGGAGCCCCAAGGACAAGTACAACTACATCGGCCTCTCGCAGGGCAACCTCCGCGTCCACTACAAAGGTGCCGGGGCTGGGGCGGGGGCGCCGGGGTGGGCCCGGAGCGCGGCCCCCGGCAGGGCCGGGCAGGGCCGGGCAGCCCCCCTCCGGGTCCGGCAGCCCCCGGGGATTGGGCTCTCCGGCCGCGGGACGAGGCGCTGGGGCCGGGCTCCGGTCCCGGGCGGCTTCCCCGGGCTCGGGAGCCCCGTGCGGGTGCCTTATGTAACGCTGCGCAGCGCCGCGGGGCCCTGCGGGCCGCCCGTTCCCCTCAGAGCCCGGCTGGAGTCTGGGGGGGGCCTTCACGCTGCCCCACCGGGGCCGCCGGCCCTCGGCTTAACGCGAAATAGGCGCTGGTAGGGCTCGGGGCTTGCTGTTTTTTTTTCTGCTTTGTCGCTCCTGGAGGCCGTTGCGCCCACCTCCCCGCGGAGAGCCGGTCGTACCCTTTGCCGCCTGGTTGGTAAATACTGATGTCATTCCCCTCTTGCGTAACGGAGCTGCCTCCTGGCTGTGTGCGCCCGTCCCCGAGCTGCGTGCGGGGAGGTGGAGAGGTAGCACTGCGCCTCGCTCAGCGGGGAAAACAAAGGGAAAACTACAGCGCTGGCGGTGAGGGGGAAGGAGGTGGTGGCAGTGCAGGATCGCACATCCCGCCGCTCTGAAAAGTGCGCTTGGAAGGTGTGGAGAAACAGGTCCCTGCCAGGCTCAGCCAGCAGAGCTTTAGAACGCCACGCGAGAGGGTTCAAGTCCCACAGGTACTGAAATCTTTGTTCTTTCCTAGGTCATGGTAAAAACCACAAAGATGCTGCCTCAGTCAGGGCTACGCATCCCATACCCGCAGCTTGTGGCATTTATTACTTTGAGGTGAAGATCGTCAGCAAAGGTAGAGATGGGTGAGTACCTCAGTCCAGTCTGGTGGTTGGTGGCGCGTGTGTAACAGCCCTGCGGTGCTCAGACCTTCCCCTCGCGAAGGGTTAGAGGTCAGACCTGGGGTTAATAGGCGAACACGTGGCAAGAACGCTCTGGAGGCAGAGGCACTTGCACAGCTTCTTTCTTAATGCGCAGTTCGATGCGGACAGTTATGCGAATGGAAGAAATTCTGGGTGCCTGGTACAACTTGGATTATAATCCTCTCTTGTTAGCTAGGTCTGGTCACTGAGACACCTGGCAGTAAAACAAGTACTGAGGTATCACAGAGATGCCCTGGGGACCTAGGTCAGACAGGTGGAACTCACCATAGGCAGAAGAATTGCACTTTGCTACTTTTCTTCTTCAGTACGGGGGTGAACAATCTTTCTTGGAGACGTTCCTGTTGAAATGTGGATAGGCTTCAAATTTTGCGCTTGTGTTGACAGGAGGGAACAAGGGCCGCTGATCCCTGAGAACTGCCCTGCCCAAACTCCCAATCAGGTGATGGCACCCAGCTGTTTCCATTAGGCTGAGAAATGTGGAGATCAGGATCTAACTACTGAGTGCAGGGTTCGAGGTGTTTGCACGGGGAAGAGGGGTAACAGTGCTACAAGAGTGCTGGGAGGAGAACTTCTGGGGCTGTCTTTAAATGTCCTGTATACGTGATGAAGGAAAAGATCTTGGGGAGGGTGTGGGGGGGAGGCAGTGAGGTGTGTGTGCCTGTAAGCTGGAATCTGTGAAATTCACATCATTTCTGGTGTAGGTCCTGAGTTTGGACTTGAGTTGTGTTCTCAGGACAGATTGCATCGTGACAGATCACGACTGTGGAGGCTTGGGAGACTGCTGGAACCAGGATGCTAAATATAAGAATGTTTTTCCTGACCAAATATATATACACACACAGTGGTAATATTTAACACTGTAGACTGTTGTTGGGACTCTATTTGCCATATCAGTCTATACTATTTTGAGTGGAAGAACTGCAAAAGCAGCAAATCCTACATGAGAAGCAGCTGTACCTTACTAAGCCATACCTCAGTGACCTGACCTGGCAGCGAGTTCTGGATCTCATCCAGTCTTGTGGTCACTGTGTTGGGCATTATTTCCACCCAAAATGTGGCTGGATCAGGAGGGAATTCTCTTATGGAATTCCTTTAAAAGCATACTCAGGATCTTGGGAAATGTGGGAATGCACTAAGGGGGCATTTCTAACGGGGTTTGGGCTTCTGCTGGTAGCGTGGATTAGTTTTTAATCATTGTAAAGGCATCAGCGTGCTTTGTGTGCATGTTTTTGTTTTTTTCCATTGCTAAAGGCTAAATGTCACAGCTACAGCCATCCAGAAGGTAAAGCGGACCAGGAGGAGTTTTGGAGTGGGATTAATTAATCCAGTCCTGCAAGAAGAACATTTGAACTGTGGCCTGTTTACAGGTCTTAGGGAAGGGCAGCAATCACTCCCACTAGAAGCCCAATTAGTCCTAATTTCTTACTGTTGCTGTCACTGCTGAATTGAGGAGTGAGTGACCTGCTTGGAAGGGGACTTGCAAAGGATCTTCAGTGGCGTTGCATTTGTTGCAATAATTGCAGTAATTACCAACTGTAAAGGTTAGCTGAACAGCTGCGAGTGCTGGGCTGAATGCTTTACGAATGCTGGGCAAAGACCTTCTCTGTTCTTTCAGTTCACTGACTTGGTGTTGAACTGCTTGTCTTTTGAAACCGTGCACCTGATTAGTTTATGTGGCTGCTAAAATGAAAACTATGCGGTGTGCATCGCGACAGCTTTCCGAGGAAATCACCTTACGGAAGGTCACCGAGCAGCACTTACTCCTTGTTGCGTTCCAGATCAGAGTTCTGTCTTTTGTTGTTGTGGTCTGTAATCCCGGTTACTTGCAGGAACGCTTTGCACAGTGTGGAGCCGTGTGTATTAACGTTACAGCCATGTGAAGATGAAATGTTGGTAGCTATGGTCCGACGTCAGTGCAGCGGTGAGCCAGAAGCTTGACGTGTCGGCCACTCTTGTGCCTTGCTTTTATTTTGCTGGTGGCGAGTGCTCCAATTTTTATCTTAGGCGTTGGGGTTTGGGGCACTTGTAATTGTGACTCTATCGCTGCTGCCTGTCCCTTGAAGCTTACTCTGGTATGTCTCATTTTTAACAGTTTGAAGCCCACCGGGGCCCTGCATGTTCTAATGCCAAAGTGTGCCAGCAACATCTCTGCTCTTAGGAAGCTCTCCGGTGTTCATTACACCGTGGTGGCTTCAGCTTAAAGGGATAAAAGGCCAGAAATCTAAAGAAGGGATTGGAGGGAATGAAAGGAAGTTTCCAAGTGGTGTAAGTGGTAAGGCCTGTCCCTAGGAACTTCGCTGGAAGCCCCTGAGCAAGGGGAGAGCAAGAGGAATCTTTCTGAGCTCGTTTTCAGAAGGGGCGTTTCAGGCGTAAAGTCTCTGCTTGGTATCCTGTCGTTTATTTGTGCTGCTTGGAGCAGTGAGGTGAAGGTTACGTGACGTTACCCGTGGTGTCTCTGCTGCTGGAGCTTGTGAAAGCTCTTCAAGTTTCGGTTGAAAATCTGAGCAATCAGGTTGCTAAACGAGACTTAACTCAAATACTTTGGTGGAACGAGTTTCAGAAAATGTGCTTTGAGGAGTTACAATTGATTTTCCTTGAGGGCTTTTGCTCGGTAGCTCAAAGCTTTCTTTCAGTGCTAATAAATCTGTTAGTCTAGCGCTGTGTGCCCTGCTTAGGTGCTGGCAGTTGTTAATGCACAACAGAAACCGAAGTCGCAGTTAAGAAATAGGATGGAATTGACATTGACTGGCGGTGTAAGGATCCTGAAGCTCAGCAGATGATTTGTTTTCCTGACGAGATGTTGCCTCTCTAGGGTATCTTCTGGTATAGCAAGGGCTCTTGAACTGACATCAGACCTGGGGAGTTCTGCACAGGTGGTGTCGCTGAGGTACGGAGAAAACTGAGAAACTTCTCCCATCAGTTGTTTTCATGGGGCGAGGGTGATCTAAGCCAAGTGTGCTGTGGTTCCTTCCCTCGTTTCCTCCCCACCTCGTTGCATCCTTGCTGCAAAATAAAAGCCCCCCCAGCCGTGCTGTTTTTCAGGCAGATTATTTACCTGCTGGGTTTTGCAAAGCCCAGCCCCAGCACAAGGGAAGAGGGAAGGGACTGCAGCAGCACGGACACCGGTTGCTTCAGACTGCCATGGCTCTGCAGCCGTGGCTGGCAAAAAAAAGCTGCTGCTTTTGCATTCCTTCTCCCCTGCCCTGTAAGGCACCTGCTTTGTGAAGGTGCTTTCATTAATGAAGCAAATGGAAGTGTTTACGACAACTTGCCCTTTACCATCTCTAGATTTTTCTGCCTCGGCACTGCTAAAATCTAGCTTAGTTTCCTGGCTGATCTTTCGAGGCAAATTAACAGCATGCGAAAAGTCCGCTCGGTGTGCTTAAACTTTGAAGATTTATTAGCTTTTCTTAGCTTTGTGTTTTCCACTGCTCACGCTGAGCTACAGCCACCGTCTTTTGAGTTAAAGAAAGATGGTCGAGACTCACCTTTAGCTGAGCAGTGGTCACTTCTCATCCTGCTGGTTTTTAGCCTTTACCGATGAGGCATCACCTTTTTTTTCTGTTTTCTTTTCCTGGGAGAGGGGAAGCTGCCAGACTGCCACTGAAAAAATTGTCCTGTCCTTCATGTGAAAAATCAGATCTGCCAGTAGATCGGTCTGTTGTTAGTGATACTGTCTGGGGAGATGGTTCTTATCCTCGGAGAGTAGAGCTGAGTTCAGCTCACACTCCCTTCGATTAGCTGCAGCCCTCTTCTCTCCTCCTTGTCTGCAGTGAGCACGCGGGGAGTGGTTCCACCAGGCTTTACGATGATACAAGCGAAGACCCTGGGGTTCTGCCCTGCCACTTGCCTTGTTGCCATACCTTCCCTCATGCTCGCAATCTGTTACCCAGTTTTGTGGTGAGCTGGTTCAAGGAGATAACTGGCTGAAAACTGGCCGCGTCAAAATAATTAGAGTGATTTAACCTGCTGACATCAGTGCCAGAAGTTGTTGTTTTTTTTCGAGTAGTTCAGTTCAACCTCTCGCTGGACGGTTTTCTCTTAAGGCTTGCTGGGGATTGAATTCCCTGAGCCGTCGTGTTTGTTGCTCAAGTGGTGTCGACTGGATCGACAGGACAAGAGGCAGTGGTCACAAGGTGTGGCAAGCTAAACGCCAGCTGGGCACGAGAGAATTTTCCCTGTGAAAATGGTTAAGCGCTGGGATGTGGTACGTCCAGAGAGGCTGTGGCATCTCCATCTCCACGTCTGCCCGGGCAGACCCCAGGCTGCTGGGTACGCAGAGTTCCCTGTGCTGTCGGCAGGGGGATGGAGGAGGAGGGTCCCACGGTCCTTTCTGCTCCAGACCTCTCGGTGGCTCCGCCGATGGCTTGCTTCCAGCATTCCTCGGCTGAACAGACTGGCAGAAACGGACGTGACCCTTCTGTTCCTGAGCTGCCACAAATAACTCGTGCTTTTATCACGGTGGTGTTCGTAACAGTTCAACCTCAGCTATATTTGAAGTAGTGGGCTTTCACGCTCCCTCTGAGCAGCGTGTCTGCGCTGCTGGTTCGTCAGCACACCTCGCGGCCCCTTTCCCCATTAGATGATCCCCCCTTGGTAAACAGGAACGGTGTCTGTAAGACTCATCGGGGTAGGGCAGCCAGCCCGTGACTGGGAGGCTTTTGTGACTCAGAAGGACAATTCGGCTCTGTTACCCTCTGTATTCAGGGCAAGGTGAATCGTCTCCTGGGCGGCCGTGCCTGTTCCCGACTGATGTGTCCTTTTCGCGACCAGTTTTAGCTCCCTGCCGTGGGGTGGGCTCCCCAGGGGCAGGGTCTGAGTGTGCCCAGGTTCCTGGCCTCAATCGCCTGTCCTGCAGCCTTTCCTCTGGTCCTGAGCTTGCGGGTTGCCTTTGCGGTGGCGCTTTGCTACTGACAGCTGCCTTCCCTGGCCGTTGTCTGGTTTGGGACAGCAGCTTGGTTGCGGGTGCCTTGGTGTGCTGGAGTTGTGCGATGAGTCTCATCTCAATGGGGCTCTTTCGTCCGCTGGACTCTGGAAGGCTGCCGAAAGACCTGCTCTAGCTTTTCCTGTTGCCATGATTTCTTCTTTAATTTCCCCTTTTCTTCCTGCCAGCACTAAGGTCTGTGCAGCGAGTTGGATCGCGTTAACCGTCCTTTTGCTGGGTTGGTTTTCGGCTGGATCAGTTCCTTGGAGCAGTGCTTTCCTTAAACGGGGGGGAGGAGGCCCAGAAGGGGGGCAGAAGAGGGAGGGTGGGAGGCCGTGGGCAGCAGCGAGCGCTGGGATCTCTCTTCCAGCCCCACGTCGAGCTGCGTTACACAGCTGCTGTAGGCTGTCCGGAGATGCTGGCCAGTGCTGCTTCCATCTCGGGCGTTTTTCTTCAGAGAGGGAGGAAGGAGTACTTCGAGGAGAGAGGCGCAAGAGCTAATCTAGCTTAGGCCACAACAGTTTATTCAAAATCTTTCTTTAGCTTTCTTACACAAGTGTGCCATATCCCAGCCTTAAAAATAGCTTGGCTTCACCCTGACTGAGACAGAAAAATAAAGGTCACATGTTTGGGTTGTTCAGCAGTCTTTACATGAGTAACGAGTAATCCGCCCGTCTTCCTTGCTTACATTTCTCCCTGCCAACTTTCCATTTCTCTTCAGCATATGGGGAGTGCGATTGCTCTCTGAGAAGCCTTAGGCTAGTGTGCCCTAATGGTTTCCAGATGCTGATAGAGGCCTGTCCACGTCGCGCCCTGACGTCGGGGCCTCTTTGTTCATCCCTCAGCTGCCTGCGCCGCGGCCACCTCCGAACACAGCGTGGCTGCGGGTGGCTGTAACGAGGGCTGAGGAATATTCTGTAGCAACCGAGGGTTTCTGGTGTCTGCACATGCTGAGTGTTCCCTTCTTTATATCTGATAAGCTTGTAAATAATTGATTTCCTCCTCTTTTTTATTTTCCGCCCTCGTTTCCAAGAATCCAGAACTGGCACCAAGAGAGGGGGTGGTTCTGTTTGCAGGTATGTCTGCTTGTTTAAATTTACGCTGTTCTTCAGACATTCGTTTAAACAAACCAACAGATAAATACCCCCAACTAGATTCAGTTAACAGTTCTCACCTTGTTCACGTTTACAGCCTTGTCCAAGCACATCTTGCTTGCTCAGCTACTGACTGGCCGAGCAGTATTCTGCTAAAGCTTTGGTGCTCTGAAGTGTGGAGACACTTCCATTTTTGCGGGAGGTTTCGCATTGATTCATGGTATCTCAGGTCACCTCTTAGCTTATGTCGCTCTGCTAGACTCTTGTAGAAGGGAGTAATCTCGAGAGCAGCTTCTCAGATGTAAAGCGAGTTGTGAGACTGAAATACGCGATGTGCAGTTGATAGCTTTCATTGCATTAAAAAGCAACAACGATGAAGTAGAAACTGAAACGTGGTGCTTTATAGAAGTGTCATGGGCTTTACCACTGTAATGGTAAAACACCAATTCCTCATTAAAACAGCTTATGAAGTAGGGAGACAAAGTGGAAGGAGGGATGGCGAAACGTGACTTGTTCCACTTGTGATGTGCGCGTTTAGGTCTGAAGTCTTGGATCTTTTGTATATTTTATGCTGTGATAATTCCCTTCTTTCTGTTTTTTGTGTGTGTCCAGCTACAATTGTGAAATTTTGCGCAGTGAAGAAGAAGAGTTTGAGGAAAAGTTTTTTGTTTTTTATTTTTTCCTCCCCTCTCGCCCTCTGCTGTTTCTGAATGTCTGTTGTAAAACAGGTAGAGCTATGGCAAAAGCAAATTCTAACAAAATAAGCTAGATACCTTTAGGATATGTGTAAAACGTGATGCTTCAATTTTTTGGTATCTGTTTACACCTAATAAGTCAAATTATAGAATAATGGGAACTGGTTGATCAAATGCTCTAGGATTACACATCTAGGCAATTCTCTGATTAATAATTAGATTGTACAAGATGCTTAACTTTAATAGAGGGGAGCTTTTTTTTTTCCCCACCATTTATGAAGCTATCGGGTGATGAACCAGTAAAGAACTTATCATCTCCTTTGAAGCTTGACTGTTTCTTCAGCTCTGTTACTGGCTCTGTAAAGTAGGCTTGTGTTAACGACGTTATAGCGACTACGGCCAAATTAGTTTTCCTAATTGCTTTTCTTGCAGTGGGCTTTACAGTGTACTTGTGGTGTAAGACGAGATCTCAGTTTGCATGCTATAGTTGCAGTGCTAGAGATAGATCTTCCTTCTTGTTTTATGGGTTCTTAGTATTGACGCTTTCCACTTTGAGACTTTTGTTCCTTGTGGTGGAATTGTCATCAGCGTACAAAGGTCTGTGAATTCAGCGTGTGTTGCTCTTCTGGTGCTCTGCCTGACCACCTGTGTTTTTGTTTTTTCCCCCACTGTTTCAAGGAGTAAGTATTCTTATTTCATAAGTGCATATGTCAAAACTCGGTGGGTTACTTTTTACGTAATACATTTACTTAAGAACTGTATTTTAGTTCTGTGGAAAATGTTGCAGGCTTGTCATTTCTGGGGATTTTGTGAAAGCTTGTGTTAGCAAGTAAATACTCCTTTCGTAAGAATTGCTCCTGTCCCTTTTCTGGTCGAAGCCTGAGATGGATAAAATCAGTGTATGGGGATGACGGAATACCTCTAAAGAGAAGCAGCTACTTGGCAGCTGAATGTGTTCTGATTCGGGTATTGCTTTTACATTGTTCCCGCTGTCTTAGTGGGGATCACGGGAATTGAAGCTGCTGTTTGGAGCTGACTTTCTGTTATGATGGACTGAAATGCAAGATGAGTTTCCACCGTGGAAGTTGTAGCCTTTCTGTGGCTTGTCCTGTTTTGGGTGCCTTTCTGTTAGGTATTTGTGGTATCTCTAGTGCCTGTCTCTACTATTTTCTAGACTTTGTTCATGCCAGGAAGAAGTGGTGTGTTGCTTAGACTGGCAGTCAAACACTCGTAAGTCCATTTAATCACAGAAACATGTTTAACTTCTCCAATATGTTGTTAAAAATTGTCAGCAACGCAGATCAATGTGCTTGGAAGTGAGCTTTGTTAATCAGCAGGGCAAACTGAACAAAAATCTTTCTTACTCTGTTGGGTTTAACCAGAATAAATAATCGGGGAATTATTATCAGTAACGCTATGTACTGCTCCCAGACCAAATGCAGCATTTGCCATTTGATGTGGCTTGTGTGAACTTTGAGTGGCAGCTGTTTTAGGGAACAAGTCAGCTGTCAAGAGTGGAAGTCTAAAGTTGAACAACTGATTTGGTGGGACACCCTAGCTTCAGATGCAGTTGGTTTCAGCCACTTTATGTTGCAGGATTTGGAGTCCTTCTGGATGTGACAGTGCTTGTGCTGGCAAGTGGAGGTTATTCTGGGCAGATCCTAACAGTGGTTTCAGCCTGGGAAGGCTGGTATTAAGCCTCGTCCTTCTCAAATGAAGCTCAAGTCAAGTCTTCGTCTCTGATCTTTAGTTTCTGTCTTTGAGTATTCCTGCGTACACTGCTCATCTACATCATCCCCTTCCTGATGGTAACTCACAGAAAAGGGGTCAGTTTGGCCTTTCCTACAGCTGACATACCAGTTGAGCATGATACTGAAATTGGAAGGGAGCTCACAATCTGATACTTTGGTCTAGTTTTTTTTTTTTTTAAAAAAAGTTTTCGTCCTTTCTCTGTCAGTGTTTACTCATAAATGGACTGAAAAGATGATACACTATTGGATTGCTGACTCTCCTTCTGTTCACTCACCTTCTCTTCATTGTACATTGGATTTTACAGCTTCTCTGCCTTTTGAGAGGGTGATGTGCCGTGGACTCTTCCAGCCTCAGGATACTTGTGGCTGTTTTTACAAATTTTATTTTCTTGATTCTACCTACTTCTTTTCAGCCTTGCATTATTGGTGTTTACTGACCTCTGCTTGGGGAATTGGGATTCTTTCGGGAGCCAGTCAGGGCTATTTCTGAAGCACTGCCACAGAGCTGTACAATATCCACAAATAAAACAAGAGCCGCTTCCACTTTCAAGATTCATTATGGTGCAGTTCCAAAATATTTATTGTTAGACCTTGGAATCCAATATTTTTGTTTGTCATTGCCTTAGAATAACGTGCTTCTTAGCCCCATCACAACGGGGACAATGTGAAGTTTCAGATGGAAATCGGTACGGGTTATCATTTCTTTCCGCTATTCAAATCTCTTGTGAATTCAGAGCCCACCTCGGACAAAAAGAACAGCAGTTCAAAGTCTCTGAAATGCCATCAGTGTGATGAGGTGTTATTCATCTCTAATTTAGTAATCTAACTTGGTTATTTTAGGCTTAACTACATGTGTGCTGAAAGAGTGGGCTACAGGAGAGCTGGGCAGGATTCCTACTAGGTAGTTGTGGTTATTATTTATGAAAGAATAGAAGAGACGGCAGGATGCAGTAAACCCTTGAATCATACTCATCTCTGAATGAGAGGAACATCCCTTGTTTAACCCGGGGCTCAGCTGGGTTGCTCCAGGGTGATTCACGTAATAAAACACCAGTCCCAGGAATTTCTGCCACGTGACAGCAGTGTTGTTACTTCACTAACTGACTGGGAACTACCACTTTGCTAAAAGTCATGGCCTACCAAACAATTCAGGCGGGTCAAAACCAGACATTACCTGAAGTTTGGGCTTTGGTGTACCTCAGCACCTATACTAAAGCATGCTCTCAGGAGGGACTGCCGTGTCCGTGCACTGTTGGCACAGTAAGCAGGTTCTAGGCCCCTCTTTTTCCACCTTTGTCTCCCCACTTTCAGGTGGTGTAAATCTCATTTGCCTTGTAGGTAGGCTTCACAGGCACCTGGAAGAGGAGTGGCTGGGATTGTTTCACCATCCTGACTTGGTACCATTCAAGAGACTAAGAAATAAATAAAGAGGAAGCGTAGCATCTTTCTTTTCAGGGAAGAGTCAGAACTAGCATTTGAGATGAGTAGTGCTTTCATGTTTCTTGGAGAAAGTCTTGCTGCTTTCTGAGGAAAGAAACACCTCCTTCTCTGGATAAAGTATACTGCCTAGTCCAGTTGCAGCCATGCACTGATTGCTTTCTTCCTCCTTTTGACTCACCCTTACTTATTTTGCATGTAGGAATGCCTCCTAAGTGCTGCGTGCTTTCCAAGCGTTCAAGGGAGATGTTCTTTGCTCCTGGGATTCTTTAAAACTGAAAAATACCGAGTAGGGGTATGCGTGAATTCTGCTGCTGTTGCTGTGTTTCTCTTCTAACTACCTAGTGAGTTCTCCATTCCAGCACTTGAGAAGCCGAACAGATTGAAGTGCTGGAATTTCAGCATCAGTTACTTGCTGTCAAAGAACAGGTCTGTTCTTAGCTCTTTTGCTGGGCTCACAAGCATTTTTGTGGGTTGCTTGCACAAAGCAGCTTTAGACTAGCCAAAAAAACTTTTCTTATATCAGCCGTTTGGCAGGTTGTCTCAGTATCAGGCTTATTCTAGAGAAACATCTTTTGGCTCAAGGAATTGCTTGTTACAGGATCATAGGTTGGTTTGGGTTGGAAGGGACCTTAAAGACCATCCACTTCCATCCCCCCTGCCACAGGCAGGGATGCCACCCACTAGATCAGGTTGCTCAGGGCAGAGGGGCACAATCACCTCCCTCCCCTGCTGCCCACCCCTCTAGTGATGTAGCCCAGGACACAGTTGGCCTTCTGGGCTGCGAGCACACAGTGCCGGCTCACGTCGAGCTTTTCGTCCAGCAGAACCCCCAGGTCCTTCTCCGCAGGGCTGCTCTCAGTGAGTTTTTCTCCCCGCCCGTCCTCATGTCTGGGACTGCCCCAGCCCAGGTGCAGCACCTTGCACTTGGACTTGTTGAGCCTTATTAGGTTCTCGTGGGCCGAATTCTTCAGCTTGTCCAGGTCCCTCTGGATGGCCTCCCTTCCTGCTGGTGTATCAACTGCACCACTCAGCTTGGTGTCATCTGCAAATTTACTGAGGGTGCACTCGATCGCACTGTCTATGTCACTGATAAAGCTATTAAGCAGTACCAGTCCTAGGACAGACCCCTGAGGGATGCCACTCGTCACAGGCCTCCACTTGGACATGGAGCCATTGACCACCACTCTCTGGGTGTGGCCTTCAGGCCAACTCCTCGTCCACTGAATGGTCCACCCATCAAATCCATCTATTTTATTCTGCTTCTGGGGACTGTCTTCGTTTGGCTTCTTGAGAAGCCAAATATACGAGACGGAGATCTTTAAGACAGGCTTGTCTTCAAGATGGTATTCAGAATTGAGATTCTGCTCTTGCTATCTCTACCTTGGATGAGTATTTCAAAACACAGTGGTGGGAAAGGGAAAATGCATTCTTATCGATGTATGCGTACCTTAAAAATAAAGATTAAAAATATCTAATGCTTGCTCAATCCAAACTGCAACTGGTTACAAGGACCGTATCTTTTGAGGACCTCTGGCAGCAAACATCACAGCATGCAAAGTCCTTGCATCGCAGCCATATTCCAAGTGTAGCTTGGCAGGGTCTGTATTTCTCAGCTCACTCTGATTGCCTTTTATCTCGTGTCAGATGAGCAGGGTGGGTGGTGTGACTGGAAGAGGTGTGATGCCGTATGCAGCCTGGATCTGTGCTTTCTTGGGGGATGCCTCTTGAGTGCAAAGCTGTAGAAGAGGTTGTCACCTCCTTACCATCTTGAGGCCCACATGGCAGGCACCGTTGCTCACTGAATCCGTGCTTCACTTGGCTGGTATCTGGCATGTGAAATTCTGGAGCGAGGAAGAATGGTCCTGCTACAGGTAAGAGAAGTTGAAGTGGCAGATCCTGATTCTGCCTCAGCCTTCTCCATCTTCTGCCCACTGGCTGGTGTGGAATCAGGACAAGCAGAAGCAGACAGGTAGGCTGCTGGGTGTGCAGCAGGCATGGATGGGTGCAGGTTCTGTGATCGGGATGCAAATCAGGGTTACACAGTAAAGGCAGTTAACTTCTGGCCGAGGGAAATAAAGGTTTGAAGTCGGAGGTATGGAAAAGAATAGTTCTGTTGGAGGGAGCCTTTGAAGATGATCGACTCCAGCTGCCTGACCACTTCAGGGCTAACCAGAAGTCAAAGCATATTAATAAGAGCGTTATCCAGTGCCTCTTGAACACTGACAGGCATGGGGCAGGACTTAGGGTAGGGGTTATTAAACTGGGATTTAGGTCTGGGTAAATTACAGCCATTTGAATGTTTTTGCAGTCTGTCCTTAGGGATGTAGAAACTACCATCCTGTGTGTTGGAGCTTTCACAGTGTTATCATAACATGTCTGTACCTGACTAAGAGCAACCAGATAAATTGTCACCTACTGTGTAGCTATTAATGTGTGAATTGATTAGGCAGTAGTCAGAGAAGTGATGCTGAAATGCTGTTATGGTGGGTCAGTATGCTAACTTGGCTTTATATTGATGGAATAAATGAAAATTATGTTCTTGGTCTTTTGCCCCTTCGGACGTTTATCTGTATCGTACGGGTTCAGTGTGCTTATGTTGAATTGTGAGAGGTCACCCTTGTGTTATGCAGCTTGAACTTCAGTTACGGTGTTTGTGTAAGCCTTTATGTGCCTTTTCTGGTGCTGCAGGATTTGGTGTAAATCTCAGTGCATCATTTTAAGGTGCCTAGGGGTTGCAGCTGTGGGTGCTGCATCTATCAGCAGGAATCCTCCAGTGATGCCCGGCCACTGGCCATTGATCACATGTCAGATGAAGGCTTGTCAGTGTGGTGTGTTTGTGCAGGAGGACACAGATGGACAATTTGCATCCAGAGAGCGCGTACAGTTGGCTGAAAAGTTAACTTTTGGTCTGTCAGACTTAACAATGTAGAGCAAAACTCAGGGTTTAGGGAAATACTCAAGTTACTCATTATTACGATGTATCAGTCCGTGATAACCCAAAGTCTACGTGTCAGAAAGTTAAAACCTTGTCATTTAAATCATTTTAGAAAATTAATGAAAATTATATGGTATGATCACTGCTAAAATTCTTAATTGAATCAGCTGATGCCGTAACAGTGGAGTGTGTGGCTCATCCAGCCTATTTGAATTTTAAAAAGCAGCTCGTATCCACTGGGCAGGGCTGAGGTGCAGTAGAATTTGGAAAGAATTCGGTGCTATGGTAACTGCCTAGGTTGCTGATAAGGGGAAACAAAACTGTTCTTCTGATTGAATCACAGGCATGTGTCTGCGGTTATTTTTGTCTGTCTTTCTGCTCTATTTGGAATTGATCTGCTGATTAAGTATTGCAGCATTTTTGATGCTTCTGACTGGTGTGGGGGGGAGTTCCAGGTATTGAGTGCTCACCACTGAGAAGATGGTTTTAGGATCTCTCTTTTTGCCTGGCTTTTTTGCTATAGCTAAGGTAGATTTCTCATTTGGGATCAGTAACAGATTTAAATGTATCATTCCCCCCAGACTTCCCATAAAGTATTTTTTCCTGTTTGAAAGTCGGTGCTGTTGTTTCCTTACATTTCGCCTTTACCACTGTATCAGTGCTTCACTAGCTGTGCATCCCCTTCTAAGAGACTCTTTTGGACCCTCAAAAACAGATTGCAGTTGATGAATATCCCATATGGAGTCTGTCTGCACCTGAAACCTCCCAAACTGGTGGTGATGTAGAAGGGCAAGCCTCTGTGGAGATTTATATTGTTATTTATGTTATACAGAATGCTATAATACTGAATGCTACAACTTACAAAAACAAAGGACCAGCAGAGCCATGCTGTATATGATACTGAAACTAAAGAAATGACACCATCACATGGCAAAGCTGCATTAGAAGAGACACAGCGAGCAGTTTTATGCTGCTTCACCTTCAGCTCAGCCAAATAAATCAGGACGTAAGGCACGTTCTGTATACCAAGAGGCATGCCCTGCCCATTGAACAGAATTTGGAAGTCGCCCGCAAATACAAGAAATCTTGGGCTTGCTGATGTGAGCAGGTGAAGGCAGGGAGAATTGTTCTGCTGACGTAACTGAGCTGCCTGCTTCTCAACAGGTTTTTGCTAAGTGTTTCCAGGCCTGCCAGGGGCAGGGCTAAGCACTTTGTTATTAATGGTCCAGGCTTAGGTGGTGCCTTTACTATGTGTTCAAACAATTTGGGACCTTGAACTCTGAATCACAGCTCATCTGAAGCTTGAACAATTGGCAAAGGTGGCACTTCGCGCTGCGCTCTGAGGCAACGTAACGCTGGAATGTAATTTTAGCCATGGACTGTGGTCCTCACTTCGAGCACGCAGTCGAAGATATCAAAACAGCAAAACCCACTATGCAGCAAGGAAAATGTGGTAGTAGCAGAGGTTTCCAGACTCAGCAGGAGCAAGAAAATTGAAATGCTAACAAACATGCTGTCTTATCTGCCAATGCTCTAAGAAGGTGGGCGAGGAAAAGCTAGAGAGCACCTTGCAGATATAAGGAGAAATCTTCCATATTGTGCCTGGCAGGCTGTAAACACATCTTTAAAATTTATTTATTTTTCTCTGTATAGATCATGTGTATGTCACGTAGGGGTGTGAGACTAAATTTTTAGATGCTATAAATGACTGATTCAGAGAGGTTAGTCAGGGAACTCATGGGAGAGGATGTAACTTCTGACTCATGCTCTAAGCAGTGCAGAATTTTTTATTTTTTTAAACTGTTTATAAATTCCTCTGCAGCATTGACCATAAATACTCATGGTTAGTGTCCTTTGAGAAGTACTGTAAAAAGGCCCCCGAACCCTAACACTTCAGAGTTCCTCCAAAAAAAAAAAAAAACACAGCCAAAAAATGCTATATAAATTAAGGAAGCTTGTTTAAGAAAAGGCAATCAAAAGATGGAATCAGAAAAGTAAAATGCTTTCAGATGGTAGAGAGACTGTTTAATTAGACGTCATACTGGAGGATGGGTAGGGACTGTTGGAGAGATTCAAAATGACGTGACCACTGACATAATCAGACACAAGGGTGAGAGAGGGTAGGGATACACCCTCCAAAATTTGAAGTTCTATTAGATGAGAAAAATGGAAAGAACAAACTTTAAGTGTAAAAACACAGTAAGGCTCGATGGATGTCTGACTCAAGGTCTGGAATATTAAATAATGTTTTTCCCTCCCCAAACATCCGATACAGGAAGCAATCAGAGACCCTGTAAGACCAACAGATGATTCAGGAGAATTTTTTATGAAGGGTTCTGAGAAGGTAGGGTCATGACAGAAAACCAAATTGTTTTGCAGATGTGTTCATTGTGGAGGAATGTTTAGAGGCTTCCAAATGCCATTCTTTGCTTTTAAAGGATTATCTGGCCCGGTCAAAGAGTTAATATAACTGCAGTGTTATTTGTCAATAAAAGACAGGAAGAAGTCAGTAGCAGGTATCTGGTCTTCATTTGAGGGTTCTAAAGAATGAAATAGCTAAGCCATTAGCCGCGGAGCCTGATGTTTAAAAAGTCTTGATGCCAGAGGAGCAAGAAATCTGTACTTTTTAATAGGGCTCCTGAGGAATGACATCGCATAGTGCTTTCTTTTAAAGTCTCTTCTATCCTTGAGATCAGAGCAGAACCTTCCTTGTTGCTTTTCTTCAAGTGAGCACTAGTTTCAGTCAGCCAAAGAGCTAAAGGGCCTGTGGCAATGTGCCAGGCAGGAATCATTGTGGTATTTTTTGTTTGTGAGTTTGGGGTTGTTTCTTAGATTCTTCAGGAACCAGTTTTTCCTGGGTGATCCATTCCCTTTGATGACTAGGGAGGAAGCTGGGGTCAGTTGGTGTAATCAGACCAGGACTTGGCTTGTGGTGTACATGTGTGCCACAGAAAGTTCTGTCGTGTCTCAGCTTACTTGATATCGTGCATTATGCTCTTCTAGCCAGCAGTTTGCTGCCTGTCAGCAAAGCTGTCTTGAAGTCAAAGTATTATTGAGTAATTTAGTTGGAAGGGGTCTCTGTAGGTCTTTTAGGTCAGCTCCCTACTCAAAGCAGAGCCAGCTTTGATGGAAGATCAGGTTCTTCAGGACAATATGCCGTGGAGCTTTTGATCCTCTCTGAGGGTGGACATTCAGTAGCTTTTATTGGCCCTTCTTCCAGTGTCTGATCACACTCATGGTTAAAATCGTTGTAGTAATATCTAATGGGAGTTTTCTTTATGACTCGTGTCTGTTGTTCTCATAATTTTGGGGTGTGTTTGGGAGAAGTCTGGTTCCACCTTCCTTGTGACTTGCCATTAGGTAGCTGTAGACAGCAGTAAGATCTTGCCTTCGTCTTTTGTTCTTAAGACTGAACAAACACATTTGTAAGTTGTGTGGCTTGAGCCCCATGTCTTGGTCATCTCTACTGCGCTCCCTCCAGTTTGTCACCGTCTTTCTTGTACTGGGGAGCCCAAAGCCGAACATGATACTGACAGGTACTAAGGGGAGCAGATCCCTCCCAGTGACTCACAGGCTGCACTCACAGTGATGCAGCCTGGGATGTGGTCGGCTGGAGTACTTCTTTATCATACAATTCAATCACGTTGGTCCTCTGCCACTTCCTGTCCCTCACCACTCGTTCTTGGCTTCCCTGACTCTCTCTGTCAGGTCACAGGGATTTGCTCAGAGCCTGTAATATGACATCTTTACCTCATGGCTATGTTCCTGCAAGCATTTTTCTTACCCTCAGTCTTTGATCTGTTAGGTTAGTTGCCTGTGAGGTGATTTTCTTTTTATACCAAATTAATTTCTTTAAGATCTTCTGGTGAAGGACCTGATCAAAACATCTCTGGGTTCCAGCAGTGTTTTTTTTGCCTACAGTGCTACAAAGTTTTTCCATGTCCTTTCCATGGTAGTGCTTGGCACGCCAGGGTCCCCTTCACACCTTGTGTAGGGGTGTTTTGCAGGTCATATTTTCTATCAAAACAGGGGAATGGACACCAGCAGCTGATCTTAATACATAAAAAGCTGAACGCTTTTGCTGGTACATGAGATCAGGACAGTAACTAACTGCTGCTGTCTGAGGTGATAATTGCCCCAGTGCTGTCCTTCACATCTCTGTGCAAGTGCCTTTCAAAGGGCCTGCCCAGAGGTCATAGGCCAGAGTCCAAACAGTGTCTTCCCATTTGGACTCTGTGCACAAAGGTGCAAGCAGTTGTGGCATCCCTCTTCAGGTGAAACTTTTTTTTTTTTTCTTTCTCTGTTTATACTGAGTTGCTGAGGAGTAGATAGTCTAGAGAATAGGTTCTTCCATCCTTATGGTTCTTTGCAAATTTAGCTTTTGGGATGAATGCCCAAAGGTCTTGCCTTGTCGCTGCCCAGTTCACGTGTGTTTTGAAGCAGTGATGATATTTACCATTGAGCTTTCTACTTCAGGACATTTTCAGACTGTGCAGGACTTAATTTTTGTATAAATCCTTCCCACTTCACTCTTCCGTGGTATCTTGTCTTGCCTCTCTGGAGTGTGGCAGTGTAAACCTTTGGGAAGTCTTTTTTGCTAGGCTGTATCTTGGCACCCCGTAATCCTTTCTTGGAGGTAGTGCATGCCCAGGCAGACGCCAGCTGACCTTTGGATGCCGTTTCCCTTAGCGCAGGTGAAATATTTCCTGTTTGAGCTGGCAGAGCTTGTTAGTCTGTGGTACGGAAACGGATGCCCTTGAGCTCCTTCCATCGTGACCAAGCACGATGAGGATTATCTTGGGGGTGCAGCTACTCAGATCTAAAAGCTCAGGGCTGCTCTCTAGCTGTTCTACCTGTACAGAGACTTGGAGCAGTGCAAAATACACATACAGCCTTTGTCTGTTTCTACAGGCACTGTGTCCAAGCTGTATTGCATTAGTGATCAGTGTTCTGTCTCAATGAGCAGAGTGCTTTGAGCTCTTCTTTTTGTAGACAGGCTCAAGGCTTTTAGCACTTCTGCAGAGAATATCAGATTTGCTACGTGATTATGTATACCCTAGATATTTTGGAAACCCGCACAAATCTCTTTTTATCCCTATAAATGAGAAATACAAGATTCAGCCAAATGTCCTGGATTCTGTCCTCTGTGACTGGAGAGTTTCCAAGATAAACTTGTTTGCCCTAAATGCTGTCAGGAGGTTCACATTTTTGCTCCCGAATTGGCTGCTGCCAAAGCCCTTTTGGGAATGTTTCTAGCCTCAGGGGTCTTCTTACTGTTTCTTTTATCGAAAACTAACACTTTCCTGTTGGTTGTATAACCACAAAACTTACATGTGGTGAGAGATGAAGGACCTGGGCTGGCATTTTTTGGTTGCAGGTGGCTGTTAGATTGGCATAGCCCTATTTGTCAGCACTCCCTGGGAGAGCTTTGAACTTGAGGAATCCTAGACTTGTGCAGGAAAACATTGAGCCGGGTGATGGGAAGATGCGATTCCACCAGTAGGCTTTCCTTATCAGAAGGTGACCGTGTATCTTTCTGCTCTGAAGATAACCCAAACAGTCCAGGGGACAGCTGAAAGAAAAGACGGACCGTATAGTAGTTAGCTATTCAGTGATCAGGGGTCGCAGCCAGAGGGAGAAGGGCATAATGACATGCCTGGAAGGCACCAAGTTCACAGCTCTCCCAGAGCATTTGAATATTGTATGAATTGCTGAGCTTGAGGTCCCTGAGGTAGCAAAGGCATGGGGAAGAACAGAAAAAGTTCTCTTTGCAAAACTTGAACTATTACACAGAAAATTTGAAAACCAGGACCTCTGCTGTAGCAGTCCACCAAATGCTTTCCCCTGCCCTTCGCACAGGACTGTGCTTTGCATCATGCCAGAAAGAGATGAGGAGAAACAGTTCCAGTTTCTGTCTGAGGAGGGATTCAGATCCTCTGGAAGCTGGGACACCGCTGAAACTGTGTTTAAAGAAGAGACTGACTTCATTTAAAGCTTTGTAAAACTAGTGTTCAGGTATTGAACAGTCTGGAAGGTCCTGACACTGAGATGTGAAGTGTACAAGACAAAGTTGTCCATGTTTGTGAAAATGTGCAGTTTATTGAAGAGATCGTGGGCTCAAGTCTGATAAACATGTAGATCTCTATGGATTAAAATCTCAGTGTAAACAGGAAAACATCATTTATTCATTCCTATCCTGTTTGACTGGGGTGGTGACAATGTGTATTAGGTTTATGCAGTGTTCTTGTTTCTTTTCTTTCACACTATCCTACTCTGTTTTTTATTGGCAATAAATTATATTAAATCTTCCCCAAGTCAAATCTGTTTAGCCCATGATGGCGATTGGTGAGTGATCTCCCTGTCGTCAATTCAATCCATTTTATTTTCTCCCCATGTCCTGTTGAGAAGGGGGAGTAAGGAAGTGGCTGTGTGGGTGTCTGGGGCTGACCACGGCTCCGTGACTGAGACACAGAGAAGTCAAGGATGGGAAACGCTTGTGGCAGGGGACTTAACTCACGTGGCTTGTAGAAATGTAACTTTTGGGTCCAATTCTGAAATACTATTTTTAGGCACAGTTAATATTTTATGAAGCAGGTAGTCAGGGAAGCCACAGAAGGAAAGCTGATCCTGCAGAAGAAGAGTAGAATGCTGGCCGCAGCCTGTTTGGATTTATAACTTAACATCAGCAAGAGCCCCACAGTCAACTGTTAATTTCAGGTGCAGTAACCTAAAAATGCGGAAGCTTGTTAAAAATAAGCTGAGCAGGGCAGCTGTTTCTGTAGCTCCAGGGGATATTAAGGGAATTACAGACCATGCAAATTAACAGAAATAGAACAAACAAAGTGGGTGCGTGCATAAATGCTGCATAGTGGGGAAGGAGAGCCTTTTCAGAGAGTGGCTGTGCTTCACAATCCTGTTGAATGCACATCTAGAGAAAGATTAGTCTGCTTGTATTTGCAAAAGCCAGATCCATCCTGCAAAATTCTTAAGGAAGATAAAGGAAACGTAGAGTAGAGTGAAAGTGCTTGTGTGGCTGAATAGGTGGAGGATTAGCTAGCAGGTAGGAAACAGGGCAGAGAAATGAATGGCCCTTGCATCCTCTCCTCCCTCCGGTTGAGGATGCTCACTGATGGATTTCTGCAGGGACGGCATCTGTCTCTGATGTTTACTACATTAATAAATGACGTGGAAGTGAAATTAATAGTGAGGTGATGTTTTTTGCTGATGATACAAAGCTAATGATAGTTGTATAAACAAGGGCTGACTGTTAAGAACTGTAGAACAATCTGACAGTGCTGGATAACTGGATGATAAAACGAAAGATGCTGTTCCTGTACAGGTATAAAATGATTCTCGTGGGGGAAGAGTAACAATCTGAGCTTCACACAAAATACGGTCTCTGAGCTCCGTCTTGGAATGCAGGGACCAGTCCTTTGTGTTGAGGTTGATAGTTCCATGGAAAAATCAGTTCGCATCTGCAGGCAAAGCATAGATGGAGTAATAGAGACCAGGATGGGAGGAATAGAAAGCGAAATGGAGAACATCATTGTGTTGTTGTCTGCAGTAATCACTGTGTGTTTGTGGTGTGAATGATGCTCACAGTTCTAGTTTCCCTCTGCTTCTCAAAGAAGGTATGGAGCTGGAAGAGTAACGAGGTATAGATCAGCTTCTGTATGAGGGACAGCTGAACAGACTGGGAGTATTCAACCTTGAGAAGAGACCACAGGGGAGCAGGGTATGGACAAGGACATTAAAGAGGCTATGAGAAGGCTAACAGATGTTGTTCCTCTCATTTCCAATTCTGAAAAAGTACCAAGTAAAGCTAGCGAGCAGAGCTCTGTGCTGCAGGACAGGGCCTCTTCACAGAGCTTACAAAAAGGTTCAAAAGGCTGTCAAATGTGTGGAGGAAAATCTTTTGCGTTGTAAAATCTAGAAGGACCACCTTTTGCTTAGGAACTTCTGTAAAATACATGTTGGAGAATGAAAGAATGTTCTTGGAAAGTATAAGTTTTTGCTCAGTCCTGTGCATCCACTACCAGCAGTTCCTGGAGACACTAAATTAGGCTATACAGACGTTTGTTGTTATATGCTGTATCTACCCTCACATATTTTGTTTATTCTCTTGTTAGTCACCTATGTAAATTAATACATTTTTCTGATATGTGGAAAAAAAAAACAAAACACAAAACAAATGCTAATTATTTTCCAGTTCTTTTCTTCCCAATTAGGAGCTACAGAGTAGCTGTAGTTGCAGATCAGAGAGCTGGTAGTGGCTAAAGCAAATTTGTATTTTACCTTTGATTCAAGACTAGACTAAAAGTAGTGGAATATCTGTACTGATTTCAATGTTCTTACCTTAGATCATTTATTGATGTGGTCCCCAGCCAGCTGTATTTCTTCTGTGGGAAGTCTTGCGGCTTTACCATTCCGAGCTTGACTGATGCTTTTTTTTTTTTTTTTTTTTTTTTAAGGTATATGGGAATAGGACTTTCTGCTCAAGGGGTCAACATGAACAGGCTTCCTGGTAAGTCACTGTAAAGATCTGTTTTGGCTTACAGTCTGTGTTAAATGTTTATTTAAAATACATATATTTATGAATTAGTGAGTGTGTTTCTATTAATAAAATGTCATGACTATAAGTGTCTTAAGTCTTGGAGTTTCAACCTGTTGAGTGTTATCCTGAACAGAGTTACCAGTATTGTTCATGTAGCCATGATGATTTTAGCAGATGATAGAAAGACAGAAATTAATATTAAACTAATGAGTAACAGGTAAGAAGATAATGAGCTTTCAGACATGCCAGCTATTCTTTGCGTCTGAAAGATAAGTACCAAAATAATTTGACATTTAATTTATGCACCACACCTGACAAATTTATATGAAAGAATCAAAAAATGTCAAGAAAATTGTCTTGTTATATTCACTCTTCTCTTCTTTCCCCCTTCCAACCAAAACCAGAAATATTTGATTAGAGTCATATACCCAGTTTATGTTGTTGCTGACTTTTGAAATGTTTGTTTTTAGTTTAGCCTTCAAGATGGCTACTTAACCAAATTCTTTTATTTAAAAGCCAGCTTGCCAGCTTCTTTTTTTTTTTTTTATAACTGAAAATTATGAAGAAAGATTGCTAATAATGTAGTGACTTCTGTAGCAGGAATTCTTTCAGCTGGGTTCAAAGCTGAAAGTTTCCTGTATTTGTTAGAAAGTCAATGTTCTTCAAGTGCCAGAATGAAAGGCAGATGGTTGCCATTGCTTTTTTGTCTTCGAAGTGAGTTACTCAAATGCTAAAGCTGAAATGTGTATTCAACCCACGCTATGCATCTTGGTATCTCCAAAGGAGAATGCTTTATGAATGCCCTAAGAAAAGGAAGAACTTCTGTAGGAGTTTGGACAAGACCCTCATGAATTCATTTCTCAGTCAGGATTTTCACTGGTCATTTGTGTATTCAGAGACTGGAACCTACTTATTAGAAAGCTTTTTTTCTTCCTTAAATCCTCCAATTGAAAATAGAACTGTGGTGCAGCAAAATCCCTGACTATTCTGTAAGCAAAATATATGATTCCATAGCTCAGTTATAAATTTCTGAAAAGTTTCTATGGTTATGTTTCTGAAATTCTGCTGAGACTGGAGAAAAAGAAAACAAGACAAAGACAGCCAGGATCTGGGGATGATTTCAGAGACAAGTCAGTTTTCTGATGCACGTTACTTTAATTGTAAATCTACTGCTGAATTGTGTAATGGAACATCTACGTTGTCTTCTTACTGAAGAGGATCATGGGGATCTTGGGGTGCACAAAGGAGCATTTGGGACCATTTGCATTGATAAATAAATTTGAAATTGTTGAGACTAATGGCATTATTGTATTAGTTCAATTAAAAATTTCAGCAGTGAAATAATATGCATTGTAACCACTCGTGATCATAGAAACATAGAATATCCTGAGTTGGGAGGGACTGACAGGGATCATCAAGTCCAACTCCTGGGTCCACACAAGACGACCAAACAATCAGACCCTCCGTTGGAAAGCAGCATCCAAACGTTCTGGAACTCTGGCAGCTCAGAGCTGTGACCACTGCCATGCGGAGCCTGTTCCAGTGCCTCACCACCTCTTGGTGAAGAACCTTTTCCTAACACCCAGCCTGAACCTCCCCTGATGCAGCTCCACGCCACTGATGTTTGAGTAACAAATGTCAGTGTAGCATGTGGGCTGTTCATAAATCACAGCCATGTCTGATAGCTACAGTCAGCCTTCCCTTTGCCTGGTACCACTTTGATCATGTTTGATCTACCTTGGGAGTTTGCTTTTGGCCACAGCCAGCAGTTGTTGGTCTGACTTGGGCACAGACTTGACCTGCTTTTTTTTTCCTCTGGTAACTTCTGACCTGCCCACAGAGGTGGATTAGTCTCCAACTTTAGAGATATTTAGGCCTCTGCTGGACATGGCCTTCCTTGATCAACATGATCTAATGAGACCCGCTTTGAACAGCAATTGGACTGGATGTCTTTTGAAGGTCCCTTCCCTCTTTAGTTATTCCATGCTTTCATGATAACTCTCAGGAATTCTCATTTGGGAAATGTTCTCATTTTGGGAGAACAGTTTCAATGAGAACCATTATTAAAGGCTTAAAGAATTTGTACCTTACTGCAAACTGTACTTGTTAATAGTTTTTATCGGATCTAGTGTCTGTACCAGTGGAGGGAAAATTATGGTGACAAGTCTTTATCCCTCAGAACTAGACCAGGGAAGGAGGAAGGCAGGACACTTCCAGTTTTTTCAAGTGATCGTTGGCTGCAGATAGGTGGGGAATGCCTAGATCAAGTTGTTTCTTGATCAAGTTTGTTTCTTTTCCTTTTTTTTTTTTTCCCTTCAGGGACTGAAAATTAACCGAGCCACTTCTGTTAAATGTCTCTAAAGCCTAAGAGCTACAAGAGCTGTTTTTTTATGGGTGATTTGAATCAAAGTGCCTGTATACTTCTATTATTTCTAGGGTGTATGTGGTGAATGTGGAATTCTTTTGTCTGAGCTTAAAAAAAAAAATCAAGTTGAGACTTCAGATGGTGCTTATTTAGCTTAGCAGTGAACTGTACACATCTGATCCTATGACCCTGGTGGGTTTTTCTGATCACATGCAGATTATGCTTCCAAGAGGGATTCTGCACACGTAGTTAGGTCAATCTCCTGTCATCTGCGTGAAATGCAGTGCATGGTTCTGTGTTAGATCTCAGTAATTGTCTTCCTGGCTTTTGGAGAATGAGTCCAATGATTTCATTTTTACAGTGTGCTGCTCAAATAAATGAAGTTAGAAACATGTATCAGGCTTAGCTGTTATCAAGTCCCTCTGCAGAGTAAGTGAGAGCTCACAAAGAAGTGATAGGCTTGAAGTCTTGACTTGGCTTCACATCAAAATGTAATTTGAACTTTTTGTGACTTGAAATCCTGCCAAGTTTGTCTCCTTAGACCCTTTCTTAAGTCACTTCTGTTTTAACAGATTAATTTTTGCTAGGCATACTGGCAGGGCAGTGTGTGACTGCTACAAGTTCAGGAGACCAAAACCTGGTATGGAAGTTGGTCCTGGGTTCTGTCTCAAACTCTTTCCCCCTGAGAACAAACACTTCAGTTCCAGTTCCAAGTCAGGACATTTGTGCTTTATGCCAAGTTTATTTTGGCTTCAGCACAGCTTGGTGCTGATGGGGGTAGTGTTGAGCGTTCTCTGAAAGTTGGAAGTGTGGCTGGGGCAACCTGAGCATTCCCTTAAGCTACCCGTCTGTGCATTGGAAACGGAGACTGCTTTCAAAAGGAGACTGTCTGCCCCTGCTCTGCTCAAAGGCTGCTGTAGGCTGTGCTCTGAAATTCAATTATCAGCCCTGAAATTAGTGTTGTTTTTTTTAATTCAAGTGGCATTTTTCTGACCCTGATGTGTCTTGATGATTTAAAAAAATAAAATAAAATTAAAGACATTTAGAACATTCAGTAAGTGTTCTGCTGTAAAACAGTGGCTTTCATTGGAATGTCTGCTCACTTCTTTTCCCCAGATTCATTTTTTTTCTCATGCGCATTCAGCATTTTGGTATCTGAGGATGAAATTATATGTTACAGCTGAACTGATCTAACTCATTGCCTCCAAAGGAGAGAAGCTCAACACTCCCTTTTCCCTACGCCCAGCTGCACAGCCCACCTTCTTCCCTTGTGCAAGCTCTTCGCTCTGGCACTTGTCACATCCTTTGCCAAGCCAATCTAGCTTTCAGGCCTGGCAGAACCTTGCTTGCTTGTCTGCTGTGCTGAGGTTCTGGCAGGCTGCTCTCTTCAGAATTCATGGAGCATCCTAAATGTCACATAAGAAATGTCCTTTTTTTCCCCCCTCCGTTTAGGAAATTTTTCTGAATCCAGGTGAAAATGTGTCTGTGGTTTGCTGCAGACGTAACCTAACCTTCATACAATGGAGAAAATAGGTGTTCCCATCTTTAACATGGATGAGACATGCACGTTGGAGGTCAGTGTCCCGTGCACGGGGTGTTCTCTGTTGGTTCAAGACCTTCATACTGTGGAGGGACAGCAGTTCATTTGTTCCTGCTCTTTGAGGGTAACCCAGCAGGAACACGGGGTCAGCAGGAGAGGGAAGGAGGGGTGATTCTCTAGGGTAGCTGTAAGGTCTTAATTCAGCCTAAGATGTTGTGAAACCATACCCTTAGGCATGCCCTGCTCCACTTTGTTAAACAGTACAGATAGGATCTGACCAATCACTTTTAGAGACTTTAAACACCCTCTGGTTAATAACTGACTTGCCCTCCTATGCAGCATTGCACACGTAGAACGGAGTGCCAGCTTTTTCTCACTATTGGTTTGGTTTATGGAGCTTTGATTATTTTTCTCCTCACTTATAAATTCAAAAACATTGCTTGGCTTATTCACTGCTGGTCTCCTTCAAACTCCTTATTAGAAGAACAAGCTTTCAATTTCAAGAATGCTTTACAGGCTTGAGTGGTGTGCAGTCAGGTAAAGCAGCATAATTTGGTGTACAAAAACCTGCTGCATGCTGGGTTTGGTTTGTGGGACTGTAATGCCCTAAGCCACATCAGCAACAACAGAAGTAATATGTCCAGCTGTCCTGTGCCTCTTTCAGCAAACGGTCCTTATGAACGGCCTGTTCCTACAGACACGTAAATAAAATAAAAATGAGCACTGGGAATTAAATCTTCCCCATGCTCCCTTCCTCTGCAGAAGCCCTCAGTTCACCTCCATAAACCACAAACCTGATGAACGGCTTTCCATTTTAACTTTGTTTGGAGATCCCTTGGTTTGCTTTACCTTCATCATTTGCTAAGAGGTTTATGTTGACATTTGTAGATAGGACTTTATTTCTTTGCAGACTGTCTTGCGTGTTATCAGAAGAGATGTAGTAGGAGCAAAGCTATTGAGGAGCCTGTTGTCTGCCTGTTCCTTTCTCTGGGATGAAAGAGGTATTGGCTTCTCCCCTAGGGATGTTTGCAAGGATTTTTCGGGCACCTGTGCTGCCTTCAGAGGGGCGCTGACGAAGGGGAGGCTGGACAGATGTTTTGTTGCAGGAACTGGTGAGAAACTAATGGACCTGAGCTTGTTGAGCCTGAAGAAGAGGCTTAGAACAGACCTAGGAGCAGCCTTTCACTGCTGAAAGCAGCCTTTCACCCTTGAGCCCTGAAGGGACCTTAAAGAACACAGACCCAGACTGTTCTCAGAGGTGCATAGTGAAGGGACAAGAAGCAACGGGCACCAGTTGCAGGAAAGGAAATTCTCATGGGAAGTTTTTTTTTTTTTTTTTTTTTTTAAATAATAATAATAATAAAATTCCGTGTCAGAGTTCGGTGTGGACTACCAGAGAGGCTCCATCTTCGGAGACTTTCAAACCTCAGTTGTACAGTGCTGTGAGAAACCTGATATAACTTAAAAATTGTGCCTGCTATGAGCAGGGTGTTTGGCTAGAGAGCTCCCGAGGTTCCTTCTAGCTATTTTTTCCTCTGATGGCCGTGGCATCCATATACTCCAAATGTGTCTTAAGAACTTTCTTCTTTCTATCGGCTTTGCTTTCGGTCATCGCTTTCTGCAACTCCAATGACAAATCTGTACAAAGAAAACTTAGTTCCAGGTAGATGTAATTTACGTTAGGTAAATGTAAGAATTACAGAAGATGAGACTTCAGCAGGTCTTCTGATCTGAAACCAGTTCAGTTATGCATCAGTTCTGCCTGACAGGTGTATGTTTAAACCAGTCATTCAGTATCGTCATGGCCACTTCTTCCAACACCATCCTTGTGCTGGAAAGCTTTTCCCGGTGACTGAGCTAAATATCCCGTGTAGTGTAAGTCCATTACTTGTAGATCACGTGGAGGTGGAGAATAATTAATTCCTTGCCTATTAGCAGCTGTATTTGTGAATATTTCTGTCACTGCTTTCTGGCCTCTCTAAGCCCTAATCCCTGGCTCTTCACTCTGTTCCTGTTTATCATTTTTTTTTTTTTTGATTTATGACAACTTTTTGACCTTCTATGAATTTTATCTGCTGGATGGATCACAATCACCAGTTTCTTTGTCCCTGTAGTAAAATAAAACATTAAAATTCAGAGCAATTCAGCAAGCATCTCTTAACCCACACAGCAAAGATGAAGAAAAATCCCTGCCAAGCTTCCAAGATCTCTTAAGGCTTGGACAGAAAAAGGGGAAGGGGACAGGAGAAAGCTAGTTGGTTAACTGGGAACAGAAGAACCCTGTGCATTGGCTTCTGGAGCAACCAGAAAAGCCTTGAAGAATGGGTTTAAATATATGAACAGTATATGGCAAACAAATAGTGATTCAGCGTGCTTTCAAATCCTCCAGGCTAAACCAGCGTTTTGGATACCCAGCTTGATTTTTCTATCTTTAGAAGTAATTTCTGTTAAATTTATTTAAAGATTTATGCAGCTGATCAAGCTCTGTCTTAAAATATATTATGGTATATGTTTTGCTGCAAAGCTCTTCTAGAATCTATCCTTAAAAATAGTTGACCAAAATGGTACATGGGGTTTTCATATGATATCTTAGCAAAGTCTTACACAATGGTACTCACACTTTGCTGTCTCTTTGGTAAATTTATACCTTCCATAGCACGTCCTGGGACTGCACTGCATTTCTTACCCTGTTGGTTTATGAGCCTCCTCCAGTCCAGAGATGTGTTCCTCTTCCTCCACTGTTTCCAATACAGGAAGAGTTGTTATTCTCTAACAAGTTAAATGCTATTACAGTTGTATTAGGTATTCAGTATTAGGGTATTACCACGGAGTTTATGGGATAAAAGCCTGCACTACTGAACTTGTAGTTTCTTATAATGCTTCTCTGACATTGTCAAAAGTAAATATTGTTCTACTCTATTTGCTGTGTTGAACAATCTTTTGCTTTTTAGATATAATTTTAATTATGTTGCAGTTTGTAGATGTATTTGAGGGCAGACGTGTGGGGAAAAAGATGAGAAACCAGCGGCAAAGCAGGCGGCTGACAGTCTAGAGTCCATGTGTCAAGGCTGAGCACGCAGGTTGCTTTTCCTTCAGTGCACATCTGTTTGAGGGAAAGGTATGCATGCTCTGCCTCTGGAGTGTGTAGGGACTTTGGAGCACCATGGGGAAACGTGAATTTTGTTCCTCTCCTCTATTATTATCCATAAGGAAGGCTTAATCCTGTAAAGAAGCATGGAAATACTCAATTTACCTCTGCCTTGACCCCTGTTTGGTTCTTAGCTGCCATCGTGGCTCTTCATGGAGAGCTTACACCATCGAGGTCTCTAGTTAAACCACTCAAATTATTCAAGAATGGATGAAGGAGGCCTTGTGAATTCTTAAAAGGGGTCTGAGTATTTACTTTCACCAGATCATTGCTTATAGTTCCATTTTCTTGCCTGTTTTCCTTGTATTTTCTGCTTTTTATTGAGTACTCTTCAGGACTGAGCACCATAGAAACCTTGGAGTAGTTTGATAGAGTGTTAGGGTAGAAGTGGGTACTTAAGTAATTCAATCGAAGTGGTGACAAATTCTATACGTTGTTCAATATTCAATGTGTTTTGTGGCAACGTGAATCTGTTATTTCTGATAGATGGATAGCTGCGATACCATCTATGCTGTGTCCTGCCGGAGGTATTTAGTGCGGATTTAGAGCAGCGTGTAGCCCAGCTCTGCTTGCCACTCTGTTTAAACTTTTCCTCTTGCTAGCTGTGAGGAGATCGGACTTCTCAGGAAATCTAGCCTGTTTGTTTGAGACCAGGTTGAACAGTGCCCAGTTCTTCATTTTGCCATGTGATTTGCATTTAGGTAACTACCACACGTAAGGAATTTCATAAAGCCACCGCTTATTTAGTACCTGCATTAAATTAGAGGATGGGGACTCGTCTTTGTATGTCAAGTTAAGGAACGTGTAGGGTTGGAGTAAACAACAGACAGATGTGCATTCCCCCAAAACTGCTCAAGGAAGCACCCCCGGGACCTCGTTACATCCGCACTCCTTTGGCTGACTGTGCCAGTTCCTAACCACAAACATGCTTACGCTTCTGGCACCCTCTCATTTGTGCTAGCAAACCAGTTGGCAGGGTACAAGAGAACTGGATCGTGTAATTGGGTTAACAATAACGTATGGGGGGCACTGCTTGGTTTTAGGGTTAGCATTAGCTTGGATCTGTCCTGTGACGCAGTTGATCATGGAGGCAGTGCAAGTTGAAACAGCTCTGTGAAACTTTCTTCTAAAGAAATGTGTCGGTAGCAGTGCTGACTGGCTGCATCTCTTTAATTTTTCATCTGCCTCTGCCTTTTTTCAAGGTGTTTGAAGATTGTGGCTGGGTAATTCAGTAATTAGGAAGATAGTTGAACTTGGCTGGATATTTTTTTGCACTGAACTTTGTCTTGTTCAGTCATGTAGCAAAGAAGTGAAAACAAACAGCGATGAACTCATATGCTTGTCGTGCTGTAACTTATCAGCTTCTTTCAGGTCCAGAGGATGAGGGGACTGAAGGTTTGGGAAGATGCTGAGCTCTGGTGACACACCAAAGCAGGCAGTGATGTGCGTGGACTTGTCGTGGTTATCAATGTCTTAGTGGAGTGCAGTGGGACGAGAAGATCTGCGCTGATTGCCGTGGCGGTAGTGGAGGAGGGTGCCTGCAATCAAAGGACAGTGACTTCTTCCGCGGCAGTCCTGATGTGGAGGAGTGCAACGGCAGTCTGAAGTAGAGGCCAACAGAAGCTCATTTGCAATTAATCAGGGAGGAAGCTGTGAAGGGCTCCAAACTGGGGGGATGTGAGAGAGGGAAGCCGAGAGAGCCTCTGACCCGAGGTGGCTGTAGGAGGGACGGCAGCCTGAGCGCCCCTGTCCTGCTCCCCCGGCAGATGTAGATGTAGATGTATTTTGAGCAAGATGCACTCCCTGGAGCATCTAGGGGTAAAACCCCTCTAAATGCAGGTTACCTGGGAGCAATTAGAAATGCCAATCATCTGATACTGAGTAGGAGCTGAGGGGAAAAAGCATCCTGAGAACTGCTCTGGAAACTTTGCCCTGGTAGCCTTGTTGCTGGTAGCTTAATTGGGTTTTGACCTGAAAAAGTAATTTTGTCTTCGACATCTGAAGAGGTGACTGGTATGTTTAGAAATTGCAGTTATTTGTAATGCATAATTGAAGAAACAAGAGTGAAGTGGGTCAGTGTGTCAGTCCAACAGTTAGCGATCCTTTGGTATAGGGTGAACTTTTGGAAGGATCTCATCTGGACAAGTGCAAATTACTGTACAGCTTAGAAGAGTGGTGGATGTTAAACACACGCTGCCAAGAAAAAGAAACACATTACAGTAGGTTTGAGATGTTTGACCTTTGTAAGTGGAGCCTTCTTGAATTTGTCTACATGAATATTATTTTGGAGCTGGGGTCTATTTTTGAAGTGAATTTCTTGGTTCTCAATACCTGCTGTGCTTTGATTTACATCTTCAGTTGTGCTACCCTGGTTTCTAATAAACAGAACTGAGAGGTGCACTCCAGGATCACAGCTCGTGCACTCCAGCCACTAATAACCATTCAAGGCTAAGTAATATGAGGTAGCCATCCTTTTTTTTTTTTTTTTTTTAAAAAAAAAAAAAGGCTCAGAGTGGGGATATAGTGTCCTAAGAGTGGTTGAAGCCGATTCCTTCTTTCTCCAGATCTTCTCTTCTTGGGCCGTACCGTGTGCTATTTTCAAGGTAGCTTTTCATTTTTAAGTCCACTGAGGAAACAGATGAGAAATTTGTACTTCTTAGAATAAAACAAAAGGATTTCATTTGAACTTCAGTTTTTAGACATTTTTAGTGTGAGAATACTTCTCATATGGAATCAATTCCATGCGTTCAGTGTATGTGAAATTTCATCATTGAAAAGTAATCTGAGAAATGCCCATTTTCTGTTTATTTATAGTGCTTCCTTTATAGCCTTCACTCTCAATTCTGTGTGTGAGTGGTGCCTGACCAAATTTTAAATGCGCCTTGAGTGCCCTGGTGCACATGTTGAAGAATCCTGAAATGATCTCCCAGTTTCTCTGTCACTGCTTAACTCATCTTCACCTTGTTTTCTCTTCCTGGTGCTACTCTCTGCAGTAAACGCTCTTTAAAAAGGTTATTCTTTCTCAAGAGAGTGTTCTTTATTTAATAAATAAAAAGACTCTGCATATCTTTGAGAATATTGTGTTTAGTGATTCATGTATCCACTACCCATGGAGGTCTGCCAAGCCCCACCTCATGCTCAGTCATATTCTTTTCATCCCACATAAGCTTTCTCGCTTTGCAGTCGGTTTTCTCAGATCTTAGTCTGTGTGTTGAGGTCATCTGAACTTTTACGAAATTATAGCTTGAATATTGAAATGGATTTGATGAGTGAACACACAGCAAATGCATGTCCCATCCTCAGCTCCCCTGTTCTTCTAGAAGAACTGGAATTTCGGTTCTCCGCACCCATCAATTATACTCTTCCCATAGCAGTGGTGGGCTTTCTGACTGTTTGGATTTGCAAGATCTAAATTTTGGAGGTATTCAACATTAAGACTTCCTGAGATGTAATTAAAACGATTAACTGGGTGTACGGTGTGGGGTCACGCTGTGGTACGGGAGGGGAACGTTGTGGACTGAATTTGTGTATGAGGGTGGCTGTGGTGGTTTCATTGTAAAATGCACAATGAGTTGTGAGGATCGGTATTTTAGATTAGTGTGGTGTTAGTGCATTTAAATAACCTGAGCTCAGATTAGCCGTTCCTTCAAAGTGTCGATAGTTCCTTGAAATCAGTAATTGCAGGGAAAGATTTCCAATCTTTAGGAGCGTTGTAGCATTTATTTTTCCTGACACTGAATTGTCTGGGTGCAGTGTCCTGCAAGTGCCTGGCCTCTTTGGGGAAGTAGCTTTCATGGAGCCTCACAGAGGCTGTAGCTCATGTCTTGTTTACCCATAAACAGCACTGGAAAAAGACCTTGATGTATATGACACGTGATGGGGGGAGATTTGCAGGGGCATAGCAGAGTTTTTGTCTGTGGGTCAGGTTCTATATATTTCAGTTGTGGATAGGATAGGATAGTTTCTTTTCCAGTGCCCAGCAGTGTAGGAAGTTTGAGCTATCCTTTTGGGCAGATCCTTAACCAAATTTCCTAGCAAATGCGCAGGGACTGCAGGAAATACACAAATTAATGTGTTAGTTTGTGTACCATTCCCTTTTTCTTTCCAACAGGTTTGAGTTTTTGGAATTGTGCTACTGGAGTGTGTAGGATCTTTATAATGGATAGACTCACGTAATTCTTATAATCTTGTTGAGAACCAGCAAAATAAGAAAACCTGTTTTCCCTTGAATTCAAGATTAGACTTCTGCTTTCCATGTAGTTCAGATGAAGCATTTCTTCCACAGTTAATTTCCAGAAGTGCAGGTTCGCAGTTGCTAGCCACGATGCTGAACAAGCAGTTATATTTGTGTGCGTACCTGGAAACCTGCAATTTCTTTCTCTTTCCCCACGGCTGCCCCTATATAGCAGCACCCTAAGCCTCTGTCCCCATGCCCTCCCGTGCTCTGCTTGTTAGGTGTGCCCCACATAAGCAGGTTATCTTGCACATAGCTGGATGCAGCTTTTTTAGGTGGGACTTGTTTTAAAACATGAACCTTCTGCAAGGAGCTGATACTGGGCAAGTCAGCACAGCATGGAGGAGGTGGACAGATATCACAGTACTGCACAGTACTTGCTGCAGGGTGACACCGTGGCGGCAATGATCATGTCCTCAAATGGAGTCAGACCTGGTGCCTTCCTATCAGCTGTGTTCAGAGCTGGAGGTAACAAAAACACCACCCAAACCACAGAGTCAAGGTCAATAACCTTCTGAATTTAGGTTAAATTTAATCTCATGCTTTATTTATGGCTATTTACCTGAAAATTAGGATTGTGTAAAATAAAAGTTACTGCCTTTTGCCCCTTCAGACTGACTTTAGTTCACTTCTACTTGTATTGATTGCCCCATATGTGGCCAGAGTAACTTCTGACAGGTCATCAGTAGGGTGATGTCCTACTTTTCTTTCTTTACTGCCCCTCCTTTTTTTCTTTGGTCTTTTAGTTTAGACTAACTTCTGGGCACATGGACTTCAGGTTTGGATGTGAGGGGGTAGACCAAAATCCAGGCTTCCAGTAACCATGCTTCACCCTTAAATATTTGGAAATATTAACCCCTGAAGTGGTCAGGCAGTTGAACTAGATGGTCTTCGAAGGTCCCTTCCAACTGAACTATTCTACTTCTGTTCTATTCTGACATTATTCCAGCTGAACAGAAACATGAATCTGTGTTTCAAGGTGGGAGCACTGGACTCAGAAGATGAATCAAAGAAAGTGTTTCCACTGGCTAATAAGTGCTGAGGAATTAGTGTGGATGAGTTACAAGGGACGTTTTTTCACATGCCTTTACCTGATTCTTAATGGGTGGCATACTTGCATATCCTGAAAAATTGAAAGGTGTGGGTAATATAAGGAAGAAATCCCTCACTATGAGGGTGGTGAGGCACTGGCACAGGCTGCCCAGAGAAGCTGTGGACGCCCCATCCCTGAAAGTTCTCCATGCCAGGTTGGATGGGGCTTGGAGCAACCTGGTTTGATGGGAGGTGTCCCTGCCCATGGACTAGATGATCATTAAGGTCCTTCCCAACCCAAACCATGCTGTGATTCTATGATAATATGGGACCCGCAGGGTACTCTGAGAAAGATTGTGCTGTGGCACTGTGGTCTCTGTAAGTATCCAGCTTGGATCCAGCTGGTGTTGTCGTACTCATTTCAGCAGGAATGAATACGGTCCTCTTGTCCAGGGCAGGGGGTTGTGGGTGTCCTGCACTTCACACACAGAATCACGCAGAGAATGGCTGAGGTTGGAAGGGACCTCTGGAGATCATCTGGTCCAACCCCCCTGCCAAGCAGGATCACCTAGAGCAAGCACAGGATGGCATCCAGGTGGGTTTTGAGTATATCCAGAGAAGGCAACTCCACAACCTCTCCGGGCAACCTGTGCCAGTGCTCTGTTGCCCTCATAATAAAAAAGTGTTTTTTCATATTCATCTGGAACTTCCTCTGCTTCAGTTTGTGCCTGTTGCCTCTCATCCTGTCACTGGGAACCACTGAAAGAGTCTGGCCCCATCCCCTTGACACCCTGCCTTCAGATATTTACACACATTGGTAAGACCCCCTCTACAACTTCTCCAAGCTGAACAGGCCCAGCTCACTCAGCCTCTCCTCATATGAGAGACTCTCCAGTCCCCTCAGCATCTCAGTAAGTCCTTTGCTGGACTCGCTCTCCACTAGTTCAATCCGTTTCTCCATGCTCCGATTGCTGGAAGGGCCTGTTAGCTCCGGTGCAGCGTCAATGCCAAGGCCCAGCGCAAGTTTAGTGCTGCACCCTTCCTTGCCTAATTAGTCCTCTCGACTTTAGACCTGGGAGGGATGTGTTCTAAAACCTTCGAAGATGCCTGGCCTTCAGCTTTGCTAGCTCGTATCGTAATTCTTGGGCATGGGCTGGCCCCCTGTAGAGGCTCTGCGCTCTTTCCTCATGTGACCTCTTCCCCAGAAATGCTCGAGTATACCCGACCGGTATGCCTGAGCCTGCCTCTGCGCGGAGCTTTCTTTCCTGCCGCACCTTGTGTTTTGTGCTGTGTGAAACCAGACTTGCTGAAGCTGAGCTGATCTGGCATCGCGTAGAGGGGCTTTTGATGCCAATAACCCGGACTGCGTCTCCGGCTGTAGCACAGAGTATGGACAGTCCAGATACCCTAGCCACAGGTAACAGCTGACTAGCAACGTAGAAACAGCAAATGTAGCGTAATCGTAATCAGGAATTAATTAACTGCACTTTCTTTTGCTGTAGTTAATTTAAAGACAGGACATCTATAGGCCCTTTTTAAACAGTACTGCTTTTTTTTTCAGACAACAAAAATCTTTATTGTGGCTGTGCTTATTATTATGGCCTTTTAGATAAAAGATAACATCAGCATAAACCTACATTTCACTACAACCTTAAACTAATAGATAAATATGGTCCTCCTCAGAAAACCTTGTTGCTTTACGTTAATTATGTGGAAAGTATTTAAGGAACCTCTGCTTATAATCTAGAAGAACTTGTTCCAACCCCTTACGGTCATGAAACATGCTTCTGATGGGAGTTCTCAACAAAGTTTTGTGTTTATAGAAGTATTTTTGTTCATCATTTTCTTACCTCGCTAAATACCTTTTTAGGGAATGTTTTTATAGTAACTGGGTTCTAGCCCCCTGCATTCCGTAATGAGCTCTAACGTTGCTTTTGGCTGAATCATGTAACTGCCCTGCCTCTGTGTCTCTGTAGAATGGCTTTTGCCCATTAGCATTCAAGCTTTTTCTGAAGGTGTCTTAATATTTCATAAAGGTGCTCTTGCCCATCAGCTAAAAGTTGGCATATGAATGTAAATGTGAATTATTTAGTACACTGAGATTTGAAGCCTGTGTATGTGATAAAAGCTTTTGCATCCAACTTGTTCTTTGCCCCTGCCACTTAATAAATCAACGGCAAAACTCAACGTTTTTCCTCTCTGTCCTACATTGTTTTGCACCCCTGGCCTGTGCACTTCCCCCCCACCTCCCAGCATGGGGTGTCAGGGAAAATATAGATGTAAAAGTACAGTGGTGACCTGGTTGTGTTAGAGAGCTTTTTGAGCCTCGCCTGTGTAGATAAACCAGCTTGTCCTGTAGTTGTGCTTTAATTATCTTGTCTTCTTTACAAGGCAATAAATGGCTTGTAATATGCCTTGACCTCTTGAAGACTAGATTGTATTCTGATTCTGGCAGAAGATGTTCAGTCTCTTGCAGTTCTCTGATCCATCAACTTGTAGCATCAGGAAGGCTTATTCACTTAATGAAGCAGGATTTAATCTTGATCACCATGTTCTGTGGTGAGCGGCGTGCTAAGTAATAGTAAAATGTGTTCGTTAACGAGTCTGTGGGGGCAGGTGGAACAGACTTTTCTTGTTGACTAGGTATTGCCCATGTTGCAGCCATCCAGAGGCTTCTGGTTTTGTTTTTTCTCTTTGTGAGTCAATGGGTAGTGTCATTTTATATAATTAAGCATAGACTGTGTTTTGATGCTTTTTGAAGCCTAGTTAATATCTAGTGGCTGTTGGATGGTAGGAGTTGACGATCTGGTCTACAAATTGCCATGCCACATCAATGTTGTTAAAAAAAGAAAGTTTATGTTGTAACTTTGTGCCTGTGTACGCTGTGATGGACTGGGCAGTTTATCATCCACATTTGTAACCCCCAAAGTCATTTGCAGGCCTTTTTACCTGTCCATCTTAGACTCTTTTTGAGCTTTGGGTCACTTGGTTCTTTCCTTGCTCTCTGTTCAAGTGAGATAGATCTCGTCCTCTTCTCGTCCTCTTGTCGTCCTCTTCTCTTCCCCCTCCCTTCTTTTTTCCTTTGGATACTTGCCACAGTTAGGCCTTCTGCCATTAAGATTTGGTTTTATCTTTGTCTCTCGTGTAGTTGCAAGTGAAAATACTTCATTCAAAACCACAGAATAGTCTCTGAGCCAAACGTACAGCCAGCCCTGCCAAAAACCTTACGCTCGTTGATTAACATCATCTGGTGTTGCCCTGCAGAGGCCAAACTCGGCTTGGATGAATCTGCTGGGCGCTGGGGTGAGCAGGAGGCCACTGCTCAGCAGGCCCTCGTTGGGAGCACGTGCAGCAGTGTGTCGCGCTGCACCACTACCTGTACATAATTCAGTGTGAAACTGAGAAAACCATGAGACCTGACCACATCCAGTCCCTGTCTTGAGAGGTTTGTCCTCAACGGGGTGAAGTGGTTTCACTGTCCATGTATGCGTTGATCCCACAGTTGGGGCATCTCCTTCATTTGAAGCCCTTTTGCCACCTTGCAGAAGGGGAAGCTGTTACACAAAGGGAGGTGTACGGGTAAAAAGTTGGGCTGTTACTAGCTAGGACTATTCTATTTCCTAGGTGCCCCTAGGTAAGTGGGTTTGGGGAACATCTTTTTTTCCCCTGACATTTTCTGGGCAGATGTCCAGGCCCTTGAAGTTCTGCCAGGCGGGTGCTTTACTACGCTGAGCACGCTGCTCCCTGGGCCTGTTCCTGTCCTGCAGCTGGTGTTGGGACTGTGCCTCCCTTCACATGCGCCAGCTGGACAGTTCCATGCCAGCACCATGCCTCCCATGTTTCCAGCATCCCAAATCTATAACGTGAGTTGCTGTGGCCACTGATCACCCATTTTTGTAGTCCAGATATTGAAACACAAGGATGTGTTGCAACAGTAGTAGGTGTTTTGATTCTGAAGGGTGGTTAAATGAAGTGCTGATGAGGGTGTTCAGAAATGGCGTGGAAGACGTGGTGGAGCAGTGAGGAGACAGTTTGTTGAGGATACTGAGGTACTGCGGGCAGTAATGTGAAAGGTGTTGGAGAGGAGCCGAAGGTACAACCTGCCGAGGCTGAGCGTGCAGGTGGTGAGGTGGCAGGTGAGAACCAGCACAGAGAACATCATCACTTCACAGACAAGAGTGATGATGCGTTTTGGACTCATCGCGACCCTTTAGCTTACAATAGCTTCATTGAAACATCAGTGGTAAAAACGATTATAAAGGGGAAAATGCTAGGATTAACTCGCAGAGGACTGGGGAACATTACAGAAAACCAGTATTGCCCACTTCCCTTGTCTGTGCTGCACCTTCATCTCCGTTCTGAAAGCAGCCCAATCAGTCTGGAAAAGGTTCAGGTGATGATGGTCAGAAATGCAGGGAATAGCTAAATAAGCAAGGACTCAGCAGTCTGGAAAAAGGGATGATGATGGGGGATTTTGTAGAAGCCTAAATAATTATGTAAGTTCTGGAGCTATTGAATATCTGTGTTCCTATGTTCTCCAGAACTGAGCAAGAACTACAGGGTATGAAATCCAAATAGTGGGAGGCAGGTTTTCCCACTGCTTCCAGCTACACTTGGAAACTCCTTGTTGCAGACTTCTGTGGATGATGTGAATATTTATGTGTAGTTACAGAAGGACTGGAGAGTTTCAGGGAAAGAAAATCTTTTGAGGAACACTAGATAAGCAGAATCTCCTACTGGCTCAGTACATGTCTGTGCTGCAGGTGGTCAGAAAGCAGCAACGCTTTTCAGTAAGAGCATGATAGCTGCGTGCCCTGTGTTTAGGCTGTCTTATAGGCAACAAAGTCGTGAGCAGGATACTTACCTAGATGGACCCAATATCCCGTATGGCCATTCTTTTTAAGAACATGCAGATAAAATCTCATCTCTGCCTGCTGGTCACAACGGTAGTTTCTGGAGATACTTCAGCGAAGCGGTACAAAGGTTAAGCTGTCCAGAGGATTTGCAGACTTAAATGTGGGAAGGGCACCTGGGAAGTCTGATTCAGCCCTTACAAAAGTATTAGATGTGTAAAAAAAAGAAGTTCTCGAGTAACTCTAGGCGTGAGCAGTGTAGTAGGAGCCCAAGAAAAGACTGTCATATCATAGACCTATTACTAGGTGGCGATAGTAAATTGTTAATGATGCAGAAGAGCCCCAAGTTTTCAGCAAGTATTCTGGAGAGAAGTTGGAGGGTGTATTTGTAAAATGCATGCGATGAGTTATTTCTCACTCTGCTGGTAATCAGAGATAATGCCAAATGTCTTGTTCAGGAGATGCTATTTTAACCAACAGGCCCAGATAACTTTGGCCTAGAAGTGTTAGAAGTGCTGATTGTTATTTTTAGTTTAGAGTACAAGGAGATTCCAGGAGAGTGGCTGAAGTTTGCCAGTGCTGGAGTGACCTGTGTGCTGTTACCCTGACGTTGATTCTAGAAAGCATTTTAGAAATACTGTCACGTTATTTGCTTAATAAATAACTAAAGGTTAGGTGTGTAATTAATGCCACTTAAGTTCATGGCAAGTACAGTAAGTTCTTTCAGGTAAGTCTGACTTTTTCTTTTTGGGATGGCCATGGAGATTTGGTAAGGCTGACAGCCTACATTAAATGCACTTAGTATTGTGTTAGGTCCAGAATCAGCGCTACACAGCATCTGAGTTGAAGAAGTTAATCCTCTATATCGTTACCAAAGTGATGAATGGATGAGATTTTCTTAACTGATAGTATTATTATTGATTATCAGTAGAGAGTCTTCTTCAAAACAAGCTTTTTCCCATGTGCTGTTGTGATACATAGCAATTTTGACGCTGCCCTCAAAGCCTTTGTTCAGTGACTTCTCAGTGCAGTTCATCTACCCTCGGTGGTGCAGCAAATACTGATTTTACCCAGCACAAGTTCTGTAGGAGCAGATTTTTTCTTCCAGTAGTGGTCATCCATAGGTATTGGAGCACCAAGATCTGTGTTATTAAACGAAATCTCTAGTGTTTGCATTAGCACACGTCTTCTGCAGCATGGTTCTCACAGCTGGGCGCGCTGTTGCATGTCTCATGTTAGCCTTACCTACTGCCTAGCATGGGTGTGTAATCGTCTGACTACTTAAATGTAGCTGGTGCAAAGCTGTACGCGGGAGGGTTCTGCTTGTATTTGGCTTGTATTAGTAAGTAGCTGAGGAGATAAAGTGGTCAGTTATCAGCTGAAGTTCCCAAACAGTTTCATTAAAGAGGTTGGGAATTTACACACAAGTAACAGGTCCGTGTCTCAGGAGACTAAAGTAACGGATCAGCCATGGCAGCCTGTCACAGGCCAGCAGCAGAGGGAATAAAGGGGACAGTGGAAAGGAGCCACGTTAATATTTCAGTGATATTTTTGCTGGAAGGAGTCTTGCCGGTGGAATGTCGACAACAAACTCTGGAGCCTCTATCACACCCTCCTTTGTTTTTGGCAAACCATTTTGGCATCACTGCTGAGCTTGCCGAGGGTGCTGTGTGTGCTGCTGTCCCTGCCCTTTATGCAGACACGAGGCAGGACGGGTGCTGGTGTCAGCAGCGTGGTTGGAGCCGGGCCGAGGGCAGCCAGAGCCTACTGTTGGGACACCTCAGTCTGTTTCTACAGATGTGTGGGATTTAAGAGAAGGAATTACTCACCCTTTCTATGAATTGCTGGGAGTCCTTCACAACTTTCACTCCCAAACTTTGCCCTGAGGTCCATGTTTCAGTCTTGCTCCATTCCCTGACTTTGGCAGTCCTGTGGTGTGGTGCAATAAGCAGGGGGCCTTGGGAACGCACTTAATGTTTCACATTTTTCTGAGAAACCATGAGCATGTGGATCCTCTGGGGGTAAGACCCCTGAGTGCAAGTAGCTGAGCACTGTTTTACGGGATTTAATTTCCAGTGCACTCATGCTGTTGTCAGGTTTGCATGAAAGTCACGGCTGGCATGAGTGCTCCAGCCCACCTTCACAGGTAGCTGCTCCTCTCTGCGGTACTAAAGCTTTCCTCGCCTTACTGCAGGATGTGTGCTTTTTGCTTTTCACCCCATGGAGATGGTCATGGTCATTCCAATTCTCCTGCAGTCCGTTTGCCCACAACATTGCTCCATATTTAACAGATTCTGCACTTGTTATCAACCCACTCACAGGTTGTGTAGGGGCAGTAGATGGTCAAAGCTCCTTCTTTCACTTCTGCTTCAGTTTGGCACAGTCTGCCTAAGGATCCAACTGTATCCACTTAAACCATGGGTGGTGGTTATCATGGTGTGTCTATCTCAGATCTTTTCATACAAGTACATCTCTCTGCCAGCTACAGCTTTGATTGTGGAGGCCATAGGAACGCTCTAAAGAGCTGCAGAAGATCCTGATTCCTCTTGAAGTCATACGATAAAACAGAGTATGCCACACTTTCTTTACACTGTAAGAGAACTGTTCCTCATGACTCAATGCCTGCCTTAGCTGGTCTCCTAAGAGAGGAGCTACCAGCCATCTCGGGCAGTGGTGGCAGCTGAGCTTGGCACGCCTGGCTCAGCAGGTCGAGGTGGCACCTGCAGGGTTGCTCTGTGGCCACGGCGGTGGGAGACACATCGCCCCTCTTCTGCAGGAGGGAAACGAGCGGCTGTAAAAGAGAAGACCTGTGTGTTGCCTGAAGAACACTACAGCGTTTAAAGGACGGCTTAATCGCTCTTCTTCGCAGTAGTTAGCAGTTATAGCGGGCATTTCCAAATGTAAGAATTTACAGCAGAATTGGAATAGAACAGAACAAAGTAGGGAATGCAGAATGATGGAATTACTGCTAGGTGTAGATGAGAGCAAGTGCTGCAATCACCAAACCCAGCTTTAACGCTTCACACAGTATTACTGGCAGGAGAAATAAAAGATAATGTTAGAATTGACCATTTTGAAAATTGCCAATTGACATTTAAGGGATATGTTTAAGCTGTCCCACAGAATGGGACCTGTTACTGCTAAGGGGAGCACAGAAATCAGTTTAAACTATTAGAAGTGAAACATAAATGTGCGTATGCAAATGTGGCCTCCAGCCTATCACCTGTGAGCAGAACTTACAAAGCTGCAGTTGGCTGAGAATGATTTTATTAAATCCTTTGGCTGGCAGATTCTGTTACTGGAAACACAGATGTTTTACAAAGAGGAGTTCGTTTCACAACTTGCAAGACAAAACAGAAACAAGCTTTTAATATTTTTTAAATGAAAAAAATCTCTGTCCTATGAAAATGACTTTGTGAATCTATTTTCGTTATTTCTCATAGATAACAAATGAGGTTAAAGTACAGATGACGTGTTGTATTGACAAACATTTATTTGTTTTTGGTTACTGGTGTGTGAAAATGAGCATTGGAATGAATCAGGAGTGGCAATCAACATTTCAAATTTCCCACCAACAAAGCTGTTTCATGAAAGATGACGATGTTCTTCTAATCTGGCTTCATTGTTGACCTGCTCTCTTGTCTTTCTGCAGGATGGGATAAACATTCTTATGGGTACCATGGTGACGATGGGCACTCCTTCTGTTCCTCGGGCACAGGACAGCCCTATGGCCCTACGTTCACAACTGGAGATGTGATTGGTTGCTGTGTCAACCTGATCAACAATACCTGCTTCTACACAAAAAATGGCCACAGTTTAGGTGAGTAAAGAAAGTCCTTCTCAGGAGAAGGATGCTTCTGCCCGGCTCTCACTGTTTACTCTAATACTTTGCATGTGTTGCAACTTTTGTTCCATGTTTGTGGGTAAGGTTTAAAAAACTGGAGAGAAAAAGAGCCCTCTGCAGCAGTCAGGAGTTGTAAGTTGGCTCAAAGGCATAAATACTTCCAGCATGCAAAACGGTTTCTGTGCTGCTCAACTTAAGTAGGTTAGGATTGTATCCCCAGCTTCTGCTCCTTTCTTCTGCTACTGCACAGCTTGTGGGAGGTTGGATAAGACAGCTGATGGCAGAGCAACAGGGAAATAAAGAAGTGGGAACTCTGGTACGTTATTCAACTAACTGCAAAGCCACAGTTATCAGTGGCTTGTGCATCTGTAAGCCTTAATACTTTGCTCTAAGTATTCCCAAAGCTAGACATGAATTCTGCACAAGTACTCTTATTTAAGCACCGACAATAATTTGGTTCATTTCACCATCATCCCAGTAGTTCTTCTAAAGTTAAGGACTTCAGGATTTTGCCTAAAGGAATTTCACAGATGTTTTCCAGGCATCCAGTGTATCTGATTTTTCTAAAATAGAAAGTTGTGGCCATTTTTGCCTAAAATATCTTTACTTTGGATGACATATTCTCCACCCTGGAAAAATTCTTGTAAATTCTTTTGTTGCATAAGACATGCAGTAAATTTTGATAACTTCATCTCACTTTCTGCACTGAAATTCATTTGGTTTGGCAGGGGGCAAGCAGTCCTTTCCTTTGCTTCTCCTTGCTGTATCAAGTATACTTTGTTGAATTCATGGTGAAGAAGCTGGTAGAAAAACACCCCCGTGAGAACAGCTATCAGAACAGAAGTTGTTTGAGTGACTGGCTGAGCTGAGGAAAAGAGTGGGACTGGAGCACGGTGTGTGCCTAGAGAGTGCATAATTTCTGGTGGTGAGCTCTTGGTGAGAAAAGTACTGGGCTCCCTGCTGCAAGAGAGAGATTGAGCTACTGGATAGGGTCCAGCCAAAAGCCACAAAGATGCTGAAAGGACCGGAGCATCTCTGCTATGAGGAGGGGCTGAGAAAGCTGGGACTGCTCAGCCTGGAGAAGATGAAGCTTGGGGAGATCTCATCAACATCTGTCAATACCTGAAGGGAGGACAAAGTCAGGCTATGTATTGCCAGTGGTGCCCAGTGCCAGGGCAAGAAGCAATGGGCACAACCTGGAGCACAGAACTCTCCCTCTGAACATCAGGAAGCACTTCTGTGCTGTGCAGGCAATGGAGCACTGGCACAGGCTGCCCAGAAGTTGTTGAGTTCTCATCCTTGGAGATCTTCAGAAGCTGTCTGGACTTGGTCCTGGGCACAGGCTCTGGGTGGCCCTGCTGGAGCAGAGGGATTGGACCAGATGGATCCAGAGGTCCCTGCTGACCATAACCAGTCTGTGATTCTGTGGAAGCAGCAGGCGATCTCAGAGTTACATCAGAGATACGGATCTGAGGTGTGGGGCTGTTCCCCCTCAATCTCCAGAAGAACCCTTCCTGTGAGGCAGACTGAGAAAGGCTCACGCAGACATACCTTCTTTCAGAAAATTGTTTTCAATTTTCCTCTGATTTCATACCAACCGTTTGTTGATTTTTAGGGGATGATTGCCTAGAAATGAGGCATGTTGCTTCCCAGAAGCATTCTGGGTCGAGTCTGTAGCATTGCATTCAGGAGCTAGTCCCGATGCCTTGCTACAGGTCGAGGTCTCCATCCCTGAATGGAAAAAAAATCTCTGAGCATCCTTTGTGACTTGTTTTTAACATTCTGAGACTAGGAATGGAGTACCTGATCAGAAGCCTGCTGGGCAGTTGCTCAGAGTTAAGAATGTTTCTTTAGGAATATGATTTAGCTTCTCTTTTGAATTAATAGCTGTTTATTGGCCAGGCTGTGGTACTGCTGGGGTGACTTCTAGTGAAGGCTTCAGGCTTACTACCCAGTGAGACCAGTCACTAGTGTGGTGAGGAGCCGTTTGTAGTCTGTAAGTATTAATTCATTGCCTGGATTTCTAAGAGCTGGGTTATTCTAAATTTAACTCATAATCTGTGGATATTGCCCTCATCAGCCCTCCACTGTGAAGACAAGTAGAGGTGTGAAAGCAACAGCTGGTGGTGTAGGACAGGGGCTGTTGCTTAGGAATGAGATGAGTTCACCATGCAACAGTGATTAAGGTGCTGAAATCATTAAAAAGATTTCACAGAATCTCTCCCTTTGGTTGCTGCTCTTGATTTTTAGTGTGCATTTGCTCAGGGATAGCATGGTGGCTAGTGCTGTGCCTCTCTGGCTGTCACCTTTACGTGAGTGGATGGTTTTCCAGCTTCACCATTTTTCAGTTTGACAAGCGGTGTGACTTTCCTCTGGAACGAAACTGTAACTGTCAGGAAGGGGGCACGTCTTCTATTTATTTAACGAAGCCAAATTTATTCACTGGAAAATTAATTCCTTTTACTTAGCAGGAATCTGCGGGGTCGAAAGGGAGGCGGCTGAAATGTCGCTGCTTGCCCTGTCCTCCATTCTCTTCACATGGTCATGTCCTGTCTTGGTGTCTGGGCAGATGAAGTCAAATGAAGAGAACAGTTCAATAACTTTTGTATCCCATTTCCTTGCTACAGCCTCTTTGCCTCGTGTCCTGCTCATAGATCTGTTCTGTTTGGGGTGTTTTCAGGTCTTGACAGCAGTGAAATTGCCTGGTCTTCCTTTCTTGATTTTTAGTGCTCCTTTTCATTCAGATTTTTTTTTCTTGCGTGGAAAGCTTTTATTTTCTAATCTGATGTTCAGTGATGCCTTGGAGACCAGCCTCCCCCAGCTGTGAATGATGCCACTGGGAAGAAACAGGAAAGGAAGGGAATTAAATTACACCGTGCCTGGAGAACTTCGGTACCTTATAGACACTGCTGTTTCCTGGGTCTCCTCCTCTTGGGCTTTTCGGATGTACCGGTACGAGACCTGATACATAGGAGAAAATTATAAGAAGGAGAATCTCCTGAGCTTTCACAACTGGCTCGTGCATCTACCAGCTCCTCTTCCAGCTGTGGCGGCATAATGGTTGTGTTAGAGACGAGAGGTGATGTGGTCAGCAGTGATTGAAGCGCTAGGGAGTAGTGGACCATCAGTCCTTGTCCTGACCCCTGCAAAGGCTGCTGGAACATTTTACTGTCTTTTACAAAATTGGAATGAAAGCCTCAGCCAGGAAGACTAAAGTCCACTGGTTTTGCTACTGACACAGAAACAAGGCATTCAAGAGAAGTGCTTCCTGTTGAATGCTGAGAAGTGTCTGAGCCCTGCAAGGCCACAGAGACCAGTCCATGGGCACTGAGCAGAGAGATGTGAGAGAGGGGGTGAGGTGGGTGTCAGCAGGGGAACCAGGACCAGAAGGAGACAGGAACAATGATTTATTTGAAAGTCAGTACCATTTTGCTCTAGCCTGAGTGTCTCCATGAAGATCGTGAACATTTAATGATACTTAATGCTAACCTGAGAAATCTCATCTGAGTGTTGTGCAAACCCAAGAATTATCACGAAGGAGATGAAAGTGCTTTTTGCTGATGTTCCCTGACTCAACGTCTTCAGCTGCTGAAGCTGTATCTCTCTTCTCCTAGGAAATTAGGTCATTGTGTAATGCTGTTTGTGTAATGCTGCTGCAGATATCAAATATATTCATGAGACTAATCAGCCCCTTTTTGATGACAGCTAGCTTGACAGCAGGTTTCAGGGCATTTTACGCCTTCGGGGGTTTTAATTTTTCTATTTTTCACCTTTTCACTTTGTTTTCCTTGCAGTTTTCTCCCGTTGCTTAACTGTAATCTTCTATTATCTCCATACTTTTCCATTTAATCAGGTCTACCAAGAGCACTGTGTAGGAACACATTCTAAATTGGCCATTCCAAATTCTGGATGTTTTGGTTGGAGTTAAGTCTTGAAATTTCTTTGGAGACATCACATGAAAGCTGTTTGACGTTGGATATACTCTTAATTCTCTGGTCTGGAAAACGATTAGAATGTCTTCTGGCTGATGATTAAATGCTTTTGACAAATTCTGAGCAGAGTCCTGGCAATAAGAAAGATGATGTGATATGGCTAGAAGGGTGAATTAGGAGAGAAAGAGGGAGAAATGTGGGGCTCCAGACCTTAAGGAGAGAGTCTCGGATGCAGGAAATAATAAAGGAATGATGTAGTGACTGCTAAAGGTCTCTGGTTAAGTGGAGGAGTTTGCTCAGGGACTAAGGTATGAGTGTTTCAGATCTCAGACTTTGACAGCAGACAGAGGAAAATGGACCAGCAAGGCTATAAAAAGAGTATGCAACCCTCTGAAGTCCTGGCATAGAAAACGTCCTGTGGTCTGTCTGAGTTTGAGTGCAGGTGCTTGGAAAGACCAAGTTACCCATTTTGTCATCAGTCTGGAGATTAACAGGAGCATCGGGGAAAAAGAAGGAATCTGTCAGAGACCCACAAACGCCCTTCCCAGCTTTCCCAGTTTAGCAGGTTTGTCCTGAACCCTCAAATCAAGTTTACATAGAGCAGGAGCATTGGGAGGTTTAAAACAAGACTCCATAGATGATCCAAATTTGAACTGAAAGGACAATACCAAATGCAGTTACAGCCTGGTTTCTGTGTAAGAACGGTTTTTCTCCCAAAGGTGAAAGTCTCTGATGAGATGGCTGGTGAAAGTGTTGATCAGACTAGCCCTCAGCACTGAACCATCACTTAAAGGACATGCCTTTTAATCACTGTCTTGATGATAAGGTTAACATTGTGGATTTACAGGAGAGGCTCTTCACACATGTGCTCCTGACTTCTTTAACTGTCCAGTTCTTATGTCTCTGAATTTCTGATGTTATTTTAAGTTGGATCCAGGCTCTGGAGGTGTTGCAGAGAGGGCAGTTTCAAATCCAGCTGCCTGGTTAGATCTGTGATTCTTCTTTCTGCTGTTGACTTTGTTGGATGCAAGTACGTAGCAGTGTAGGTTCAGGATGAACTGTCTAAGCAGACATAATTGTGCAACAGATCTAGATCCGTACACCTAAAGCATTTTATTGGTCTTAGTTTCATAACAGGGCACTAAACGTATAAATGCCTTAATTTAAAGGCAGTGCATTACCTTTATTTATAGAATCATAGAGCAGTTTACATTGGGAGGGATCTCTGGAAGCCGAGCATTCAGCTCCCTGCTGACAGCAGGGCCTACTAGGTCAGGTTACTCAGAACCTTGTCAAGTTCTGGAGATCCCCAGGGAGCTTCTCTGGTCCTGTGATTCAGCGTTTGACCGCCTTCATGCTGATTCCCCCCAGCCCAGCTAATATTTAATCAGAATTGGCCGTGTTGCAACATGTCTTTGTTTCCTCCTGTCTCCTGTCACCATGCATCCTTGAGAAGAGTCTGGCTCTGTCTGTTCAGTACCCTCCCATTAGGCAGCTGCAAGTTTCTTCCCTGATGCTTTTAAGCCTGAGCACTTCTTCCTTTTGCCTCTCGTCAACCTCCTGGCTTCTGCTGGACTCACTCTTGTGGTGGAAGGGCTCTTCGGATGCTTTTGCTGAGCTTCGTGAGGTTTGTGCTGGATCTTTTCTCCAGCCTGTTGAGGTCCTTCTGAACAGCAGTATGCCCTCCATCCAGCGTGTTGCCCATGCTCCTGTTTGGTAATGTCCGTGAGCCTGCTGAGAGTGCACACCCTGCCATCGTCCAGGTCGGCAGAGTAGATACTAAACTGTGTCGGCCCTAGCATCGATCCCTGCAGGGCAACGCTTGGACTTGGTGTGATCACAACCCTTCAATCCTGATGGTCCAGCTGGTTTTCTGCCCATGTTACACTCCGTTCACAAGTCGTAGGTTTGCCCATGCACTGGATGCAGCTGCACGAGTTTTCTTGGCAAGGCTGGGCCACCCTTAGCTCTGAGTGATGCCGAAGAGCAGAGGAGGGGACTTCCACGGAGGAGGTTAGCCTCGTTCTTTTTAAAGGGTAGAAATAAACTTTGATCTAGCTAAGCAAAACAAGTGTGAAGCTTGTGCCTGGGGTGGTGAGCATGTCGAAAACAGGTTTAGGGCAGGACGTGCACAATGTGCAGAACAGGAAGTGGACAGACAGAGTGACGGGATGTGACGAGTAGTTGCTACATGGATTTCTCAGCCAGGTGTTCAACATCACTTGTACACCGATCCATAATTTTGGTGTGGTTTGCAGAGATGGTACTCAGCAGACAGAATCCAAGCTGCCGTGATGTTAATTTAACATTATTGGTTATTTATTTAGTCAAAATCTTTTTTTTTTTTTTTTTTTTTTTTTTTTTTTTTTTTCCTGAGCATTCAACTTCAGATCTGTGCTGTTTCAAGTGGTATTTGTTTTGCACATTGACTCCTAAACTTGTTTTAAATTTCCGTTTCAGGCTCATCTGGTAACATTACCTTGCAGCTTTTGGTTTTCTGGTTGAACACATGATATGTCCATGTAAAACAGCTGTAACATTACAAACTGAATGGTGCCCTATTGCTTCTGTGCAGGCTATAGTGCATTTCCGTGCAGTGCAGAAGGGACTGGGGCAGGGCTGAGAGGAGGAACGTGTGTTAGAGTTGGACGTGCTGGTGTCGAGACTGAAGGCTGGTCTTCCCCCTCTGACTGGGGATGGAAAGCAGGGAGCACGTGTGGGGAGGGACTGAGGATTCTAGATTGACTCCTGAAATGTTACCATAAAACATTAATCAAGCTCAGCCTGGTAAGGTGAGCAGTGCATTGCAAGTGTCCCTTTCTTTCTTGACTGTTGGGCCTCTCTGTCCTCTCTGCAATTGATATTTAGTCCATCAGAAACAGATCCTGCTGCGAGCAGCTATGATTTCTAGTAGGTTTTGCTTGATATCTCTTTTCTCATATGCCAAATTAAATAAAAAGGGAAGCCATACCCTTCTTTCCATCACCTGTACTTGGAACAGTAACAGCATCGTGGAGGATGAAGCTGCTCTTTGCACAGTATTTCTCAGGTGCTGGGGGCTGCAACTTGCTCCTGTTGCAAGGGCGTTCCCCAACTGTAATGCAATGTGTTGAATATTCATTCCTGTCTGGCTGGTGGGAAGCAGCAGCTATAGCCTAAACCAAGGCAAAGTGACAGTAAAGCTCTGTTTCTAAACCCAAAGTAAGTCTGGGAAACTAACTCCTTCAGAGTAACAGAGGGAGAAGCAAAGAAAAGAGGAGCTGCTTTTTGGAAAATCAAATTGTAAGAAGAGATGTCTGAAAAATTAGGCTTTTCCATGATCGTTTCTCCAGAGTCAAAACCTTGCAGAGGAGTGGGTTGGGGAGGGAAGTTATTTCTGAATATGACAGGTGGTGAAACGCAAGGTCCGAGCTGGGATTTATTGAGATGCAGTAATTTTTTGTAGCATGTTATGGATGTAGTCAAGCAGGGAAAAAATCCTTTGTCTTTTTAATTCTAATATTTTTCCCCCCACAGGTATAGCCTTTACAGACCTCCCTGTAAGTACACCTATTTTCAGTATTTTAACTAAGGATGCAAACAGAAGGGAGGGGGAAGAGTGTGGGGGTGTGAATTTTTTTTGTTTGTTTTGTTTTGATACCCTGTTTAAAAAAAAATGGTAACACGCTACTGAATGATGTGGATGCTCCCTTTTCTGAAACTTCATAATTCTGTGGCTTGGATGTGGGCCACTCACACGCGTCCTCTGATCCCTCACCAGCTCTAAGAATACGTTGCTCCTTCTCCTGGAATTAAAGCCTGGATTCAGACTCTGTTACAGGTCACTGTCTTCCAAACACAGCATTGAGCGTGGGGAGTATATGTGTAAAGTCACTGGGTAGCCTCTCGTGTCCTGCCCTCAGAGGGCACAGAAATGCTTAATGATGTTGTTATTCCCAGCCTCTCCCTCTCTCATCCAAATCTTGCAGCTGTGGAGTCGTACCAAAGGTGGTGGTCAGGGAAGGCTATTGCTAGGCTCATCGCACAAGTTTTTGACAAGCCTCCTCCCAGGATCAGTACCCGGCATGTGGAATTGCTGGAAGGACATATTTGGCATGCATTCGGGGTTGATTCGGGGTTATTCTTCTGATTCACCAGCACCAATGCTGAGTTCCCCTTGAGTGCGGTGACGCCAGCTGAGTTCATCTAGGCGATAACGTGCAGTCAGCTCCTCCCAAAGCACAGCCTTCTCTGTGGCTAGTGGGTCAGGAACAAAAAGAGTGGTTCATTTGGCTAGACTGCTTCTCTTCCTGAAATGAGAGCGGTCTTCATGCTGGAATAGACAGATAATTACTATTTAGCCTCTCATCAGCCAAAAATAGCTATCAAACCGAAACACACGCGGTTGTTTTGTCCTATACAGCTGAAGTGTTGCTGTAGCCCTTCACAGTACCGAGGTGGCAGGCTGATATTACCTGTCCTGCTTACTGTAAGCTGCTTCTTTTTAGTCCAGGAGCGCACAGCAGGCTGATTTATAAATTTAATGTGCACTTGCGCGTAGCATTGAGTCTCTTTTACAGCCGGGGAGTAGACAGCTGGGGAAGATGCACGGGAGCAGAACAGGCAGCAGGGCTCCTGCAGCAGCGAGGTCTGACGGTGCTGCTGAGGCTGAACCCAAAACGCTCCTGAGCCCAGGGCATCCCTCCATCCTGCTGTTCCTTCAAGCTTGTTTGTCTATGTCCTGTGCCAAGATGGTTTTGTTTTAATGTTAAATTGGAGGAAGATCTGGTCAGGTTAGTTTGGGGATCAGCTATTTGAATAGCTTATGGCAGTTTCCAGTGGCAAAATGGTATCTCTGTGCCTTTTACTAGCCAGAGTTTGCTGGGTTGTTTTCTGTGGCTTCTGTTTTTTACAGCAGCAGCTAATCTGTGACACTGTTTCTGGGCCAGAAAGGAGAACAGTGAATGCTCTATAGGCCTCCTACTATTGGGAATTATCCTCCACAAGATAATTTCTCTTTAAAAAGAGATACAGAAGCTTGACTGGGTTATTTCACCCCTTGACTGTGGATGTAAGCAATGGCAGGAGACTTTGGCATGTTTCTCTCCGTATTCTAAATGGCTCAACTGCTGTGTTGTCAAGTTCACCTTAAGGATGCCTGCACCTGACTTGCATCATTCCCACCCTCCTTCTCTAGCATCCTTCCCTTGAATCACTTCCTTCTTCCCTCGCTCTTTTAGATGCCTGGGTATTCCGTGTCCTATTCTGGCCTTTTTGGCTCTCTCAGTCCGTTGTTTCTTGGCATCTTTTCCAGACAGTTAAGGTTACTGCCCTTTCCTAAAGAAGGGAACCCCAGACCCAAGAGGGACTTTTGATTTAAATATACCGACTACTGCCAGAGAAGCCTTGCAGTAGGAGGGAATGTGAAGTTGATAAAACTTGCAAGTGATATTTTGTAATTTATTACAGCATTATGTTCCAGGCAGAAACACAATATGCATTCATTTTAACATAAAGAACACACACATCACGTGAAAGATACAATTTTTTCTTCACCTGCTAAAACTGCAGTCAGAAAATTTAGCTGCACATGGGAATGGAGACAGCAGTCTTCCCTGAGCCACCCTTTAAGATCTCTGATTTGAGCAGCTGACATCCAGTCTGGTTCTGCCTCAGTTACATACCCAGTTACGGAAATCCCGCTGGTGGGGGCTGTAGTTTGAAAGCTTTTTCTTCCATTATTGCCCATGTAATGTTGAAGCTCACTGGTGGCACATATCAATGAGAAGGTTGGCCGGGTAAGCCCTCTTGCTTTTCCAAACCTTTTGAGCTTAAATAATTTCTAGAGTGATTCTGTTGATGTGGCAGTGAGGCTACACAAGGGATTAATGTGAGCCTTCGAAGCATTACCAGCCTAGTAATTGTATCCTTGAAGTGCAAGTTGCAAAATTTCCCTTTCAAGACAACGTTTTGCAGTATTTGCAGTAGTAGGAGGTTGAAATGGATACTTGTAATGGAAAACCACAATTTCTTGTGATAATTCGCACACACAGTGAAGCGTGATTGCTTCAGGTGGTTCTGTGTTTCAGTTCCCCCTGCAGACTGTTCACGTTTGTACAAATGTACACAGGTGGAAAAAGAAACCTCAGGGCTGAAGATAACACAAAAATAACTGCTTGCGAATAGAAGCGAAGATCCCGCAGAGGGAGTTTCCCCATCTTTCACCAACTCAAATCAACGCTTAGGCCTGAGCCTGCCCTTTATGCAAGCCCAGGTTTATCCTGCCCGGCAGTTTGCTGAAACTGCTATGTGACGAGAGCAGGAAATGTGAAAAAGCAGAATGTGGAAATGCGGAGAGCAGGGTTGCAGGGCCACGAAGTGAGGAGGAGGTTAAAAACAAACAAACAAACAAAAAAAAACAAGTAAAGACAGACTGGGGGGTGGGAGCAAAAATGGAGTTTTAACTGAGAGGATTTGAGACTCGTTGGGGGTAGGCACCTTCCCCTCAAAGATGAGCATACCCCAAAGTAGCTGAAAAATAGGTGATATGTTCTAGTTTGGGGGTTTTGTCTTTTAACTTCTCAGTACTCTGGGGTCTGATTCCTGGCTTTGGAAGTCCTTGGGTTCATAACACCAAAATTCTAGTAAGTCTAAAGTATGGACTGTGGAGAAGATCTGATCCCTCATTAGAGATATTTCCTTGTTACCTAGGTTTGAAAGAGAGGAGAGACTGACTTTAAAAAGGACATTTTCCTCTGGTAGCTCCTCCTTTATCGTGCTGGCTTTTTCCTTGCACACCTGTAGCATAGCAATTTCCTTGGTGTGAGAATGCGAAAGGAAGGGGTGTGCTGAGTCAGCAGTGATGCAGTCATCCTGATTTCTGATGGCAGTTCCCAGCCTGCATTTACAGATTCATTTTTTTCCTTTGAGAGTCCAGAAAGGTGCAGCAGCAGCCACACCCCTCTGAGTAGATCCTCATTATTACTGGAGCTGCCATCACGCCTTTGCTCCTCCATGGTGTGGTAATACTGAGAGTTCACGTGGGCTAATATGCATGGCTACTTCTTCACGATCTTATTACTGCAACCCACAAAAGAATGGAATCGTAGAAGAATTTAGACTGGAAGGAACTTCCGGAGATAATTTAGGCTAACTTCCTGCTCTGTGACGGGCAGCTTTCAAAGCTAGAGCAGGTTGCTCAGAACCTTATTCAGTTAAGTTTTGAAAATCTCCGAGGGTAGAGATGCTGCAGTCTCTCTGGGAACCTGCTCTAGTCCTTGGTCATCCTCAAAAGAAGAATTTCTTCCATATGTCCCATCAAAACTTCCCTGGTTGCAGCTAGTACCTATTGCCTCTTGTCTTACCACTCAGCAACTCGAGAAGAATCTGTTTTCATCTTTTTTATCACCTCCCTTTTGGGATTGGAAGACTTCCAGTTAGATTTTCCTTTTTGCCTTCTCTTCTCCAAGCTAAATGAATCCAATTCCCTCAGCCTCTCATTGTGTGCCATGCACCCCAGCCCTCTCACCATGTTAGCAGAACTCTGCTAGACCCAAACCCATTTGTGAGTCTCTTCTTGTTCTGGGGACATGGATGTGGAGGGGGGAACTGGGTACAATATTCACACCAGTGAAAGAGAGAGGTAATCACTTCCCACAGCACGCTGGCTCCATTGTTGCTAATGTGATCAGGATTCTGCTGATTTACACCTCATAACAACCTTAATATCTGTAGCAAAAAGTAAAATCCACAACTTCAGTAGGTCTCAAGGGGAGACCAATTACATTACCAATGTATCAGGTCTCTGTAATAGAATTTGCTGAATACATTTTCCAGATAATTGTAGGAAAGCCCATGGCACTTGATGTAGAGGAGAGAACCATCCTAGCACTCTTCAGAATGGTGGTCCAGCCACTGGCAGTAGTACTTGCTCATTTGTCCTGACATCAGATGTAGGTTCAGTCATGAGCCAGACACCATGAACGGGCACCTTCCAGACTTCAGTTTCGCTACATGCTTCAGTGCATCTCTGTGCCTTGCCCATTGTCCGGTTTCTAGCTGTAGCGGTGTGTTAGAGCAAAGTGGAAAAAAAAACACCAAATAGTTCATGGGTGCCATGAGATTTCTTCTTAAACGCTGCAGGCCATCTGCAGATGCTCTGAAGTAGAGGATTAATGAAGCTTACTTGTGTTGCAAACAGAAAAGTAATTTGTGCTGCAGAAAAGTAACATTGCTATGAACGGAACATGCTCTTAAAAATGTGATATAGAGTGAGAACCAGGCAACCCTGTACGTTTTTTTGATGCCCTTTCTCTTTTCTCCACATTTAAGTGGGCTCAGGGATTCGATTTGTATCCATATGCTTGTTGTTAAAACGACCTGCATTCTGTACAAAGACTTTGACCATCTGTTTCTAATTAGATCATCTTTTCTGGAAGTTGCATTATTAGCTAAATTTTAGAGGTATTTTCACATTGGTAACTTTTTTTTTTAATTTTCGCCACATTTCAGTGGGGAGCAGTGCATCCAGACGGAGCGACATGCTTGTTCTTAACATGAAAATAAAATTCATCTATCAGTAGTGGAGTTTCTTGTGTGGATGGCATGCTGCCTTGGGAAGATCAGAGATCTGACCTCAGAGCTTCACTACCATCCATTCACTTTTGATCAGATGCAAAATACCGATAGCAGCTTCTTGTCAAGGGAGAAGACAGTTCGGTGGAAATAATGGCAAACACTTAGATCTGCTGATTGAGAGGATGCTCCTTTAACTTTATTATTATTTACTTACACAACTATTGACCTTCTTGTGGAAATTGCAGAACGCTAGGCCAGAAAGTGGACTTGCCATAGCAGGCAGCATTTGTGGCACTGGTCGCAGATTACTGGGAGATCGAACCTGTTGCTCTGGTTTTATGCAGTGAGTTTTGGTAACCGCATGATAAGTCATGAGGCGCCTTGTAAAGGGGGCCTCTTGCCCCTTCCCACTGTGTTACACATTTTAAATTTAAAGAGCAGCTCTTTTGTCTCACCAAGCCATATAACTGGCACTACTAAGAGAAAACTGAGTTTAATACGGGTTTCTTCTTCTTCCTTCACAGTCAAATCTCTACCCTACAGTGGGTCTCCAGACTCCAGGAGAGATAGTGGATGCCAACTTTGGGCAGCAGCCCTTCGTGTTCGACATCGAGGACTACATGAGGGAGTGGCGAGCGAAGATTCAGAGCACCATTAAGCGGTTTCCCATAGGAGACAGACTAGGCGAGTGGCAAGCCATGCTGCAGAAGTAAGTTGTTGTTCTGGTGGTCAGCTTCTTTTATTCTGTTAGGCTTTAAATACTTTTAATGCTAATTTATGCTTTCTTATGGCAAAAATCTGCACTTGGTGCATTTTTCTCACATCTAAAATATGCCGTTTTACTTTCTGTTTTGTTGTTTATTAGTCTTTCCTGAGTAGATTGCTGCTGCTTAAAACTTAAAAGATATGAGAGAAATTTTCAGCCAGTGACTGCGAGAAAGCTTGTAATAATGGAAGAACAACATCCACATTGAGATGATGCACTGGGGGAAGGGGAGTGGAGAGGAGACCATAGGAACTCTATCATAGGAGAAAGGCCAAGGACGTAAGCCAGCTGAATTTAGAAATGTAAGAGCAAGAAATAGCCCAAGCTTCCAAACACAACCAAACTGAAAACGCAATTATGGCACTTTATAAATTTCTGAATACTGAATGCATTTCTGGTCATCCTGTTACAAAAAGGATCAAGTGCAACTCGAGAACAGTTGACAAGAGTTGTCAGAGGTCAGGAGTATCTTCTGTTTGAAGAAAGACAAAGTTTACTAAGGCACCACAGCTGGGAAAAAGGTAATTAAGGGAAGCAGACAGGAGTTGTTTGTCAGTCATGAGGTGCATCAAGCACGGCATCGCTAGTCAGTTGAGGGAAGGGATCGTCCCGCTCTGCTCCGCACTGGTGCGGCCTCACCTCGAGCAATGTGTGCAGTTCTGGGCACCACAGTACAAAAAGGACTCAAAACTGTTGGAGAGTGACCAGAGGAGGGCTACAAAGATGGTGAAGGGCCCAGAGGGGAAGACCAGAGGGTAGGGACCAGAGGGTATGAGGAGTGGCTGAGGTCACTGGGCCTGTTCAGCCTGGACAAGAGAAGGCTGAGGGGAGACCTCATCACGGCCTACAGCCTCCTCACGAGGGGTAGTGGAGGGGCAGGTGCTGAGCTATTCTCTTTAGTGACCAGCGACAGAACCCAAGGGAATGGAGTCAAGCTGTGACAGGGGAGGTTCAGGCTGGACATCAGGAAGAGGAAGGCTGGAGCAAGAAATACGTCCCTAGAGAAAGAGGATCAGGTCAGGGAATACTTAATCAGACTGGACAATTATAAGTCCATGGGCCGTAATAGGATGCACCCGCGAGTGCTGTAGGTGCTGGCAGATGTCATTGTGAGGCCACTCTCAATAACTTTGAATGTGGTGACTGGGAGAAGTGTTCAAAGATTGTGGGAAAGCAAATGTCACCCTTATCTTCAAGAAGGGCAAGAAGGAGAACCCAGGGAACTACAGACCAGTCAGCCTCCTGTGGAAAGGTGGTGGAGGAGCTAATCCCAGAAACCATTTCCAGGTACATGAAGGACAAGAAAATAATCAGATGCAGTCAGCATCACTTAACCCTAAGGCATGCTTGGCCAACTTCAGAAGCTTCTGTGATGGAATGACTGCCCTAGTAGATGAGGGGAGAACAGTGGATATTCTCAGCCTGGACCTCAGTAAGGTCTTTGACACTGTCTCCCATCAGATCCTCATTAGACAAGCTGCTGCTGTCTTCCTGCATGATGTTGGGCAGACAGCAAGGTGGGTTGAAAACTGGCTGAATAGCTTGGCCCAGAAGGTGGTGATCAGTGACGCAAATTCTAGCTGGAAGGCAGTACCTAGGGGTCAATACTGGGTCCAGTCCTGTTCAACATCTTCCTTAATGCTCTGGATAATGGGCAGAGCGTACCCTCAGCAGTCTGCTCTGTGTAAATCAGGAGATAAAAGTGTGTGAATGTGTAGAATTCATAAGGGGATTCAGCTACCAATTATATAATTGCTGACTGGATAGGAAATAACAGAAATTCAGGACCAAAAGGTTTTTTTTGAGGTCTACTTGTAAGCTATCAAGCCTCTCTGAAGCTGGGATTTTCTGGTCTGTATCTTATGTCACTAGGAGACATCACTGTCAGTTTACACAGTACAGAGCTCTTACAAATGACCCTTAGGCAGCAGTAAATAAATAAATAAATACTGTGTATGCATTGGGAGTATTTTTTTTTTTAAGTGAACGTAGAGTCTCCATAGTGTTTGCTGAGGACCAGCTGCCTATCTTGTAAATTTAGTATCTGGACCCAGAAATAGGACCGTGGTTATATCGTAACTGAGCTAAGTTTGATCACTGAAATTGCAATTTGTGCTGTAATTTGTCTGATTTGTCTGTAAAATTGTCTGATTTTTTTTTTCTGCACTGTGATTACTGTGTGTTACCAGTGCCTTTTCATCTGTTTGTATTTTCTTATTTTCTAGTATGGTTTCTTCGTATTTGGTTCATCATGGGTACTGTTCAACAGCAACTGCCTTTGCCAGAGTCACAGACACCACAATCCAGGAAGAACAGACCTCAATAAAGAACAGACAAAGTAAGTCTTTTGGGTAGTTGTTCCCAAAACACGGCATACTGGCTATCATATCCTCCAGACTGCAGTGCTAGTATCGCAGGACATTTAAAAGTGAAAGCTATTGCTCACAGAGGAATGAAATACTGTTGAAAATTATTCCACGATAGTACAAAGCTGCCCACAGCAGACTGTTGGCTTGGTGTTGCTGCCTGCGGGTCAGCAGAACTCAGGCACCACTGCTCTGAGCACTTTTCCCATCATCACTGTGTCACTTCACCTTCTGCTGTTTTTGCCTGAAGAACTGGTGCTGTTGTTTGCTTTGCCCGTCTGCTCTGAAAAATGGCCTACGTGCCTGTCAGCGTTAGACTGGGTTGTCCGGTGAACTTGGTTAGTTTTCCTCAATACTGTTGAAAATGAATACCTGAATATACCCTGTCCTGATTAGAAGAGGTGAGGTGAGGTGACTCTCAGCTTTGAGTCCAGCAGTTCCACACATCGAGGACAGAAGGTGCTTTCTTGGAGGTAGGGCCAAACTGGTGGAGAGTAGATCTTGTTACCTAAGGCCTTAACTGAGCAGAAGTCACTGTGCATTGGAGTTTCCTTTGGATTTGGGTTCTTCAATACAATCTGTTGCAGCCTGGGCAGTTTTATTAGCATGGTTATAGGGACCAGGCGTATCAATCTATTTTGACTGTAACTCCCAGAGTTACAGAGTCTTCCAGTCGCTTTGAGCATTTTGTATTCAGGTAAATTCAAAACACTGGGACAGGCTTCCTAGAGGGGTGGTTGATGCCCAATGCCTGTCAGTGGGTGGTTCATCCCTCAGTTTGTAAGGCTGTAAGCACTCTTGGTTTCTGCAGAATAAGGCTTGCAGCTTTGTCTTGCTGTACTTTTATTTTTTAGCCATTCTATTCACAGGCTCAGACCGCAGTGTCACAGAATATTGGTGTGTGTTCTGCATTCTCCTGCCTGTTGAATGCAAGCTAAGCCCTGACCTATGCATTTCCTTTCCCTTTGTGAACCGTTTCTCATGTGACAGTTACGTATCAGGTGCATCGTGCCCCTTTGTAGTCCTCCCTCCATACATTACGTGTGCTTAGCCAGCATTCAGGCTGGTTTGGGTACTCAGCTTCATACCCAGAATCAATGGTAGCTGCTGCTGCTGCTCATCAGTTCCTTTGCATGGATAGTGCTGATGGGCTGTATGTTTTCCAGGTCATGCATCATGCAGCCCTCACCCCAGCCGGGTTCATGCTGGTGTGCATTTATACGGTCAGGTCTCACAGGAGATGCGTGAGACAGCGCAGTCTGGTTTGTCTGAGGGCAGGTGGCAAGGCAGCCAGGAGGGAAGGAATACAGAGCTCTGCAGTTGGGGCTGAAATAAAAGGTGTGAGGAAAGCACAGACTGGAAAACAAAAAGAGGAGAAAATAAAAAAGGCAGAGACATCAGTGAAAGCTGCCAAACAAGGCAACAGGAGCAACAAAAAGTAGCAAGACGTAAAAAATGGCGTGTAAATAAGTAGAAGAAACAGAATGAAGTGAAGGAGACTGTGCAACACATGTTGATGTGAGAACCACATCTTTGGTTTTAGCTTTCAGCTAGGATAAGAAGCAAATAGATGTTGAAAATTGGGAGCCGAGACAACTTATTTCAAATTGTTATTGGGGATTAGTAATGAGTGTTGCTGGATTATGCTTTCAGCTGCTCATGATCTGCAAAAATCTCAGTCTGTTGCTGTTAGTGCCTCTGCTTGCAAAACACCTCACAGGCATTGATAACCTCCCCTCTTGTTTGTAAGGAGACCTGAAAAAGCAGAGGGAAGTACAATGTGTTTTTAGTTTTAAGTACATTTAGAAAAAAATAAAATACAAACCTCAGTAAGTTAGTAGGTTCCCTGAGTATCCTGGGATGCGATCAGCGAGCATCTTATGTCTTGTATTTGTGTTTTCTGACCCACTGAAGGAACATATGTGGGATATGAACACACAGGGATAATACAAGGCTTCTGCCTTGTGTCTTTGCACCTCTTAGAAGTGTACAGCTTGCTGAGCTGTGTCTAGTTTAGCCAAAACCTGATTGCTGGATCTAGCTTACGGGTGCCATGTCCTCACTGCAGGCTCAGGTCAGTTGCAGGAAGCCAATTTTGGTGGTATTGTTACTTGTACTTGGAGGCAGGGATAGTAAGGAAGCAGTACTATGCTGTGGCTTAAGCCTTCAAACCCACTAAGAATAGTTTGCTTGCCTGGAGGTCAGCCATACAGCAGTTTTCCAAGTGTGAGCCAGACAGAGGTTGTAATGTGGGGGTGACCTAGGGGGTTCCCCTCAGAAGCTGTTATTTCCCCAGCAGCTTCCTTGCTCCCATCCAGCTGTTGTGTCCTGCTGTCTTTTGTGTTGCTGCTGACTAAAGGACTCCATAGCTCCATGACTGAAGGACTCAAGTCACAGAGCACCCCACCCCAGCACACCCACTTCATCTTTCAGATGCTCCAGGTGTTGCTGAGCTACTAACAGATATTCTCCCTCATTTTCACAGACTTCTCCTCATCCTAATCCATAATGAATAAAATGTGGTCCCCAGTCCTAGCCCTTGTGCAAGGTGGTAGCGGGGAGCTGTGCGGCATATGTGAGACTTCACTCTGAAACTCTTCTGGCCATTCTTCTTGGCCTGTCCTGTGTGTCAATAGGTCTCCTTTTGCTTTCAGGAATACAGAAGCTAGTATTAGCAGGCAGAGTGGGAGAGGCTATAGAAGCCACCCAGCAGCTCTATCCTGGCCTCCTAGAACATAACCCCAACCTGCTCTTCATGTTAAAGTAAGTATGAATAGCTTTATACTCCCTGATTCTGAAATGTGAAGCTGAAGGAGATAAGAAAGAGGCTGCCCAGCCATCCAGTCAGGCACAGCTTGGTCTGAACTCTGTTTGAGGTCCCTTTGGGAGCAGGTGGGAGAGGACTTAGCACATAGCCCCTTTGTTGCTCCTCAGATCCAGTATGGCTTTGCCTCATGAGGTCAGGCAGAGGTGGGTAAAATTTTAGTCCTGCTGACTGCTAGAAACTCCTTCACAGATGGCCTTTACTTGTGGAGATCTTGCAACACTGCAGCACATGGTGGTCACTGCAAAGATTCCTAGAAAGATGCATGCATGGAAGAGGCTATCGGGGGTAGAGACCAAAAGGAAAAAGTGCTTATGTGTTCCAGTTCTCCCAGCTGTACATGATTGCTCTTCCCAGCCTCCTGAGATGTGTAAGGACAGAGTTTCCAGTAAAGTTAACTTAGGAGCTGTCCTCACTGTGGATACTGCATTTTTTACCCTTTGCTGTCTATTTCCCATTGGACACCGTAATTTCTAAATTGATGGAGCAGTGGGGGGGGACTATCACTGGCAGTTTTAGTATCTGCCCTGAATTTAAAAAAAAACAGTCTAATTTTGGAGTACCTGCAGAGGTGGTGGAGCTGAAACCACGCTGTAAAGGAATAATTTCTTAGCGCAGTAGAAGTAAACTTGCTTTTTGGAACAAAGAAAACTCTCTTTATCCCACCATGTGTCCTAACAGCAGGCTTACCATCACATGAATTTTCTTGGGTCCAGAGCAGGAGGGATGTGGGAACATTTGGAATATTATCTAAGGCCTGGGGTTATCCTGCCAAGCAAGAAATGTGCTGTGTTTTGAATCTGTGAAGTGTTTCACTTCTGATACTATGGCAACTCATACTTGCATCACTGGCCCCACTGATGCTGAAATGCTTTTTCTTTTCCTACCTCTGCCTTTGCTGATGCCAGCCAAGGTGGAGCATGTTGTCAACGACACAAGTGCTCCCCTACTTACTATTAAGTGTGGGGCTGAAAAGAGGCTGACTGTTGGTATATTGCTCGTCTGTCCCTATATGGCTCTCAACGTTCGTTAGCATCTGAGTGGCAGCGTCTGAACTCCTTCCTGCTGTAGCTTATCAGAGCACTCGCAATACAAAGGTAGCAAGGGTCTAAAACGTCTCTTTCAAAGCCAAGACATATAACTCCTGTCCAATTTCTAGGGCTTCTGCAGACAGTAACTAAGGAAACATCAATGCAGAACATCCTGGCTGTCACACACCCTTTTCTTCTTCTTCCTTCCTATGAAATCAGGTGTCGGCAGTTTGTGGAGATGGTGAACGGGACAGACAGCGAAGTACGTTGTTTCAGTGCACGCAGCCCCAGATCCCAGGACAGTTATCCAGGGTCCCCCAGCTTAAGTCCTAGACATGGATCAAACAACTCACATGTTCATAGTACCGGTAAGTGGTGAGAAGAACAAATGTTAAAGGTGAACTGCTGTATACTACCTTACCTACTACTTTCTGTTCCATGAAATGCTCCTTTTCTTTCTGAGAACCAGCTGAGATGACATACCGATTTGGTAGGTGTCTCTGTACTGTTAAGAAACTGGTTTTGCATGAGTTGTTTTCCACAGATTATTGTGTGCAGAGTCTTTTTTTCTTTTTCTTTTTCTTTTTTTTTTTTTTTTTAGAACAAAGAAGCTTTTAAAGGTGGCCTTCTAGTGGAGCCATCGTGTGGCTCAGTTTTACAGACCAAGCTGTAAGAGGAGATTCTGGAAAATAAAGCCCATTTCCTGTACATTGAAGTATGCAAAAGAATTGCTTTCCAGCAGGGGCCCTTCAGACTGCAGAAAATCTCCACAGACTGGGCATAAGATACACGGTTCTAGCCAATTTAGCAAAAGGCTAGGGGGATGCCTTGCATGAGTGCTTCTCCTCCCATGGTCTGTACCTTGGGAGCTCTAAACATGTAAGAAGGGAACAGTTCTGTACCTGCAAAAATTGATCTCAGAAGCATCAACTTTTTGCAGTTTGGGAAATTAGGCTTTAGGATTTGAAGAAAAAACAAGGTAAACCAGGACACCCTGATATATATTTTCTAGGTAATTATTGGCTATAGCTTTGAAGATGAGTGGGCCAGGGAGCAGAGCCCATGAAAACCAGTTTGAGCTGCTTCACTGGGTCTTGAGCTGCTCACAGCCATCTATACTTCTTGTATATGTTTTGTTATATGGTTTGGTTTGATATTCCCACTGCTTCTCTTACTAATTGTTAACTTCACCAGAGAGTGTCAGTGTCAGCCTGGTCTCATTTCTCCCTTCCTTCTTAACTTTCAGGAGCAGATAGTCCAACCTGTAGCAATGGAGTCATGTCCACAAAGAGCAAACAGAGCCACAGTAAATACCCAACACTGAGTTCGTCATCTTCATCTTCTTCCTCCTCCTCCCCCTCGTCTGTGAACTACTCTGAGTCCAATTCTACAGATTCTACCAAATCTCAGCAGCACAGTAGTACAAGTAACCAAGAAACCAGGTATATTTTTTTTCTTTGTAGATCCCTGTGGAGGGTGAGATGGTGGGAGAGGGCTCAGTGTTCTTTCTGAAGAGCCAGAAGAGCATCTGTGCTTCTGAAAAGCAGAGGAACTCTTCTTATCTACAAGGTCATTACTGTTCCCAGCAGACATAATGCTGTCCCAGTTCCCTGTTCCGGCTCAGGCTTGGAGGCTTATCTCAGGAATATAAGAATGGTCTTGTTTGAAACATCGTTCTGTCCCATTAAACTGATGCCGTCAGAGCCCAATGTGATAGTTTGCATAGAAGCTCTCCCATTGTGCCTTTCTTTGGTTCAGCTGCCACAGCCAATGAATTACCCTTGATAAGTAGCTTGCCTGCCCTTTTGTAGGTGAGGCAGCAGCCCAAGTGATCACTGGGTTGGTATGCTGCCCTCGAGTACTTTTCCTGGGCTACCTCTACCTGTTGCCCAATTTGTTGTCCTTTAAGAAAAGCCCTGAATCAAAAGCAATTTGTTTCACACTTGTGACAGCAGGCCAGACTTATAAAACCTCACTTCTCTGAGAAGCCGTAGGCAGTCCAGGAGAGCAGGGAATAGCTACTGCTGGATTTGCTGGAATGTGGAGTATATTGAGCAGTGGTGGGAACTGAGCTTCCTTTGGGCTCACTTTGCAGGTTGATGTTACAGAGCTGTCTGTGGCCCTTCTGGAGCAGAAGAATATCATTGTGATTAATAGAATCCCTTGCTAATTGCAGCTGGCATTTGTCTTGAGTACTGTGCCGAGCACAGGTTTCAGAAAAAAAAAAAAAAAAAAAAGCCCAGCATGATTTCCTCATCATTTCATTTTTCTGAGTTAATCAACAATCTTATTCAGTCTGCTGTCTTGAACATTTAAACCTAAAGCCCTTGTGTTTTCTGTATTGCACTTGTCAGAAGGGAAGATGGCTTACCACAGCTAAGATTTTCCTCCTGTTCAGTATGTTCTCTGTTGTCTGGCTGCTGTTCAGTGTCCAGAGGTGACTGCTTCTTGCAGTGAAAGTGATGAGCGCTCTGTACCTGTAATTATGACAAGCACATTCAGAACAGAAGCCCGTTTCTTAAGTTGTCTTCAGAAGCTAGAAACAATTTGTGCTACACTGAATTAAACCATCTTGCTTCCTGTGGTTTAACTGACACCTATCCTGGTTTACTGGCCATTGCTGGGCATCATTTGTCATCTGAGCTCTTCGTTTCTTCCCTAATTTAGACATCTGGTCTTTCTTTCCTCCTTTCACCTCAGTGACAGCGAGATGGAAATGGAGGCTGAGCACTACCCCAATGGAGTCCTGGAAAATTCATCCACCAGGATAATGAATGGCACCTACAAACATGAAGAGATCCTGCAGACAGATGAATCCAGCATGGGTAGGGCCTCAGGCAGGAGGGGTAATGGGAAATAGAAAGATCTGGTATCAAGAGTTAAAGTTGTGACTGGATTGTGGGGGAAAAATGTGTACTTTCGGGTTGACCACCTGCTATTTGTAGTGCAGGGCTCAGAAAAAGCTGCCACCTGGATAAACTTTGAGCAGGGAGCACCTATCTGCTCCGGAAGGGGAAGGAGTTCGTGGCTAAGAAAGGGTTGCGTGACACACAGTGAGCAATGGTGTGGAATGAGTGACAATTGTTCCTTCTCCCCTGCCTTTCCTCTAGAAGACAGCTGCTCCCAGAGGCAGCTCTGTGGAGGGAACCATGCTGCTACGGAGCGAATGATCCAGTTTGGGCGGGAGCTGCAGATGCTGAGCGAGCAGCTTTGCAGAGAATATGGGAAGAACACAATGCACAAAAAGATGCTTCAGGTAAGCCTGGCTTTATGCTGCCTAACTGCAGTTTTCTGGGCCAGGACTGGAGTTGTGGGTTTTTTTGCAGAGCTCTGGGTGGCCACCACATCTGCACCTGGTGAGGAAGAGGGGGCCTGCATGGGGATCAGAGGATGAAACTCAGTGAACATAGAGCATCTAGATCCAGTTCTCAGCACAGGAGAGAAGAAATAAAGCTCCTGCCTGCCTTCTAGGGGCAACTGCATGCTCTTCTTCTCTCTAGGTGGCACTCTACCTGCCTTCCTGTGCTGGCTCTCCTGCCAGGTGGAGACAGCACCCTCTTTAGTCCACTATCTTGATGGCCCAGTGTGGTCCCTTGTTACCAAGAAGAAAAGGGACTTTTTTTTCAGGAGGTAGGCACCTGTCACATTGGCGATGGCAGGAGGTGCCCTGGCTGACAGACTTGGTGGTATTCCTGTGCATTTGCAGCCATACATGAACTTACTGTGCCTTTCTGTTCTCTCACGCAGGACGCATTTAGCTTGTTAGCTTACTCAGACCCTTGGAACTGCCCTGTTGGTCAACAGCTGGACCCAATCCAGAGGGAACCTGTTTGTGCTGCTCTTAATAGTGCTATATTGGGTAAGGCCTGGTTCCTTTGTGAGCGCTACCCACTGGACATACCTGTTCTCAGGCACTGTCCTGTGGCAGGCAGCCTGTGAGTGTTAGACTAAGTTTGGAAGTACTTATCTTTAGCCTTTGCCTCTCTTTCTATTGCTGAAAGGGAAGGGTTACAGGAAGGGAGGTAGGAGTGAAGCCTGCATAAAATGGATGCCTCTGATCTGATCTTTGTTTGGCTCCATTGGATCTTCCTCAATGTTGCTTTCGAGGATTCTCTTAAGGATTTTCCTCACCAACTTTCTGAGGAAGCCAATATCTCTTTGATGTGTTTCCCTGCCCCTCTTTCTTCTTGTTCTGAACCCACCTGAGTCAGTTTGCTGACATTAGCAAGGCTGTTTTCCATGCTGTCTGGGAGAACATTCTGTTCAGAGAATATTCTGTTCACCAGAATTCTGATCTGGCATCGACCTGCTTTCTGGTAGGGAATGCAGTTACTCTGTTGCCGCAGCTTGTAAGCGAAGCAGGTTCCCATAGTGTTGGCTCTAAAGCACAGAGGGCCATAAATTCCTCTTAGCTTTGAGGCCATGTTGAATACTCACAATTAAATGCAGTCAGGGTTTGTCTTCCCTACAAGCATATTCCTCTGCATGTTGCCATCATGTGGTGTGCTTGGTGGAGCCCAGAGAGCCTGGCGTCCAGTGCTGGAATCAGGGCTGTGCTACTGGTGAGGACCCGCTGTATGCGGGGTGGAGGACTGGTATGCGGGGTCTAGTCTGGTTATAGGTTGGTTTTCTACAGCTATCAAGACAGCTCCCCTTTTTCTGATGAGCTTTGCTCCCCTGGTGGAGTAATGAGTATAGGGATAGTAAGGTTATAACCTGCCACCAGTCTGCAAGAAAGGGATTGTTTCGCTCTAGGCAGGCCCCTTGATCCTGTCACTGAATCCTGCGCGTGCTGTGCCATTGCTCAGATAACTTCACAGGATGCTCTTATGTCTTGGTTACATCAGTCCATCCACAGCTGACCAAATGCAGTCCACTGGACAGCCTCTCTGAGACAGAGAGGAGACTGACTCCTGTGCAGAGTCCAGATCACTGTGCCCAGGCATCTTTCCTATTGGAAATTTCCTATTCCTGACATTTAGTGTGCCAGAAGGAGATTTAGAAATTATCTTCTGGGGGAAGGAACAGTTTGATGAGCAAACTCCTGTTTTGTCTGAGTAAAGGAACAGAAATGCTACAATTCAGAAGAGTCCCTTTCCCTGACAGTCAGCGTGGCCAGGTGTCCAGCAGAACGGCTGAGTTCCAGCCCCTGTTTGACCAGTGCTTGAGAAGCCTACACAAGTTGCTGAGGGATGTCACCAGTGAGAAATGAAAGGTGGTGCCTGGAAGTGCTTCGTCACACAGCTCACAAGACACGTACCTTGACTAGAGCAGCTCTGGGTTCCCTGACACAGACCTAGCGAACGTGATGTTGAAAAGAGGTGGTGACCAGTGGCTGAGTGTGTATAGACTTTAGATTACTGCGTAGACTTGCACAAGTGGGAGAGGGAGCAGTTGTGTCTCCCTTAGTGCTAACTTCTCCTGCCTTCCCTTATTTTTCTGTGCTCTGATCTCTTACGCTTTGAGGGTTTTTTGGCAGGCACTGAGGCAGCAAGAGCTACACTGCCTTTTTCTTGCTGTGGTCACCTTTTTAGAAAGCAGCACTTTCTGAAAAGGAGCACTTTCTAAAAGGCCTTTTTGAGCTGTTTCCCCAAGGTGGGACATGTGGGCAGGCCTGTGGGGTATGCACAGGAGCAGTGGTGCAGAGACAGCATTACTCAGCTGCAGCCTCTTTCTAGAGCTACCATCCTCTGCAATGTTTGCTCATCTTGGTGTTCAGCGGGGACATAGGGGGACCCGAGTGCAGGTGAGCCAGCATGCAGCTAGGATGCCTCTTCTAAACAGATTTCTCTTTTTGCCCCCACAGAATCTCAGAACCTGCCAAAGCAGCCCCCACTGATGCTTGCCCTGGGTCAGGCCTCGGAGTGTTTGCGGCTCATGGCTCGCGTGGGCTTGGGCTCCTGTTCCTTTGCCAGAGTAGACGACTATTTGCACTAGCCACCAGAGCAAGATGGAGCTGACATCGTTGAGTGCTGCCCTTCACCCTCCGTTGCTGCCACTACAGCACCACCTCGTCTATAGCCTGACGTCCCTGCCACCAACACCCCCTCTAGCACACACACACTGCCTGTGAAAGGATTGAGTTAGTCCCTCACGACGTGGCCATTCCTGACCCCAGGAGTGACTGGCAGATCTTACTTGTCTCCCTGCCACGGCTGCGGCTCCGGCGGCGCTCAGTATTTTGCTGGTTATTCTCATGTAGCGCCTTCCAATGTAGGGATTTCTCTATATTTTGATTTGATTGTTTCTCATGGATCCACCAGTATTTTATCTGGAGAGTTTTGCTGAGCTGGTTTCTGCTGATTTACTGAGGAAGCTCATGAAGTTGGTGACAGCTTGTTCTTTTCTTCCCTCCTCCCTCCATCTGTGCACATGCAGCATCATCTTCTGTGCTAGTTACCTGAACTCTTCTCACAGTGGCAGTTCAGAGGGATTTTTCTTTTTTAATTTTATTTGAATCCTGTTTATTAAAAAGGTCTCTTCCACCTCCACAAAGTCATTGATGTATTTATTGCTCAGAGACTTGGGCCCAGCCGTACACATCATACATCCCCACAGGAGACCTGGTGAGGTATGTCCCGTCAAGTGTTAATGATGGGAATTGGAGGAGCTTGGTCTTTACTGGTACATGCCTCTCTAAGAGCACGGGGCTCTCAGGCGCTTGTCTTTGTGAGTGCGAAGAGTAGAAGACTTGACATTGTCTGTGTTGGTTGCTGCAGTGTAGAAGCATCTCTCGTCCCCAGGAAGTGGGTAAATCTCTCTCTCACAGTGCCTAGGGGGACAGGACTGACTAATACAGAATCATCTACCAGTGTACTGCTAGAAGTAAATCATGGTAGGAAAAAGTTGTGGTTGCTGCTCAGTTGGGCTGTTGGCTTGTGTGTTAGCTCACAAATCCCCATTTTTCTCCATCTAGGAGGGCTCTGTCACTAAGACTCAATAAAATAGTATTTACTGATCCCCCATGTAACACTGATCTAAACAGGAATCGCTACATTTCAAAGAGTCTTGAGAACACTAATTTGGACTGTGCTCATCCTGCAGGCTTCGAATGCCCGGATCAGGTTGTGGGTTAGCGCCGGTGCTAGGTTTGTATGGTCTGAGACATTAAGAAGGGAGCAGCAATTTTCTTTTGAGGATTGTTAAGAAAATGATTTTAGTTTCACGTCCAAAAGTGACCAGCAAGGATCTGTGGGTGAGTAACCTCCGGGTAGGATGGATATGGAAATGACTGCTGTGGTCCAGGGACTCAAGTCCTAAGCTTTTGGAATTCAAACCATCAGCCTGTAAGTGTTTCTGAGCGTGTAGTTTGAGTTGGTGAGGCTGTGTAGCAGGATGCATGCTTTGCATCCTCATATAGTGTACACCATTAGGAGGCTTCTGTTTCACTCTGGCTGCACAGGAGGAATTTATGGTCTGTAGCTGTGACAAGGGCTCAGGGGAGCTCGTACCGAACGTATTTTACTGCTGTTCTTGATATATATATATTTTTTTCTGGAAGGCTCAAAGTAAAATGAGTAGGTTGTGTTGAGGTTTGCCCTTAAAATGGAAGTTAGCCTGTGCCAGGGCATCAAGCAGCAAGAGAGCATCTAAGAAAGAAAGATTGTGTGTGAACTCAATGCTGTAGCCTGGAGCTTTAATACTTTGCTGCATTTGCAGGCTTGATTTACAGCTGGAACACAAAGTTTGAAATCAAGGCAGAGCAGCAGGACAAGCATGCAGAGTAAGATTGTTTGTGGCAGTGCTGAAGGCAAATGGCTGTGGCTGTGTATGTGCAGGTGGTGTTGGAGGTGGCTGGAAATGCCTATCACTACCTTTTGGTGAAGGTCTGCTGCGTAGAGGCAGTGCTAGTGCCATGATGGTCTAAGAAAACAGGTAACGTGACATTTGTAGATGGAGGAAATCGTTTTATTAGATTAACTCATTGAAAAAAGCTTGAGGGAACTCTGAGAACTGAAGCCATACTTTTAAATAAGTAGAAGTAGATGACTGGAGTAAGCAAAAGAATTTAACGTGGAAATCTGGGGTTACTGTTTAAATTCAGGAGAAGAGCGCATGTGCCTGAAAACTTACCAATTTATTTTCACCTTTCCTAGTTGGCTTGTGATGGATATCATGCCAGCCTACAGTCCTTACATTGCTACAATTGCTCAGACACTTTAACTCAGTGGGCAGGCTTCCTTCCTGGAGTGTTGGATGCTCGACCTGCGAGTGGTGCCTAACCCAGCCCGTCGTGCCCCAGAGCTGTTGCTGAAACTGAAGCAGTGTGTGAACTTGTCCCGGTGAGAGATTATTCTGCAGGCTTTCCATTTCTCAGACCCAAGCTTAGGGCACACTGGCAGGCTGATTGTAGGCACTGAGGCTGCATATACTACACTTAAGTGGCTTTGCCTTTCACATTTGGCTACTTCCTGTGCTGTTGGTTATCATCTAACTTGTTGCTGTCTGGCTGTAGTCAGACTTCCTTTAATTTGTGTTAATGAGGTCATCTTTATCTCTTCCTGAGGTTTCCGTTCCTTCTTTTTGTTGTAGGTTCCTTTAAGCAAAGTCTCTGTTATGTATCACGTTAATGTCCCCCTTGTGAGCTGTGCTCACTAGAGCGTTTTTACATTTTCTTTCCCCTTTCACTACGAAGAACCAAGAGATGCTCCTAAATTCCTGGTTATTCTGGTGCCAAGAGAAATGTGATGAAGTGGTCTTTGTCTTTTCATGGAGACTGTTCCAGCGATAGAAACCATCCTACTGTTGTGTCAAGGTTAGTGCTGAGAGGCCACGTTCTTAATTGTATTAATTGCATGTGGCAGGGCTGAGTCACTCTTTCTGCCACTGATGCTGTGCATCATATAGTGGCAGTAGATCCCTGTCATCTAGAGAGCAGTGATGCTTTTCACTGCTTGTACTCAAAGCAGTAGTGAGAGGTTGAGTTGTTTTACCCCTTTCTACTCGATCCAGTTTCTAACTGGCCTCACAACTGTAACCAACACACGTTGCTGCGGCCAGCTTCGTGCGAGCTCTTGCATTTTGGGAAGTTGGGAGGCTTTTCTGCTATGACGTGTTTGTTATTTGTTTTTTTTTTTTTTTATTTATTATTATTATTTCAGGTTTTCTTGCGGCTTCACTAGTGGATTCTGCTTGTTGTGCTTAGGTTCTGAGTACTGTGATTATGAATCACCGTGGGCAAGATGAATGTGTGTGCAGTGCTGGGGAGCATGTAGGTGTAGGCTCGAACCTACCATTGTTTCCTAGGTGAGATTTCTGATTTGGTTTTCCCAGGTTATTTTTAAAAGCCTCCTGGCCTTTGAGTTTTCCTGGCTATTCCTTGATGATTTGTATTTTGGAACCTTCCTATGATATCAGTGAGATTGATTTGAGTTGTTGCAGTCATTTTAAAAAAGGAACAGAACTAAAGTGAATTAAGGTCTTTAATTTTGAGCACAGATACAGTATAACCAGAGGCGTTACGCAGTTTAAAAGTTAATTTTATGAAAGGAGTTTGGGATTTATTTCAAGTACCTCCATGTTTTGCTCAGAAACAGATGAATAAGTGAGAGAGGCCTTAAGAGCAGCCCAGCTGAGGCTCTGCTTTATTTGGGCAGTCCCTCACAGTGTCACTTCTCCCAAGAGGCCTTCAGTAAGGACATGCAAATGGTTGTGTAGCCGCTAGGAAACTGCTGGTTTCCCATTTCTTGGTGAGGCTGACAAGGTCTCAGCTATGCCCTTGTATTATGACGCTGATGGCATCGGATGCAGGACCTTCATCACATGAGGTTGTCATGTAGCTTGCTCTACTGAGCTGACTTGAGATCCTAGAAGAGTTTTTCCAGACAACAGCCACAGACTACTCACAGGTCAGGGAACATTTCTATCCAGGCAGCCACAAAAGAGGCTTTCTAGCTGTGGTTTCCTTCCCAGGGCACGTGAAATGCTGCAGCTGGGGCAACTTTTCCAACTCTTCCATCTCTGCACGCTCAGAGTCTCAACTCATGTCTCAACTGCAGTCACCACCACAGAGCTTTAACCTGTGGGCTGGCAGACACCGTCCCCCTGTATGCAGGAAGCAGCCCCTCTACCTGCCTTCCCCAGAATCGGCATGGCAGCAAGGGCCTTTCAGAAGAATAACTTCATGGTGACCAGGTGAAAATCTGCTTTCCAAGGGTGCTGAACTGCAGCCCTGCACATCACAAGCTTTGTTTTCGAGGCCAAAGTCTTGCCTGTGAAGTAGCCCTTTGAGAACAACGTCCTGGGAACTCAATGCTTACGGGGTTCGGTGAGCTCTCCTATGGGCAGGGAGGGCAGCGGTCTGTTTCCTGCGTATCCTGAGATGTGCTCGGAGAGCCAGCTTGTCTTGGGAAAACTTGTTACTGCTACCAGATCTCCCTTCTTGCCCCTTTGCCTCTCACAATCACGGCATTCTCCCACCTGTGTTAACATCAGTGTGATACCTGCAGTGTTCGGTGCTCCCTTCAGCCTGGAGCTGGGCTGGCTGGAGCACTTCTGCCGTTCTTCTGGAGTCTGGTTAGAAACTGAGCCATCGCACGTGGCCAGCAGAATGGAGAGGGACTTCCAAAACGAACCGCTGGGTAAGCAGCATCCAGCTGGGGGGCGGCTGACCCGGGGCTGCTCTCCCTCCCCTCCAGCCCCTCTGTGTGTGCCAGCACTCCAGCTCATTGCTTTGGGATACCTGGTGCTATTTCCAACCTCCTGGCTGTGCTCACTGTGCTGCTGCTGATCTGATGGGGACACCAGGAGATGCAGTCTCTGGCATGGAAAATGGGCCTGGCAGTATTGCATCTTGTGGTTGTGTACACTTAGGTTTTTCCCATCTGCCCAGTTATTCCTTCTGGGATTTTTTTATTTTTGTTTTAACAGTGACATCTCTGCCTGACCTCAGGCTGTGTCCTGATTTGTCACAGTCTTATTAAGACATCCTTATCATTCTTGAAATAGCTTTGTTCTTGAAGACTCCCTTGAACAACTGGAACAACCAGAGTTGGGTTAACTAACTCTGGGGATTGAACTGATCGTTTTCCTCCTTAGGCATCAGGCACAACGAATTATCTCCTTGTCCAGCAGAGCAAACCTTGTTGGGTTGCTGTGATGCTGCTGTGCTTCGTTACCTGTCTTAATACCCGTGTAACACGTTGCTTAAACACAAGTTTCAGAGTTCCCTCCGCCATCGTGGGGTTGATTTGGAAGGCTGGCTGTGGTGACCAGGCTGTGTAACCACACGTGAATGCCATGAAGCTATGCAGTGCACAAGACACTATTGGGAGGTTCTTTCCTTGAAGCAGCAGTGTGCAGTCCCTGCGGGGCAGCAGGCAGAGAGGTCCCTCACGATTCAATGCTGCACACCATGAAGCCTCACAGAGCTGGTCACAGCTGTCCTGAGAGGCTTCTTGGGTCCAGCCAAGGCCAGTTTCAGACCAGCAGTTCCCTCCTGAGAGGCAGAGTTGACCTGTAGCACCTTTGTTATCCAGTGTAGTTGTGTATACACGGGGCTGGGCCAGTCTCACCTGGGAGAGACTGCCCAGCGTTGTTGGTTCCCTGCATGGGAGAAGGAACGTGTTCCTGAAAAGGTGGTCGTGGTGTGCCCTGGCGTCCCATGTGCAGGAGGAGCAATTTCCTTAAAGCCGTGCCCAAGTTAAGAGCAGCTTCAGTGGTGGATCCTGAGGGGAGTAGGTCTCCTAGAGAAAGCTGGTGTTGGGACTCCAGCTGCACATCTCTATCCCGAGATGCTTCTGCAGAAGGGTGTGAGGGCAGGGAGTGGACACGTGCTATGTGCTGCTGAGACCCTCCTGCTGCTCCAGAAGAATGAGTGACGGTCTGCAGTCCTGCAGCTCTGAGAGCCAACACTAGCCGTGAGCAATGTCCCATCAGCTGCAGAGGTCACAGAGCTGGAGGAAGGGTTGGTGGAGGGGATGTGTGGGGGGAAGTGGGGAGTTACAGCACATTCGGGGAAAAGGGAGCAGCTGAGAGCCTGGAGGCCTCCTCCAGAGGAAGCACCGACTGCTCGCCACTATCCTTCCCTGCAAAAAGAGGTGATGGGTGAGCGAATACTGCGTGTCTGTCGCTGTCCCTGTATCCCACACACGGCACTCGGAGCCTGCAGCCTTGAGCTGTAGCAATGCCCAACAAGCCGAGAGCTCATCCAGGCTTGAAGAGCGCATGACCCTTAACTTCCTGACAACCATTTTATTTCCAGGAGGGAGGCATCACTTTCCTACTCACAAGAAGAAGGGTCCTGTGTGGACCCTCACTCACAGTCCTGCAGAAACATTCCTGGAGGTCATGCTCCTCGTTGAACTTACCCTGACTAGGCAGACACCTTTCCTCTGGTCACTCCACTTGTGTCCAGGAACGTGCTCTGATATCCAGACCCCTCTGCTCAGGAGGGCTTTAGCTGCTTCCTTCCTCCACGAAGCACAGGAGCTTCTGCATGCTGGGCTTCTCGGAGGTTCAGGCATTGAGGAGGAGAAGCAACAGCGGCTCTGGGGATAATCAGGATTTTTAAGAAAATTTTAAACATAGAAGTGTGGTGACTTTTTCAGACGAAGTACTCTGCACAGGCGTTCGATTGGGATTTTCTCTCTCGGTCCCACCTGTGCACACTCTTTGTGGCTCTCCAGCCAGGGGGGCAGGAGGAGGCTGCCGGCACCTGAAGCTCCTGCACACGATCCAGTCCATTCAGCGGTGCAAGCCCAAGGACCTGCCCATGACACAGATAACTCTTCTGCTGGTTGCTCAAAACTCAGGTATGAAATGCTCAGCTGGAGCGTGGGGAATGAGGTCTTTGCAGGCTTCCCATCAGCCCTGGACGAAAAGCCACGATTGGGCTGCGACAGAGCAGATCTCCCTCTGCCGCTCCAGACTTTTCATCGCCTTTTGAGGGGGTTTCCTCCTCTTTGGTACACCATCAGCTAAATGGACATTACACAAATTGTGCACATTGGTTCAGTCTAAGCTTAGTATTTGTGAATTAGGTTATCTGATGCTTCGCATGAAAACTTCAAAGGGGAGGGGGGGATTTTAACTGAGAAAAGCCTATGAAAATATACTGGAAATATGGTAAAGAAATCAACGTTCTGCTGTATATTGACAGAATTATTTTTATTAAAATACACATCCATGTGCAAGAGCTAGCGTGGAGCCCTGTGCTTTGTGAGTCTCTGCTTGCTGTGGACGCCTGGCGTTGTGCTGGTGAAGACAAGCGGCCGAGCCAGCTCGGGTGCAGCAACCTGTGAGCGCCGAGACGTGGGCTGGGGTCCGGCCCTGCCTGAGGGGGGCTGTCCTGCCCTTGGCAGCCCCTGGGCAGCACGGTGGGGTGGTTGGCGCAGGGACACCCCGCGGCGTGGGGGACACCAGCCCTGGCACCAGGTGGCTGAGCTCTGCGCATAAGGCAGCGGGGTCCTGCTTCCTTTCTTTCCTTTTCTCACCTGTCAGAGGTGAGCAGACAGCAGCAGAAGGGTGTGCTTGTTGTTACACAGCTCCCTTGCAGTACTGCAGGCTCCTAGCTCAGGCATGGCTGCTCCTCACGTGCGTTAGAGGGCAATAATCAGTTGCCACCAGGACTTTCAGGTAAGTCCTACCCAGGTTTGACACCAGGATATGTACAGGGCAGTTCAGGTACAGCAGCTGCTGACATAAGTAACGTGCCACCATTTTCTCAGTATAGCAGAAGGCACACGGTGGTCGTTCTGCAGAACCTTTTACAGTGTAACTTCTGCCACAGTTGCTAGACCCTGCCAGAATAGTGGCAGTATTTGTGCCCTTCTGTTACAGACCATCTTCAGGCAGGGCCTGGGTTGTTGCCCTCTTCTTCCTGAGGAGGGACCACCACTGCCCCATCTCCTTACAGGCATCACCATCTGACTGCACGCTGCAGCCTCGATGCCCTGCAGCACCTCAGAATGGCGCTCTCCTCCTCTGACTGCATTTAGAGCAATATTTTTAACTTTTAAACAGCCAGGCCCCCACCCAGACTGCAGGAACGCCTCACGTAAGTAGTCCCCAAGCTGGGAGCCCTGGGGCCTGGAAGAGCTGGGAATGCCACGGGGGTCTCCTGTGGCGTCTGGATGGTTGGCTTGCTGACAAGACCTACCGCAGAGAATTTAGGAGGTCTGGCAATTTGGGTGTGGAGTTTTCCTCAGTGGGCTGACAGACTGTAAAGATGTCATCTCTCTAGTGGGTGGCATCCCTGCCGGTGGCAAGGGGGGTTGGAACCATAAGATCTTTGAGGCCCCTTCCGACCCACGCCGTCCTATGACTCTGCCGGTGACCTGGCAGCTGCAGGCTGGGCTGCGGGTGTCGGTGCCGCAGGGTTTCTGCAGGGAGCTGAGGAGAAGCCGCGCTCGAGGTGGCTCCGCTGTGACTTTGTCAGGGTGACTTCGCTTGTGCACACGTACATCTGACGTGAAACCCCAATCTTCAGATGGTCCCTCATGTGCTGCGTTCTCTAACCTGAGCACCCGGAGGCTGTCCCAGCCAAGGAGGGCATTTTTTTTTCACATTTCAAAACCAGCTGGTCCTCCCGCTGCCAATGGTCGCAGTCATCCAAGAAGCATGCACCCACCTGATGTTCCACACCTTGCAACACATTTTATATATATTTTTAATACATTTATTATAAATATTTAAATATTTTCCTTTTGGACCATGTGCATGAGCTGTTTGGGGGGGGGGGGGGGAGGTTGAATACCTGTTTCCTCGTGATAGCCAAGCAGAGGGAGGAGTGCCAGGGCATCAGGATATAAGGAACCTGAGCCAGTACATGGCCAGGTAAGGAAAGGCCAGCACAGTTACGGAAAGGGGTCTAGAGGTCCCACACATGCATTGGGCTGAAAAACTGAAAAACTCAAACAGCAGCTTGTGGAAATGAGTCTTTATTATTACTGCTTCCTCCCCTGGGCACGTCCTGGCAGGGCAGTAACAGTGTGAGGTGTGCGGTGTCCAGCCGGGCCATGCCGCTGCGAAGCCCGGCCTCCCTTGGGGCGCAGGCTGGCTCCATGCGCAGTGCCTGCGCCCGCTGCCGTGCAGCCTTCCGGAGAACTGCACTGAGCGCTCTCTGCTCCATTTGGAGACGGGAGGGCTGGAGGTGCGAGTCAGACTGTGGGTGGCAAAACGTGGATTTCATTTTTTTCTTGGAAGCTTATTTATCGCTTTCTTCACCCAGGGCTTCTGAGGGTCAGTACAGACCTTGAAACCAGAAGCAGTCACAATCCTGCAGCAAGAAGGGAGGAAAAGATGGTGATAAAACAAACTGTGAGCACTTCCCTTTCTATGTACAACTTCCCCTCCATTCCCCCAACCTCGATGTGCTCCCAGGAATGTAACCCCAGCTGGACCCATCTGTCAGCTGTCCCTGGGGCAGGACAGGATGGGGGAGAGCAGTTCTAGTTCCCAGGCACAATTCTGTGACAAGGCAGGAGACAACCCCAAGCAGTGAGAGTGCTGGATACTTACACTACTGCAGGTAGGGCGCAGTCTTTGGGTGTCTCATAGAAACTCCACATATTTGAAAGCCGAACGGTTTTCTGTGCATAATGGAAGCAGCATTCGGTAGGTGTGGGGAGTGCTGTGAATGGAAAGGAGAGGATTTTGTGAAAACTGTTAGCAGCACTGGGCAAATTCCTTGGTCAGACAGCTACACCATACGATATGTAAGACAGAGGTGGTGGAGTTTCTTAGCAGCTTCCTGCTCCCTTGCACTGCACTGGGGAAATGGAAGCCCACACGGGGGCTGAAGCTTTCAGGCCAGAGAAAGCTCAGGGCACCCACGGCAGGGATTTGCTTCCCTTCATGGCGATACGCACAGAACTCAGAAATGCTGACAAAGGTGGGGAGGAATGGCAGTGGACCCCACACCCTACAGTCCACATCATAAAGCGTGCAGCAGCTGCCAAATTGCACCATGGCATTGGGCTGCTAGGTCTGGGGTGTGAGGTTTTGTGTGTCTCCAAGGTGGGGGTACAACTTGCGAGGTATTTTGGGAATCTGCAAACTGCCGCACGTGCTCCCCAGTGCAGGACCCCTCAACCCACTTGATTATCGTGCTGAGCCCTGGGAAAGAGCTTCCAAGAAGATGATTATCTTCTCCCAGTTACTGCAGCATTTCCCTAAGTCAGCCTGAGAGGTCTCCTCCACAGAGAAACCCAGCCATCCAGCAAGAACGCGGCTCACCCCATGCTGCCGAGGCAGCACTGTACCACCCAGCACATGCCAGCCCTGGGGCCAGCTTTACCGAGGCCACCCAGCTCAGGGTGCCGTCCCCGTCCTTCCCTGCACCCCTGGGATGTGCAGCCCTGCCCCAGCCAGGAGCCCTCGGGGTTGCTCCTCCTGCCAACAGCACCGTCCCCGCTGGGCTTTCTTCCCTGACCTCCCCAGGGCAACATCCCCAGCCCGGTCCCCAGCCCTGACACCAGCGGTGGCTGGCGAGAGCAGGGTGCTGGCAGCCCGCGAGGTGCCTCACCTGTGGCGCAGTGCTGGGAGAAGGTGAGGAGCAGCAGGAGCAGCAGGACTGGTCTTGTGCTGAGCATGGTGGCTGTGCGAGGGCTCTTCCTCTGTGCTGCTTTGTGCTGTCCTGCACAGCGTCTGTGGCCTGGGGTCTCCCTGCGCTGCAATTTATCCTGTGCATGCCACCTACTTGAACCACTTTTCCAAACATTTTGGGTTTTCTAAGAAGCCACTTCTCAGGATTGAGGGGATTTTCTTAAGATGTGGTTTATTACAGGGACACGTCCAGTGACGCGTAGAAGAAGCAGTGGACAAAAACAGCCACTTCCACTTTCTGTGGAAGAGTTGCATGACTGAAGGGAGGTGTCAAGAGCCTTTGGGGGAACTATACTTTACCCAGGAAAGCAAATAAGAACAACTTTCTGTGCACTTGCTGAGAAAAGCAAGCCATGGGGTCTAATGATTTCACATTCAAATGATTTTCTAATAGGAGAGACAAACAACAATCAGGAGGAACAAGCAACAATCAGCAGGAACAGATCGCTTACTGATTTGCCTGGATTCAGAGTGTAACTCTTAAACAAAACATTGATTAATGAATCTGCTCCAAACCTGCCTCCCCAACCATCCAGGCCATGTGCTTTCTGCTGTGCTGTTACAGAGGGCACTGCATTCAGCACGGCATGGGGTGAGAGTTTGTCAGGAACAGCCACATAGGACAGAGAAGGGGCCCAGAAGCAGGGGGTGTCTGTGTGGGGGTGGGTGGAGATGCTTTTAGTGGGTTTGGGAGACTTGCAGAGAAAGGGAAGAAATGGGGCAATGGCACCAGGGGGCCTGAGGAGAGTCTAGGTCTGGTCCCAAACGGAAAGCACGTGTTGCCTCTGGCCCCTACGCCGGTGATTTGATTGAGATGAGGTCAGAGGGATGGAGGACTTCTGGTCATCAGTGCACAGAGAGGTCATTTCTGTGAGGCGGGCAGGGAGATGGGACAAACCCTGCCACAACCCCCAAAGAGCTGACCCAGACCCCAGAGAGGACCCTGAGGGCAGCACCACATGGATTCTATGCAGAGAGCTGTGCACGGGGGAGAAGATACAGCTGTGGTCTGTGAGAGCTGGGGGGTGAGGACCTGCTGGGCACCCATGCGGTATGGCGGTGAGCGGGAGCGTGGGAGGCCAGGACTTCTCAGAGAAGAAAAGTGTAAATAAAGTTCCTTGAAGGTCATCTCATGTTTGTACAGCTTCTCTGGAAGGAGAAAGGAGAAGAAAACAAATGTGCTGATGACTTCATTTCCTAAGATATAGTCAGCAGTCCACTGGGTCTGGCAGCCTGGTGGCTGTGCAGAGATCTGGGAATGGCAGTGCTGGGGGCAGATGGCAGCAGAGCAAGGTTGCAAGACCCATCCGTCTGATCAAGGAGCCCCTTAGGGATGGGGCAGAGGTGGGAACAGCCCTGGGCAGTGCTGTCTACCCCGGGGTGATGGTGCTGTATCCAACAGTCCTTGCTGCATTAGCCAGCCCTGTGCTGGGAGTGCAGAGAACCAAGCAGGATATAATCTCCCAGCCTGCCTTACAGGTCTGAGTTATTTCTAACCCCTTTTAAATCTTTCCACAGATTCTAATGCAATTTAGCTTCTGTAAAAAGGTTTTGCAAGATGAAAACACCTAATTCACAGCCTCTGAGCCCCTTTCTACAGCCCCTCCACCTCCCCTGCCCCTCAGGCTCTTCCCCCTTCCCCTTTCTAGCTCCCACCACATCTGTAATGCACAGACTCTCGAGCTGAACAAGCCACCAGCGTCATACCACCTCCTAGACATGATTTAAAAACAAAGGGCTGTAATTAAGGCCTCTCCAGGGGAGAAAACTGAGCTAATGGATTTTTTTTCAGCCATCTCCTCGCTCAGAAAACCTTATGTGCCAAGATCTGATCTCCCTGTCAAGGTTTTTTTGAGGGACATGTTCACTTCTCCTTTTCCCTAGCTAATTAATTCTGTCCCCAGTCCAATCAGAATTGTTAGTAGATACCCCAAGTAGTTGCTTTAAAGCAAATGAGTGCATGTGGATTATTTGAAGGCCAGAAGAGCCCCATGAGGTTCATTGCAGGAATGGGCTTTCTTCTATGTCTCCGACGCAGGAGTGGGCCTCTGAGCCTGGGTTTAATTTTCTCCAGCTCCTTCCAAACAGATGTACTGAACTTCCTGTGCTTCAGCCAGGGTTGTTAGGATTCAATAGGAAGAAGAATTTAATAGGAGTTGGAAGAAACAGTGATGGGGAGGTTTCGATGGTCCCTCACAGCTTATGCTGCTCAGTGCAGGATGGGAACTCTCTCAATTATTTTTCAATGGTCTTGGGAATCTGGAGAGGTCCCTGTTGACTGGAAGCCAGCAAATGTTGTACCAATTTTCAAGAAGGGAAGAAAGAAGACCCTGGTAACTATAGGCCTGTCAGTCTCATGTCAGTGTCTGGTAAAATTAGGGAGAAGATTATTCTGGGATTTATTGAAACACACCTGGGGGACAATGCAGTCATAGGTCACAGCCACCGTGGGTTCATGAGGGGTATGTCCTGCTTAACAAACTTAATTTCATTTTATAAGATTACCCATCCAGTTGACCAAGGGAAGACAGTTGATACAATCTTTTTGGATTTCAGTAAAGCTTTCGATACTGTTTCTCACAGGATCCTACTGGACAAGATGTCCAGCATACTGCTAGATAAAAATACGATGGGTGAGCAATTGGCTGATGGGTAGGCCTCAAAGGGTTGTGGTAAATGGGGTTATAGTTAGCTGGTGGCGAGTCACCAGTGAGGTTCCTTGAGCTCCTTTTATGGCCAATTCTTTTCAATGTTTTCATAAATGATTTGGCTGTAGGACTAGAAGGTGTTTTGAATAAGTATCTCCAATACTAAACTAGGAAGAGCTGTTGACTCCATTGAGGGTGGGAAGGCGTTGCAGAGAGATCTGGACAAATTGGAGAGCTGGGCAATCACCAACCATATGAGGTTTAACAAGAGCAAGTGCCAGGTCCTGCACCTGGGTAGGGGCAACCCTGGCCATACGTACAGGTTGGGCAACGAGATGCTGGACAGTAGCCACACAGAGAGGAATCTGGGTGGGGATTTTGGTTGCTAGCAAGCTGAATATGAGCCAGCAGTGTGTCCTGGCAGCCAGGAGGGCTAGCCGTACCCTGGGGTGCATCAAGCACGGCATTGCTAGTCGTTTGAGGGAAGGGATTGTCCTGCTCTGCTTTGCACTGTGCAGCCTCACCTCAAGTACTGTGTGCAGTTCTGGGCACCGCAGTGCAAAAAGGTTGTAAAGCTCTTGGACAGTGTCCAGAGGAAGGTGACGAAGATGCTGAAGGGCCCAGAGGGGAAGACATACAAGGAGCAGCTGAGGTCACTTGGCCTGGAAAAGAGGAGGCTGAGGGGAGACATCATTGTGGTCTACAGCTTCCTCATGAAGGGGAGTGGAGGGGCAGGACGTGGGGTCGGTTTGGGAAGGACAGCTTCCTGTGAGAGGGACCCCATGTGGAGCAGGGGCATAGAGTGACCACGAAGGAGAGGGCATAGAGTGACCACGAAGGAGAGATGGAAACGAAGCGTTACAGACTGCAGCTCTTTTTTCCATGTTCCCCTGCGCCCCTGCAGATGTCTCCCTTGCATTTTCAAAGTCGCCTTTGTGCACACCCGCATCTCTGCAAAACCATTGCTGTGACTCGGATTCGAACCGAGGTTGCTGCGGCCACAACGCAGAGTACTGACCACTATACGATCACAGCTGTGTGGTGGGAGGCCTCGCACACACTGGGAGCAGAGGCAGGAGAGCCTGCTGGCTGTGACGGACCGCACCGTCCCCTCTCCTGTTGTGGGGCACCCGGCATGGCCCAGGCCATGAAAGCCGGCTATTTTGATGAGGGCAGCTTCAAATGGGCTTGGCTGCTGCTGCTCAGAGCCTCAGCAATGTGGAACAGGGCCCTAAAGCTGCTGTCTAAAACTCTGGAGATGCCCGATGGCAGCCAGAGACAGAGGCTGCTGCAAAGGATGGTGCTGTCTGATGTGCTGCAGCAACGTAGCAGGGAATATCATGCTGTAGGGCAGGATGTGGTAGGGTATGACGCCCTCATATGGCAAAAGTACAGTTAAAATAGTTCCAGCTAGGGCTAAGTTGCACCGTAGGTGTGTAATTAGTAACACGCTGTGGGGAGCCTCAGAACCCTCCCAGATGTCTCTGCTTCCAGGAGGAACTTCAGTTTGACCAGCAGGTCCTTGCTCAGCCATCCTGGTTTTCTGCCCTCCCTGCCCGCTTTTTTACACAGGGGAATGGAGAGTTCTTGTGCTCTAAGGAACACATCCTTCAAGAGCTGCCAGCTCTGCTCAGCTCCTTTGTCCCTAAGGCCCTTGAGGACTGAATGGGCTTTGCAGCCACATACGCATCCAAAGCAGCAGGTGGACCCCAGCTCCACAGGGGTTCCTCCATCAGGGGTCAGGGAGACATCTCCACTCTAAGAGAAAAGCATAGAGGAGGACTGCTGAACCCATGGCCGTGCTTCACAGTAGCTTTTGTGTTTTGAGGGACACGCTTTTACTACTTTGGCTTTTAATGTATTTGTGGCCCTTTTTCAGCACGCTCGTCTTCCTTGCACACAGGACAATGAAGCTGGTGAACGGTCTAGAGAACAAGTATTATGAGGAGAAGCTGAGGGAGCTGGGGTTGTTTAGCCTGGAGAATAGAAGGTCTGGGGGAGACTTTACTGAGCGGTTGTGGTGGAGCCCAGCTAAGTAAAACCTCCACAAACTCTGAGGAGCAGGGAGTACCACAGGGCCGCCACGTCCCCCTTGGGCCACAGCATCTTTGCTGACACACCTGCTGGAGCTTCCCTGCAGATGTCTCCCTTGCATTTTCAGTTGCCTTTGCGCGCACCCGCATCTCTGCAAAACCATTGCTGTGACTCGGATTCGAACCGAGGTTGCTGCGGCCACAACGCAGAGTACTGACCACTATACGATCACAGCTGTGCGGTGGGAGCACCTCCTCCCCGCCTTCCACTGGACCCCTGGTGGGTACAGAGCTGTTTGGCACACTTGCACTCCGTACACCGTATTCTCTGGGCAGCACTTGCCCCTTTCTTCCATGTTTTTCCACAGAGGAACCACCAGCTGTGTTGATGGGCTCAGCTGTTGGAGGCATTGGTGCTACTGTGTTGTTGGCTGGGACCAGGTGCAACTGGCTGAAACTGGCTGAGTCTGGCCCAGGACATCCCTGGCCTCTCCTCAGAGAGTCCACACAGCTGCCCGGCAGGAGCTGCTGCCCATGGGGGACCCACGTTAGAGCACTTTGCTCCTGATGGATGGGCCCTGTGGTACGGATCCATATTTGGAGCAGTTCTTGAAGAGCTGCTGACTGTGGGCAGCCCACGTGGGGTCGGTTTGGGAAGGATGGCATCCTGTGAGAGGGACCCCATGTGGAGCAGGGCCAGAGAGTGACTGTGAAGGAGCGCCAGAGATGAAGCATTACGGACTGACTGCAGCCCTTGTTTCCCTATACCCCTGTTCAGTTGTGGGGGAGGAAGTAGAAGATGGTGGGTGGATAACAGAAAGGTGTTTTGATTTTATTTTTTTAAAATATTTTTTGCTAGAGCTTGCTGCTCTAGCTTGTTAGTAGTAGGTCATAAATTACATTAATCTTCCTGTGGTGTCTGTTTTGCTCATGATGATAATTTTTGAGTGATTTCCCTGTCCTTATCTCTACCTTTGAGCCTTTTTCATTGTATTTTTTCCACCCTTTCCTTTGAGGAGGAGGAGAGAGAGACTGTGGTGGAGTTCGTCTGCCGGCTAAGTAAAACCTCCACAAACTCTGAAGAGCAGGGAGTACCACAGGGCCGCCACGTCCCCCTTGGGCCACAGCATCTTTGCTGACACACCTGCTGGAGCTTCCCTGCAGATGTCTCCCTTGCATTTTCAAAGTCGCCTTTGTGCGCACCCGCATCTCTGCAAAACCATTGCTGTGACTCGGATTCGAACCGAGGTTGCTGCGGCCACAACGCAGAGTACTGACCACTATACGATCACAGCTGTGCGGTGGGAGGCCTCGCACACACCGGGAGCAGAGGCAGGAGAGCCTGCTGGCTGTGACGGACCGCACCGTCCCCTCTCCTGTTGTGGGGCACCCGGCATGGCCCAGGCCATGAAAGCCGGCTATTTTGATGAGGGCAGCTTCAAATGGGCTTGGCTGCTGCTGCTCAGAGCCTCAGCAATGTGGAACAGGGCCCTAAAGCTGCTGTGTAAAACTCTGGAGATGCCCGATGGCAGCCAGAGACAGAAGATGGTGCCATCTGATGTGCTGCAGCAATGCAGCAGAGAATATCATGCTGTAGGGCAGGATGTGGTAGGGTATGACGCCCTAATACGGCAAAAGTACAGTTCAAGTAGTTGTACAGTAGTTGTACAGTAGGCGTGTAATTAGTAACACGCTGTGGTGAGCCTCAGAACCCTCCCAGATGTCTCTGCTCATATCAGTACAGCTGCCCAGAAGAGGTGGAGTTTTAACTGGAAAAGGTTTAATGGATTTAAAGGGAAAGAGTCAGTGATGGGGAGGACTTTGCATTACCTTGCAGCTTCTGTCCTTCACAGCACAGGCAGCAGTTTTTATTTGTTTATTTGTTTTGTTTTGTTTTTTGTTTTTTTTTTCCATCGGATACCCGTTTTCCTGGTGCCCAACCCTGCGTCTTGAGGGCTGCGCTGAATGTGCTGCTCTTAGGGGACCGATGGCAGTGCCTAGGTTCTGCAAGGGACCCTACAGGCAGCCCTATTGGTGGTGTAGCTTCTTCTCATGGATGTGCATCTCCAGGGCCTCCCGCACGTCCTCATGCAGGAACAGCGCCTAGGGGTGTGCTGCCCATCCAGAGCAAGCTGCTCCTGCAGCCGTGTGCACTCGCCTCAGCATCTGCAAGAGATGGGGGACGTGGAGCGCTGTGAGCAAGAGTCTGCTGGGACGGGCCCTGTGCCTGGGCCAGGTGGCCAACTGGCCTCTTGAAGATGGGGCCCGACTGTCCCTGGCTAGGATATGGCCCAGCCCCGGGCTGAAGAGGGGCTCTAGGGGACCCCAGCACTTGCAGGAATCAGTTTCATGCAAGCCACTGGCAAAGGTGCTGCTGCCAAATTCCTGTTCCCAAGGAGATGGGAGTTCCAGCACCAAGGCTGTCAGCTTCTCAACACTGTGTCTTCTTGCCCTGCCAAGGGGTTGAAGCCTGGTTGGTCTGTGGGGTTAGGGTACCGCTGCCCCCTCATTCTCCTCCTTAGAGGCAATGAAGCTTCAAAGCCACGTTGCAAAGTACACAGCTGTGCACATGGATCAACAATGGGTCAGTAGTTTGTATAATAAAAACACGGAGAAGTTTTCCTGGGTGGCTATTGCCTGGGGACTGCCAATCAGCCAGCTGATGCTGAGAGGTTGGTTTTGTATCACTTGGTATTATGATCCTGTGTTTTGTTCTTGCTTTATATTTTTCCCCCTTACTTATGAAACCTTGTCAGGAAAAAGAGAAGGAAGTGGGGCGATGTTTGGAGCCTGGCCAAAGTCTTCCCATGTGCCCACTACACATGATGAAGTTCTGCTTGCCTAGTTTGCCATCTGCATGCTGTTGCAAAGCTGTAAATAAATCCCTTAATTTGCTTGGCTTGGACATGCAGCTTTTACTTTACCTATTAAACCACCTTCATCTCACCCCACAAGGTTTTGCACTCTTATTGCCATCCTGCCAGGGGTGTGAGCAAGCTGTGTGGGTCTTAGCTGCCTACCGGGGTTCAACCACGACAGCGGGGGTGCAGACTACAGGATCCAGGGGCTTCTGAAGCAGTACTTGCTGTACATGTCTGCAGCCAAAGACCCCTCTGGTAGTCTCTGTTTCCGGAGTGGCTGCCAAACCTTCCCGTCCCCCAGCTCTCCTGCAATCCCTGAATCAGCAGGGTCCTTCCTGCAGGATCCTGCAATGCAGCAGGAGATTGTGGTGTGCAGTCCTGGTGGGCTCAGCTCTGGCCAGTGACAGTTCCCTTTGGAGTTGGCTGTTCTCTAACATGGGGCAGCTGCTGGGCTGTTCTCTTAGAAAGCCCTTGTCTTCATCTCCCTCCCTCCCCCCCCAAACCTTGCCACATAAGCCCAGTACACCCCCTCCCTGTCCAGCCCCAGTGAGACTCACAAGGCTTCAGAAGGCAGTGGAAGAGCCCTCATCCCACCCCAGCCCCTTGGCCCCCAACATGAGTGGCTCCATGCCCTGACCAGTCAGCAGCAGCACTCTGCTGGGACTGGGAGACAGAAGGACGCCATTCCTTGATAGTGTGTGAACTAAACCTTTATTTGAGGTTGATTTATTTGCTCCATGGGTAGAAGCTGGCAGGGCTGCAGCATCCCAGGATCTGGTGCCTGGCTGGTCAGTGCAGCACAGGGCTCTGGGGAGGCTGTGCCATCCAACAGCATCAGGGACCTCTGCAGGATGCTGTGTAGAAATATTCCCATCAGAAAGTTCGGTAGCCTGAACTGGGGTGTCTGCTCTGCATCAGGAGGCATCAGACGACTTCCTTTTGAGAAGTTTCTCAATTGCTTTCTCCACCCAACGTGCCTTTGGGTTTGCACAGATCTTGGTCCCGTTCCTGGTCTCAAACCTGATGAGATGAAAGGCAAAGGTTGGTGGGAAACAGCTACAGTCCCAGACCCATGTCCTCCCTCTGCCCTTCCCTGCAATCCTTTTCCCTTCCCTGTGGCCCTAGATGCTCTGAAGAGCCTTCAGGAGCCTCAATGGACTTGCGTCCTTAACCATGCTCTGTAGAAGTGGCCAGAGAGCTGTGTCCTCCCCGCTTTGTGCTGCCAGTCAGCCACCCTGCTGCAGCCCCTCCTGTGGACAGAGGCCATGTAGACCCATCCTGGTCCCCTGCAGGGGGCTGGGTCCTGTCACCAGATGGAGTGCCCAGGAGACAGCACAGTGGTAGGGAAATTACAAGGACTTACACAATTCCTGGGTAAAAACACTCTTTGGGAGTCTTGTAGAAAGACATCAGCACATCAGACCGGACACGTAGCTTTATGTAATCAAAGCAGCATTCTGAAGGTGTGTACAGAACTGGAGAAGGGAGAGAAAGTGAGATTGTGAATGCTGGTTTGGAAAGCAGTCTTTAGGTCATTTCCCCGTAAGAAAGCTGACACACAAAATCCCTCAATTTCTGCAGCTGCTGCTGCAAGGAGACCCAGGTGACTTCCTTCCTGCAACAGGAGGAGGCACCACCAGCCCCATGCCAAGGCCACCCAGCTCAGGGTGCCGTCCCCGTCCTTCCCTGCACCCCTGGGATGTGCAGCCCTGTCCCAGCCAGGAGCCCTCAGGGTTGCTCCTCCTGCCAACAGCACCGTCCCTGCTGGGCTTTCTTCCCTGACCTCCCCAGGGCAACATCCCCAGCCAGGTCCCCAGCCCTGACACCAGCGGTGGCTGGCGAGAGCAGGGTGCTGGCAGCCCGCAAGGTGCCTCACCTGTGGCGCAGTGCTGGGAGAAGGTGAGGAGCAGTAGGAGCAGCAGGACTGGTCTTGTGCTGAGCATGGTGGCTGTGCGAGGGCTCTTCCTCAGTACAGTGCTGCTCTGCCTCTTCTAAGAGCTGCAATGTTAGCTCAGGCAGGGAGGTGCTGCAATTTATCCTCTCCACCCCCTCCCCATTTTATCTCTTTTCCAAAGAATTTCTACCAAATTCAAGTGAAAGCTCTGTGTGTTTTCTTAGGGCAAGGGGATTTCCATGTCACGTGGCACCTCTAGGGTTACAAACAGAGGTAATCCCTAGAAAGAAGGGACAAGCAGACCTCAATAACTTCGCTTGTGGGAAAGCCACAAAGCTGAAGAGGGAAGTGAAATCCTCCTCCATGGAAGCAGAGACTGAAGGGCTCCAAAACCCACAGAGAATAGATTTGCGTTGACAAAAAAGGCAGTACCATGCTTAAAAAAAAAAAAAAAAAAAAAAAAAAAAAAAAAGTTCTGGAGAAAGTGTGGCTTGATTGAACTCCCAGGGGAGCATTAAGCAGGAGTGCAGTGACCACTGCTCCCACCAGCCATTTGTGGCTCAGAAGCTGTAGGCTGTCAAATACTGTCAAACATTGTGTCACAATTGCAGCTGTTCCTACGGAGAGGAACACAAGATTTTCCAACAAAATTCCTCTTCTATAATTGAGGAGTGTTGGGTGAAAGGACAGTTGGGTGCAGCTGAGCCTTCCCTTGCAGATGAGCAGCTTTAGCCTTCTGGCTGTGGCGCAGAGCAGGAGGCTGAATCAGGCTGAAAGACATAGAAGGAAAAAATTGTGTTTAGAGTTCCTGAGTATTTTTCCTACATCTTCCTTCTCTTTGCAGCCTTGCAGCCTCCCAGATGCTGCAAGGACATGCAGAAAGGCATCGCTGATGGCGGCCACCTCTTGGAGTTCACCTGGGGAATGCTTCGCCCCGCTCTGCCCAGCTCGCCCTTCCTCACGCAGACACTCAGACCAGCAGGCCCTCCAGCTCTTTGCCAGTCATGCACAGCCTCTGCCCTGGTGCTTGTTCTTTTCCTGTTCCCTCTTTTCTTCCAGGCTGTGAGCGAGTGCGTGGAGCAGCAGAGTCCCACGCAGGTCCCTGGGGCACCATGGTTCCCCCTCAACCACTGTATGCTGCCCAAGGGGTCACCACAAGCCCTTGTTCACGTTGGCACCCCCCAGCTATCCTTTGTCGCTTTGGAGCAGGGCTCGAGCGGGATATTGTGCTGGGCATTGTGTCTTCCCTGGCTGCCTTTTAAAAAACCTGGGGGAAAACTGCAGAATCCTAAGGCCTGCTCTTGTCATGCCCAGGTCTCCTTGACCCCAGCGGCAGTAGGAGGCACATCTCCCACTCAAGAAGGAGCCCAAGTGGCGTATGCCAAAAACTGGGCAGCAGAAGAAAATATTAAAATAAATACTCAGAGCACCGTAGCTGTTGTGCTTTGTCTCAGCTTTGGGCAGAGACAGAGTTCCTACATCCCAAAGATGTGACTTCTCCCAGAGGAGCTGGCATGAGGTCACCGATGCTGGATGGCTCCCAGTCAGGGGGCTGGAGCAGCTCAGCACCAAGTGAGTATGCCCACAGCGGGTGTAAATCAGAGGAGCTCCCTTTCCCTGGGTCATGCTGTGCTCCCTCCACTTGTCCAGTCCCAAAGAAAGCTCGTGGTAAGAGGAGCCATCAGCTCCCATGTCGTTGTGACCTAGCGGATGAACCTGCCACTCTTTCAGTATAGGGATTTGTGGCTGATTTCTGACTCTAGGCTATGTTTTAGGGTCAGAGCAAGCCCCCTTGTGCCTCGAGTGCACAGCCATCAATATAAGGACACATCCTCTTCAACAGTCATCCTCCGAGCTGGAGACAGAGCCACAGCCAGGGGCACTGCGCCATTGCCTGCACTCGTGTCCTGGTGTGGGTGTGCACGTGTATGTGTACATCTGTCTCCCTTTGCAGAAGTCAGATGGAAAGAGAAGATGCTGGACAATGGTTAAGTGAACCAGCTTACAGCGATCTCCAGCTGGCCAGAGCATTGATGTGACTCCTTGTGCTTCTTTCCTCATTAACAAACTGCAAATTCACCAAAAGGGCTTGAACTCCCAAAGCACTGTTTTGCCAGACCATAAATGAGAAAGGTTCCCAGTAGGGAACCTTTTAAAACCCAATAACCCTAGAAGCACAAAGTAGTCCAGAATAAAATAATGCACTTGTAAATAGATCACGTAACCCCCAAAGTCAGTGTCATTCCTCCTGGCATGCCTTCAACCCAGTGACTCAACAGCTCCCAGGGCTACAATAAATGCCTCATGCTACTGATCCGTGAAAGCATCTTTCCTTCCTCCCACAGGCTCTGTGGGTGCTCCCTTACCTTCTCAGCCATTTCCCCATTTCTGCTGTGCTGCAGGCTCCCTTCGTGCAAACTGCTAACACCGAGCTGGGCACATGGACCGAGTCACAGCTCCTGATGCCGCTTGATCTGGCTGCATTTTTATATTGCTTGTGATATGTGCAGGACCAGGGCCTCTGAGCAGGTGGCCTGCTGCTGTCATCTCCACGGCAGATGTCCCCAGAGTGGGGGAACACAGGCTCCCCTGCAGCCAGGGCACCCACACCACTGCCCAGGGAAGTGCACAGCCTTAACTACACCTAGGGCAAAACCACTTGGGCTGGACCCCAGGCAACACAGAAGCGTTTTGGAAACCTGTTTGGGAATGATCTTGCTGCGTGCCTCCCCCTGGCCTGGGGCTTCACCCAACCGGCTGTGTACTGGAGAACTGCAAGCACAGGAATACCCAGCACAGGGATATCCAGAGGCTGCTCTGGATGGAAAGAACCTGGAGAAGTACGTAAAATGCTAGTGTGGCCCACTTCTGCAGAGCTGTGCTTGTTTTTCAGGCAGAAGAGCTGGCCTGGGCTCCTCTGCTTCCCCTTTCTCATGTTTTCAAGTGATCCCTATCACAGCTAGACAATTCACAACTCCCTGGAGATCCCTTGATGTCTATTCTTTTACTTTTTTTTGGGAAGGGAAAGGCTGATGTAGTGTCATTAACTGAGGGATGCTGGAAAGCCCCACAGCTGGCCAAAGTTCCCTTCTCATTTGAGCAGGCTCTGGAGAATTTGCTTGTTTACATGAAAAATAAACATCGTTATCTTGATTCTGCAAAAGGAGGAAGAGGAGAGCTTGGGGTACAGTGTTTGCCAGCACCTGTGCTGTGGGAAAGAAGCATCTTGGCAGAACAAGCCACACGCCTGGAAATGGAGTCTCAGCAGATAACTGAGCGTTCCCATCTCTACTGGAAATACGCAGCTGGGAGCAGCCGTATTGTCTTTACACTGCTTTGGAAGGTGCAGGCTTTGCTCTGCAGGTGGTCCTAGATCTGTTTTGAAGCCCTGGCTGACTCAAGACATGATCACAAAACAAATGTGATGCTCTCATTCCTTCCCAGAGCCAGAGCTCATGCTGGGACTCCAGGTACAACTGTGCCAGCTCCTAGATGGTGGAAAGAGACTTCAAAAGGATGAAAACAAGAGTCTCTTCCAAAGCCTGCTTCCTACAGCTGGACACTGGGGACCACCAAGCACTGGAAACTGGTGATTGACCAAGGCGTATCCTGTGCGGTAAGTCCTGCCCAGAGTCACAAGTTTCAAAGGCTGCAGGAAGGATATGTCCAGGAGCCTTTCTCCAGAGGATTATCTGTACTGAGTCACTGAGCAAGCTTGCCCATCGGCTCCGGGAATTAAGAAGCTCTTCCCTGTACCCCAGAGACTAGAAACTCACTCCAGCCAAGCAGGGAATCCCCCCCAACACGGCAAGGGCTGGAGGCACCTGGACCAGAAACTGAAAGTAGCCACTTTGCTAAGAAAAAGGGGGGAAAAAATATGTGATGCCAGTTTTTTTTCCTCAGATTTAGGCACGTAGGCAGGGGGAGAAGGATGGAACTGGAGGAAGGATATGTCCATACAGGCAAGAGCCCTGACCTTGGAGGCTAATGCAGGACCCTGCCTGATAAAGATGAAGATATAGCTAAGATAAAGCTTCTGCCTGATAAAGCAGAAGCCACCTGATAAAGCTCTTTTCAGTGCATGTCCTCCAGACCTGTGGACAGTGAACTAAAATGTATATACCTGGAACATGCACTGAAAAGGAGACATTTTTTCCATTTTTCTCCAGTGAGGTTGATCAACACCCACCAGGTTAAATGAAGGACAGACCTGTGGTGTCAGGAGGAGTTGCTGCTTCCAAGGGAGAATCTGTGCTGGGGAAGCTTCTGTGAAATGTAGAATCTGGGGGAGATGGGAAGGATAATGTTTGGTGAGGACTTTTTCCAACCCTGTTCTTTCTTGATCTCTTAGAGCTAAAGACAGAAATGGAGAACTACTTTCAGCCAGCTTTTATAGCAAAGCTACGATAACAGAATAAAACTAATTTCAGCTGGAGCTGGGAATCCTTTAATGATTTAGTCCTGATAACTCTAAGAAGGCAAGTTATGAACTTGTTCTTTAGTTTTTCAATAGGATAAAACCCAACACTCTCAAGAAAAATAATTGACAGTTGAAAGAATGCAATGAGAAAAATACTTTTAGGTTCCTAGATATTATAATAGAAGTATTTGTGCTGAATATGGCCTGAGCTGTCAAGTTGACATCCCATGCTTTCTTAGAGGACTTCTCACTTCTTTCTGTTATTACTTTAAAAAAATTATTTACTTTGTGGCCTTGCAGCTCATCTGGCAGAATTCAAGGGTGCTTCAGAAATGAAGCTTTCTCCATTATCTGAGATGGTCACTGAGCAGGTCTGACCGTGGCGAGGCCTGACAAGCTCTGTATTTACAAGTGCAGCCCTTGCAGTAAAGCAGACACAGACACAATCTTCATAAAAGATTAGGCAAACACAAAGCATGGGAGAGCTGTCTTGGAAGAACAAAAGCCACACAACAAAACTGCAGTTGTGCAGTTCCTTAAGGGCCCTTACATGGCTGTGGACTTTTTTTGACATGCCCTTGGTGTCTTCTTTACCATAAGGCTACCCGTAAACAAGGGCATCACTGGCTTCACTGTGCCTGCGGCGTTCAGAAGAAAGAGGCTCCCGTGACTGCAGCTGCAGGGTGGTGGGGCTCCAAGACATAGCTCAGCTCACCCAGGGCAACAGTTCCAGCTGAACATAAAAAAGGATCTCTCGCAGAGACTTAAACAGAGGAAAGGTGAGAGACCTCTTTGTAAACCCAAGGGGTCATGCTACATTATATTAAGCCAGTATTGAGGAAGGGCTGGTAAGCTAGCTTGAGCAGAGGCTGCCCTAAGCATGTGCACAGTTGTGTAACATTTCATAGGAAAACCACAAAACTGAGCAGGGACAGAGCTGACATTTCTTAAATCACAGTCCAAGTCTCAGCCCTGGGAGTGTGGAGACTGCAGGAGCCCTGCTTCACAGGAGTAACTGTGCTCCTCACACATCACCCTGGAGAAGAGTAAGGGCTTGGAGAAGACAATGCCAGAGGTGTCTCACTGCCAGGCCCAGCCTGCAGGGAGCAGCAAGAGCAGGATGAGCCAGGAGACAAGGGGGACCCCAGCACAGGCAGTGCCCTCACAGGTCAGGTGAGGTCCTGCAGGGTCTGAGCACAGCAGAGAGCTGGGTGCCCATAACAGGGTCTATTAACAGTCACAGCAAAATGAGGAACTGGGTCCAGGATTCATTTGGGGAGGATCCAGTCTGGAGCACAAGGAGATGGGGCCAGAGGCGCAGCTACAACACCCAAAGGTCTGTCCATCTGTCCATGAGACAAGCTACCTACAGTAGAGGTCCAAGGTCCACCCAGGAAACATGGATGGAGTGAGGCTATTAGAGCAGCACTCCTACAACACACCCACAGCAAGGGCTGAAGGCCCAACCCTGAGCTTAAATGGGTCTCCTGGGCCTTGGGCAGAGGGCTTGGAGTGGGAGACCATCCACAAATGAGGCTGCTCAGGGTGAGTAAGGCTAATTAGTACAGTCAATGCCTACAACTGCATCATCTGATGGATACTGCGGGGATGTGAAGGAATGGAAGAGAGCCTGCGTGGACTTCCATTGACTCCTTGGTCTCATAAAGTCAATCAAAACAGAGCTAATGAAGTGCTGCAGGAAGTATGGAGCTGGAGACCAAAGATATAGGTCAGCAATGGACCAGAAGTGGCATGCTCTTTGGCCATGGGCTTTGCTGGCTCCTGTGTGCTGCGTGGCTGGGGGGGGAAACTCAAGGCAGAAGTTTGTGTCTTTCAGGCTAGCTGCAGAAGGCAAGCCATGTTCCATTTAAGCATGACAGATGTGGCATTAGTTAACCCCTGGGGCCAATTCTTTAGTCTGTTACACCTGAAGGCAGCCCATGGTTCTCCAGGAGGAGCAAGAGAAGGGGAGTGCTTAGCCATCCTTTGCACAAGGTCTTTATTTGATCAGTCGCACAACAGAGAAGCCAGGGAGCAGCAGGTAAGCTGGTGTGTGCATGCCACCAGCTGGCTGAAGGCACCTGGCCATGCCAGTGCTGTCTCAGTGCTCTGGGGGTGCAGTCCCCAGACTGCATCTGGCCCAGTGACAGGTGCCTGTGCTCACCACGTGGGAAATTATCTATTTCTGGCAGGCTATGAACTCATTTGTGAACCCTGTCCCTTCTCTGATAACAGAGGAGAAAAAATGTACTTCCCTTTCTGCAGAGCTTCTTACTCTCAGAACGACCTTTCTGGCCTGCTGACTCATCTGGGGGAAGTTTTTATGAACTTTGCCAGCCTCCCTGCACGCTCTCCGGCCAGCGGTGCAACAGTGTGAAGGACTGCGCAAGAGCAAGGGCCTGGCTGGGGTGGGGAGAGGTCCCAGCTCAGCCTCTTGCCCCCTTACAGACCTGGCTCAGACCAGAATATTTTCCTGTGGGCTGATTGTAGGTTTGCTAGGTTTGTTGTCTGACTGTAGGTTTGCTTAAACAAAGCAACCCCCCCCATTGGTTTTCAGTATTGCCTTAGCACAATCAGAAACGTAAGCAAATTCATTCCCTGAAAATTGTTTTGGCAAGTCTAAAACCCATAAACAGTGAAGAGGCAGAGCAGCAGGCTGGCGACATCAGCTGTGCTGGCTTTGCCATCTCTCAGTGATGCTGCGGTTCCCCCCACCTTGCTTTATCCCATGTGGTCATCTCCGTAGGGACCCAGCTTGGTCATCCAGCCCTGGTCTGAACCTTCTGAGGACAACAGTTTTTAACAGAAAAACTTTATTATCTTTACTTCTAAAAAAACACAGTATAAATCCTACTCACGCACGCTCATACAGACGCAATACACAAACCAGTGCTTCTGGCACTCCAGAACAAATGACATTTTAAACTCCTGTCACCTGCAACAGATACATCCCCCTTGTGCCTTCCCAAACCATCAGCACACAGCATAAAGCGATGACAAATGGTGGTCCCCAGTCTGTCCTGCCTGCACTGGGAGAATTCCTGGTCAGGAATTCTCCCAGTGAAAGCCACTGCTGTGTCACAGCCCCAGCAGCAGCCACAACCCATGGCTGAAGCCCTGATGCCCTCCTGAGCATGCCTGGAGACCCAAGGACAGGGTGCCTCTGCCCACGCCATCTGCTGTAGTGCCTTGGAGAGCGACCCCACTCCCATGGAGCCGGCTCTACAAGCCATCCAGGACCAGCAAGAAAACAGACCAAGTACTGCATTTTCCAGTGTTCCCAGAATAGTCTAGACTGAGCGATGCTCCACTAGCAAGGACAGGAGGTTACACGCATGTTCACATCACTACAAAAACAGCTTTTTCAACAACTTTACAAAAACAGCTATTTCTAATATTTCCTATAAAAATAATGCTATTGTATATCACTCCACGAAATGCAAGGCCATGAACCCCAGCTGTGCACGAGCGGGACAGATGGGAGGCACTGCTGATGGCTCCTGCAGTTCAGCTAAAACAGCCCCAGATAGTTACAGGATTTGGGCTGCACAAAGATGGGTTTCACCCAAAATTCCTAATCACAATTAATCTAATTGCATTCTCTGCCTCTTGTACCTGCAGAGCCCTAGATGAATCTCAGTCTACCCTGTCTCAAATCAAGGACATGAAGAAGTAAGGGGCTGAGTAATATCAAAAAACAAAACACCACTGCAGTCAATCCACCTCCAGGACTGCGAGGATGCCCCAGATGTGGTATCTGATGGGTCTAACAAGCCTGTCTGTACAGCTGGCTCATCATTTTTGCTTTGTTTATCCTGCTTATTATGTTTTTCTACATGTGTATCTATAGTTTGAAATCTGATCCACTGAGGTCGGTTAGAGGAGGATCTTTGAAATGTAACCTTGATATAAACCTTTGATACTTTACCTACAAAGCATGCTATTATAAAGACCTTTACTTACTGAAGCAAAATTCAAAATGTAGTAAATGTTAAATAAGGGCTTTCATGAGCTGATCTCAGATAAAAGGCTTACATACAGCAGTGTCTGGATGTGTGAAAATCAGAGACAATTTGTGTTAAAAAAACACCTTTGGTACTGCTACAGTGCTTTAATAGTCTGGTAATCAGTACTATATAAAAAGCACTAGCATGGGGCTGAAGTGTAGGATCATGAATGGGGATTTCATGCTTTTTTTCTGGATCACCAAATGTGCTTATTTCTAGAGAGAATAAGGAATGGGAAGGAAGGTAATTTTGCTGTGCTGTACTAATTGCTACAATTACTGAATCCAGAATTGCATTTAGGTATTCTAGGAGTGTATTTTCTGGTTTTTGTGCTTGCTGAACAGCAGAGTACAGCAAAAACATTACAACACAATAACAGTAAAATTATTGAGGGCCTCTGGCAACTTCCAGATTTCCTCTCATTTACAAAGGCTCATCCACATTAATCTGCCTTTGCTTTGGATGCATATGGACACAGGGTACATTATCTGGAAGGGTTTTACTGCAGTTGATTTGTCAAGAATCAGGTCTCAGACTCAATCTGTGAGAAGAAATGCCCCCATGGAGAGAAAAGTGGCCTGACTTTGAGGAGGAGATGGACTGTGAGTGCCAGCACCTCTGAAAAGTAACATCTGTAGCACTGACCTTCAGTCCCCTAGGTACAGAGAAAAATCAGATTCTGTTTTAGCCACCTCTGTCTGAAAGCTAGGCTGCCGCTGCTGCTCTAGCCATTGGATACCCAATTAAATGGGATGTTTAATCAGCTGAAGGAGAGCCAGCTCCCACTGACTGCCAACATCGGGCAAGGTCTGACAGAGCAGTGACCTGAAGTGCAAAGAAAGAAGCAGCAGAGAGTTTGTAAGTGCAAAATCAGTGTTTTGGTGTTAAGATTGCTCAGAGTGGCAGAGCCTGAGTCCAGTAGTGTGGGTAAGTGAGTGGGTGGCTTCTCAGCTAGGCTATGATGAAATGCAGAAAAATTCCCAAGAGCAGCTCAGATATTACTTTCTGCCCACCACCTGGCAAACAGCCACCAAGCAGCTCTAGTAGAGCAATATCCTTTTCATGTAACACTGCCAGAGAAAAAAGCTTCTCACATATTTCTAAAATACCATCATTGGTCAGTGACAGCTTAGATGCATTTTTGGATATTCTGCTCCTACAAAATCAGTTTTCTTAGGTATTTTTATTTCCTGTAGTGCTTCGTACTGGTCACTAGTTCTGCACAAGCTTAGCTTTCCAGCAGCAACACACATATGTTCTAGGCCAAAAATGTCAATTCCATAAAGCACTCAGATTATTTCCATTGGATAGACATTGTTTTGATGTCCCTCCTTCTGGTAGAGCAAGCCTTGTACCATCTCTCTTGACATTGTTTCTGTTCTGACTCCAAATTTTGTATATAGCCATACAGCAGCAACGCTGCAAGCAATCAGTCCACCTACCAGGGAGACTGGGATGATAAAGTGTGCTTGAGATCTTGGCAAGAAGCTGAGTGAAGGTGGATCATGTGGCCTTTTTGTAGTCACCTGCGCCCTGGCTTGGCCTGAGAATGTTTGACTAGTGAAAACTAACGCATCTGGAAGATCTTGCTTTCCTAAGGGCGATGAATAATCAAATGTTCTAGTACCAACAGCATCTGCAGAGGAACTGAAAATTTTGTTGGTATGGACAGGAGGACCTTTGTCTATGGCAGTTGTGGGGTTTACAGTAGAAACTGAAGTAGTCTCTGGTGGAACAGGCGTGGCTGGGGCTGAGCCGATCTCCATGCTGTTTAGGATGGAGGGGAGATCTGAATTCAAACTCCTAGAAGCAGTGTCTGATGTATTGGCTCTTGCACTTGTTGGGACCAGGGATTCATCTGTAGAAAGTGCAGCATGGTCCAATCCTTTAGTAATGGGCACAGGGTCTGAATTTGAGCTAGGAGAAGAAGTGTCTTGAACATCAGCTGTAGCACTTGCAGAATATCCTACAGGTTCTTCTGTAAATCCTACTGTGCTGTCAAAGCCATGCACAAGAGCTGTGGGGTATAAGATAGGCTGACTGGAGACCATGCCTGCTGCAGAAGTTGTTGAATGTGCAGATTTTAAGGAGTCTCTGTTTGCTTCTGAACTGACTTCAGAGTGTGTAGCAATTTCCCATATCACAGGGGACGATCCTGCAGAGAACTGTGTGGTGCTCTGCATGGCTGGTGTAGATTTGCTGGTCACCTCTGTCATGGCAGCAGGAGCATGCGTCCTCTCCAAAATTGTTGTGCCAGTCCCTTGGAAAAGAGTAGTTGCAGCAGTGGCTTGAGATGGAGCTGTTACTGTAAGACCGATGCGTTTGTGAAAAATGCCGGGCTTTTCTGGAACTGCTGCTGAAGTGGCAGCGTGTGGAAGTGGTAATGCTGCTGAGGCCTTTTTCTGATCCAGTTTCCATACAATGTCCTTCACCCACTTTGCGTCTGGATCTGCACACATTTCCAGGGAAGCCCGTGTAATAAATCTGAAGTGAAAATAAAAAGAGATCACTTATTAGATGAAGAAAGCATTGTCAAAGATTCTCAGAGTGATACAGAAGGCATAAAGGTAGCAATGATGAGAAGTGCTGACTCTCTTGAGCCCCTGCCATAGTAGACACCATCAAGTTGGATGATTATTTATTTTAGGAAGGGCAGGTGCCTCTGAGATCAAAGTGAATAAGCAAAAGCTGAACATGACTCATAAGTGAAGGGCTTCCTCTTAAGTGGGTTTTCTCTTTCGAAAGCATTGTTCTTATGCTGAGTGCTGGCCGCCAGCACTCAGAGAAAGAAGCTACTCAGGCACCAGCTGCCCAGGGTCAATACATGAAGACAAATTCCCCATTTTACTGACAGACAGTGAGATGTTCCAAGGTCAGCCCAGCAAGTTCTCTTGGTGCAACCTCCTGGCCTGCAACAAAGTGGTCTCAGTGGTGCCTATCGTTTAAGGTAGGTCAAAGACAGCAATTATTCTGGGGAAAAAAAAGGCAGCTTCTCTCAATTAGAAAGGCTGATGAGTATGAATCTGCTTCCACTGAAAATACCTGCTTTCACAGAAACATGTAAACTCTTACCCTGTGTGCTTCCACTTCCCCATTCTGCCAGTACGTACTTTCCCTTTCCTCATCTATTTATCACCCATGGCAGTGACTGTCTCACTGCGTGTGGGTGAACTGAAACCTGGTCTCATTTGGAGGCTGTTGGCATTTAAATAGGAAAAAAACAAACAAAAAAAGAAACAGCCTTCAAATAAATGTCAGCGTTGGCTCTGTTTCCAGAATGCTTCCTGCTCGCAAACAAGGATATCTGATGACAGTGTTGGTTCTTAATCATTTGTGGAGGGAATATGGCAAGGGAAGCAGAGAGCGAAGCTGCTTACATGATGGCTTGTTTGGCACAGCGGGGATCAGTCTTGTAGTAGCTCTTTATCCGTTTCTCAGGTATGATGCTCGTAAAGCGGTTACACACTTTCGAACACTTTAGAGGTGCTTTGGGTTGCCCTGAAATAAAATTTTCAACATATTAAACACTGCTTTTTTATTACGCACAATAAACATTGGCTCTGATTCTTGTTCTTCTCTGGGGAGAAGGATTCTGAAGCTTGCAATGGAAGTTTCCAATCCCTGCTAAAATGAGATGTTCCTATGAAAACAAATCCTGTCAAGGCCATGATTGTTTGCATCACTCAAACAGGTCATATGATACCCAGAAAGTCAGAAAAAAAAAAAAAAAGTAAAAATTGTGTGACTCTGGAGACACATTGCAGCTTGCCTTATAGGATGTGCAAGCTCTGGCTTGGGAAGCAGCAGGACCTTTCACCTTTGGGCAACAGGAGGCTGGATCTCAGCTTGGTGCCTAGAAGATACATTTCTTCATCTCCCAACGAGCCGCTATGTCTGTCCCTAACTGGCTCCTGGCACAGGTCAGAGAGCAGACTGACTGTCCTGTCCTTATCTGAATGAGTCATATCTCTTTCCCCTCTGGGGTTTCCCCTCCAGGCTCTGTTGTTGGATAGCCTCCCAGTGCCTCTTAGAGAAAAGGTGTAGAAAAGGAACCCTCTGGAAAATAGTAAGTTGCTACAGCTTTCATCTGTGCAGGGATATCATCTCAGTAGTCCAGCTTCAGCAGCCTCTCACCAAACATCTGTTTTCCATCTCTTCTGGAAAACAGTTTTCATTTTGTAAAGTGTAAAAATACTCCTCCCACACCTTCACTCAGAAACGGGGTGAAGGCAGTCACACAACAGGAGAATCCATCCCTGCACTTACCCCCAGCCTCCAAGAACAGGCGCCTGCCAAGAAAGTGGTGGTTGCACAACTCAGCAAGTTGTTTCTGCTGTCCCGGGGGGGGGGGGGGGCAAGGCTTAGAACAACAAACCCTGATTTCTCTGAGGCCCCCTGTGAAGAGGGAAGCTGGATTCTAGTTTAGGTCACACATTCTCTACAAAATGTTGCCTTAGATTCCCAAATGCTACAGAAGCATGTCAGCTTCTACGTCTCGGAAACGTTGAAGCAAAGCTCTTTTGTTTAGACACTGTCATCTTCTGTGGCACTTTAGGGTCAGGAATACGTGCTCCTCAAGCACTCAGGAACTACTGACTTCCCAATTAACTCTCATTATCCACGGAACATGCTGCTGTTGTCTTCCACTTTCAGAGCCCTGTTCAACAATCCTTCTCCAAGGGCCTGATCCTTCCCCAAACATCCGGGGGACAGGGGGTGGACAGGGGCCGCTCAGAGTAAAAGGGTTACTCAAGCAGGGCCTGCAGGCACCAGGCAAAGCAGAATTCCGAAGACTGCCCAGGTCCACAAGCCCAGACTGTCCTGGGTGCTAGCAGGCTCCAGAAAGTACGTATTTAGTTCTGCAGGTCCACAGAACCACCGTGGCCCAAGTACATCGCAGAACCATTTAATGTGCTCTAACCTTTGGTCACAAAGCACAGAAGACAGTTACCCCAGCTGATGGCACCGGGCTGTCAGCATGCTACAACCCTGGAGCAAGGCGGGATTTGTCAAGGAAATGTCCTACAGCCACCCTCCAAAATGCCCTTCTCTGATCCAGGGAAAGAAGGCTGAGGACAGGCTTAGCCCTGAGCATGAAAAAAGGAACGCAGGAAACCTAAAAGTTGTAAATAGGGCTCAGAGCCCTGTTTCATTTGCCCCACCTTGTTTTGCTCAGGGCAGTGACCGTCTTTGGATGGGAGTGGAGGGAACACATCTCAAACGTGTCTCTTGTTGCTCCTGCTGCTAGGAGGGGTGCCACTACTGAGCTTTCTCAAATGTCTTTTTTACTGAGAAATTAGGAGAGAGGTGGAGGAGAATTATTGATAACCAATAACTGATTTTCCAATTATTGGCATTGCAAATGAATGATTTGCAATTAGCTGAACTTGTGATGAGTTTTTCCTGGAGCAGAGGAGCTTGGAAAGCTCTTTCCAAAGAGAGAGCGGAGCTGAGGGGAACATGGGGCCTTCCCTAGCTGTCCCCTCCTCCCAGGGCACACAGCTTCACTGAGCTACATCTGAATCTTTGCCACAGCGACCTCAGGGAAACCCAGGCTCTGGGACTTTGCCCAGCTGTGACCACCTCTCCTTGGAGCCATCCCTACCAGTTTTTCAGCACAGTTCCTCAAGAGACCCTGGCCAGGGAGCCCTGCCACTCTTTCTTTCTGCACAGCCATCTCCACTTCATCCCTTTAGAGAAGACGGATGCCAGCCACAGGTGAGCAGAGCCAAGCAGTGCCGAAGCAGGACAGGGTAAGCTGCCTGACGTCCCTGCTGCCCACTTGCCTCAGGCCAGCCCTGGAGAACCTGCTCAGAGGCGTGAGGAGAGGCAGAAGCTCCATCCCCAGCTGCTCTCCTTGCTGTCCTTGCTCCTCCCATCTGGTGGCAGCAGGGCACAGATCTTAATAAAGGCTCTCTGTCTCTTTCCCTTTCCATAATCATCCCTTAGACCTGGGCAAAGTCCAGTTTTGCCTGTGCTGATGAGAAGCTGCCTGCCAGCTTGGCAATCCACCCTGCTCAATTTGTGCAGCAATCACCAATCCGTGTGTAGATGACTTAAACTGAGACCAGCCTAGAGAAAACCTCACCCACCTCCTCCCGGTCCCCCAGCCCCGCTCAGCATACCACCCCAGAGCACACGAAGATCTTTACCTGGAGAGCAGGAGAGCCTTTCCTGCCAGTGCACACATGGACATGTGCACACAGCAATCAGGTCTGCAGGCAGCAGCACCCCCCCGCTCCCAGCAGCGAGCCAAAGGCCGGGTGTCTGTGCTGACAGCCAGCCGTCCTGGGACAGGATGCTGCCCAGATGGCACGTGGTGAGGCTTTGTGTTACTCCGACACTCTCCACATCTACCCTCAGGAGTGACAACAGCCATCAGCGGGGCTGCCCAGGCTCCCTTGTGGCAAGGATGATGCCCTACGATCCCCCACAGCTTCCCACCGAGCCCGTTCCTGCTACAGGATTTCCCACAGCCGAGGAAGGCACGAGGTCCCTTCATGCTGGTAACCTGACCCAGCACTGACTTCCCTGCTGGGCAGGATTCACTAATCCTTCGCACAAACCTCACGATTCCCCAGCCCCTCACCTAAACCCGTAAACCTTGCTGCTCTCCCAGGGACCCCCGAGGGTCGTACGCGGAGCTGTGGCTCACCTCCAGCCGGGGTCACCAGGCACAAGACCCTCAGCACAAACAGGATCTGGAAAGAAACAACCTTCATGTTCCCGTGGTCGGCAGCAGGAAGGGTACGCAGAGGCAGTAGTTTTTGCTCCTGACTGCCTACTGCATCCTCTGGAGCAATGCAGCTGCTGCAGCTCATTCCAGGATCCTGAAGCCCTGGCCCGGGACTTTGGCTCTTATTTATCTCCCCCGCCCGCATTTCTTGGTGACGACAGGAGGCGGAGGGAAGAGTTGGGACAGGGGCGGGAATTCTGCTTGTGTTCCGGAGCTAGATGGCTCCTGGAATTCCCCGGCTGCAGCTCCATCGGCTTTTAATAGCACCCACAGTGCAGCTCCAGCCTCCTTGGCATATACGTCGGGAAGGGGCCCTCAGGAATCGGCTTCTCCATCCCCCTGTCCCGCATCTGTGTCTCTTACCCACAGAGCCCGTGCTAGGGCACCTCTGTCCTTAGGCTTGTAACGCTCTCCCCAGCTCCAGCCGGCAGCTCCCTGGTACACCTGAAGCTCATTATGTACCCTGAATGAAGAATTGGCTATTCCCTTCCTTTTTCGCAGACATCTTAGAGCAGCAGAATTTGTTATTGGGCCAAAAAAAGGCAGCATTTGCTAATTGGTCTCACAATTCATCAGCTATACTGCTGAGCTCATGCCAGGCTGCCTCCTGGGAGACCGGAGCATCGCCACAGCCAAAGCTGCGACAGAGCTCCAGGGCCCTCCCCAAGCGGCTTCTTGCTCCCCAGGGACTCTGCCTAGGGCTTGCTAACGCAGCCCTGACTCGTGGTTCATGGTTTCAGCCGTAAGGGTCTGGCTGATGCTAAGGGCTTGAGTAACGGGGCCCCAGATCTGCAAGCAGCAAGGCTGGCTGGGGGCTTCCCGGACACCAGCAATGCGCCAGGCCCAACGTGGACATTCCAACGCTGTGGCCATATCCTGCACCTTTACTTTCACTTTCATGTTAGATCCCAGATGAATACGTAACAATTTTTTCCCCGACAACTCCCTCAGCTGAAAAAATGAAGATAAGATCATGACTGCGACAATGTGGCTATCCCTGAGAACTTTTTCCCAGAGTTTTCTTAGGGTGGTGGAAATCTGTATTTTTCTGTGCTGTGGGAAATTCCAACAATCCTATTTAGGGTTTTATTCCAAAATAGAGTGAAAACCCCTAAGTTTCCACATGATTAATTTTAAAAACTTTTGGTGAAAAAGCTCTCAGCCTCTAACTTTAGAGTTTGGTTGTATTGTGATAGACAATAAACCCCATTTATCAACTGAAATTAAACAAACAAACAACAACAACAAAAAAACCTTTAAATTAATCTATTTGATCCATCTGGAACAGGGCATTCTCTGTCCATCGGGATGCCTTCCTGCCCCCTTCCCCAGTGTTTTCTCAGGCTCGGCACAGCCTTACAGGAAATTCTTTTTCTGGGAGATGGCTTTGCCGGTGGCTGCCAGGGCACCTTGGCTGCTGGAGGGCTACGTGCTCACACCTCCCCTGAAGAAACAGGTTTTGCTTCTTCTGCACAGGGATTACCACCAGCAAGGGATCAAAACGGGGAAAGGCTCCAGCACGCACACAAAGTGGGAGCGTGAGCACAATGTTTGCTAAAGGCCCGATTTGCCACAGGCATAGTCAGATTTATGGTGTAAACAGCAATTTGACAGGGTAAAGTAACTGCTCTTCCTGCACAGCCTGGGCTGGCTGTGATTTGTGCTAGTGCAGGGACTTTGTTCCCCCAGGATCCTTGCCTCTCAGAGATCTCCATTTGCTCCTTGGAGGTGGCACCTGTGCAAGGAAATCCCACAGCCGGAGGGCGAAGGGAACCGTCCCCGAGAGCGGCCCCAGTGTGGCTCAGCAGAACTTCAGGTGTGGGTCCCAGCCGCCAGCAAGCCCTGCCGTTAGCACTGGAAGTGGGCTGCAGAGGCAGAGCGATTGTCTCAGCTCCGACAAGCTGTGACAAACCCGGGCTGCAGCAAGCAGAAAACCGGCCTCCTCACGCCCGGCCTGCTTCGTACACCTCCTGCCCTGCCCCTCCAGCATGCCACTGCCAGCCTCCTGCTGCACTTCTGGTGTTGTTTTTTTTTTTTTTTTTGGCAGCTTTGAAAAACCCAGAGGTAGAGGAGCCACTGTAGCCCAGGAGGTGTTTCTGCTCTAGCTAGTGAAAACCCATAGGCTTTGTATTGATTTGATGGTGAAAGTTCTCAGGACTTGTTTGGGCTTGGCTTGGCTTCAGCTGGTTTTAGTTGTGACAGACATTGCGTATCCAGTTGCCGTTGCCTTGATTTGTTTTCGTTTTGTAGTCTGCAGGAACACCAGTGGCTATTCAGCGTGGGGCAGGGACTGCAGAATAAAACACGCTGAGGTGAGGGCAGGCCGGGGATGCTCCCAGGCTACAAGCACTGATCACATTGCTCAGGCAATGCAGCACAACCCTGCGAGACAGGTACAGCCAACTTCCAAGACAAAAAAGAACAGAAAAAATGAATAACTGGGAACCGGAACACAAAAATCACACACGGGCTGTGCTAAAAAACGCATGAAAATGAAACTAAGCAGACTAAGACTGAGGAGGAAGAAAGCCCACCATGAACGTCACGTCATATCCTTCCTGCGAGGACCACAGGTTGGGAAAGATCATCACAGCCCTTTCTGGGTAAGAGGACTGGAAGGATACTTCGTCAGGTCGCCCTTAGCATGCAGAGGCACCCTGAGAGGGTTGCGTGATACCAAAGAAAGGTTGTAGATACTAGGAGGAAGGTGGGCTGGTTTTTTGTTTGTTTTGTTTTTATTATTGTTGTTTGGTTGGTTTGGTTTGGCTTGACTTGGTTTGGTCATTTTTTTCCCAGGTGTAACTTTGGCTGTAGTACTAACGAGGCTTTTCTGCATTATGTAGATGATTTGGACTATTCAGCTGTTAAGACTTAACTAGACAAAGAATAATTTTTGAGCTCTGTATGTGCGTCACATTCACCTTTCCTAATGACAAGATTTCGGTGCAACTCCATCCAGCTTCCACAGTCGGATTCAGACATGAAGCTGCAGACAGGTCCGGCGTCGGGAAGAAGGCAGGGACCGGGAGGGAGCTCCTGCGGGACCGGGAGGGAGCAAGCAGGGAAGTGCCACGCAGTCGGTGCTTCGCTGCCAGTTCCTGCCCCACCGGGTAGGACTGTGTAGCCTGCTTTTACTGGAGTACACAGGTCAGGCACTTGGTCTCTGATCTCTGTAGGACCCTCACAAACAAAGTATTCTATTTTATGCTTTTGGTCGGCCCTGCTTGGCATCTTTCGTACAGATCTGAGTGTATCTAGAACAGACCTCAGTTCTTTATTACTCTGAAGGCAGATGAGTAACAGCCTTCTCCTGAAAACAGCATTTTCTCTCACTGTAAGGGACTACCTGAGGTTCAGCAGTCAGGATGGCAGCGTAGGTCCGTGCTGCACAAGGCTATAAACCAGCAAGCTCAAGCACCTGGAGGTGATGTCAGCTTGGATTGCTGCCAGGGTCCATTAAATCTTATAAATATTAGAGAGAAGAAAGGCCCTCAATCTTATCTGAAACATGGCCAAGGAAAAAACATGAACAAACATATGTCCGTGCATCTGCTGTTGGGTATGGGCGGAGGGACTCTGCACAATGCACTGCGCTGGGCCTGGGACTGTGCTACCACACCTCCAAGTTTAATGTTTAGCAATCGCAAAAGGACTCCGTGCCTCATGCCAGACAGATCAGTGGCAAGGCTGGAGTTTGGGTTGTCTGGCTCAGTTTCTGCCCCGCTCTAAGGGAAGTTTCATTATCAGGATGGATGTCGTGCTCCTTAAATGCTGGCTCTGCTGCAGGAAAGGGAGAAGAAGGTCAGGTGTGGATTGGACAGGGGTGACAGCACAAGGCAGGCTAAACAGCCTGATCTGATGCCTTACCCGTAACCTTTGGATGCCTGCTGGCAAGCACCAGTAGCTTGGCTCAGTGCTCCAAACCACAAATGGCTGGAGGGTCAGATCCCATCTTTCCCATGAGGAACAGAAAATCAGCTCCACCACTCAGCACTTGCCACGCACTGCAGCTTTGCCAGGGCTGCTCACAGGCAAGCGCTTCAGCGGTGCGCAGGTTCGCGGTTCGCAGAGGTGGACGGGAGGTATGACTAATGCTGGGGAATTTACCTTGAACACAACAAGCAATGTAACCCCGCAAGCATGACACGGAAAACAATACGAAAAGAGAACAAGGGCTGTGTCAAAAAAAAAAAAAAAAAAAACAAAAAAAAAACCAGGAAACCATCCAAGAACATGGCCCGTCTCTTTCAGGGTGTTTCTGTGTTGGAAATTCATGCTCCTTGGCTATTTTTGTTTCTGCATGGAAGAATGACTATCCGCTGCAGTTACAGTGGGTTCCTGGAAATCAGATGGCGACTGGGGAAGAGTACTCAATGAGACCTAACAGGCTGTGTGTGACCTGGAAGAAATGTAGCCCAGTGCTGATCAAATGTCAATGCTGATGATTCCCACTGCACTTCTCACAGAAGCTCCCAAGACCTCCAGAGCTGGTCTTCTAGGTTGAACTGGAGCAGGGAAGCCCAGCACCTCTGGTAGCAGGTACTAACAGCATCCTTTGCTGTTCATAGTGCTGAGTTCCTTGTCTATGTCCTAGAAGCTTGCTGGAAAGAGGGAGCAAGGACACAGCTTTTGGGAAGAGCCAGACAGTCTTTATACGGCAAAGGAGACAAGACAACCTGGGTCTCTAACTCTGGACATATGATGAGATTCTTTTTCCCCTCCTAATGCCTGCTGGTCCAACTCCTCCCATTCCTCTGGTGGTTGAGCAGGGGCCAGCAGAGCCCAAGACAAGCTGCATTTTGTGCCTAGACCCAACTTTCTGATGCAAATTCACCCTGAGGGTCCTGAGCCTTAGGCAGAAACTGGGCTGCTGAAGAACCGTTGTTTCTCACCTCCCTTCCGGATTTTGCAGACTGGTCATTACAATGGCACGGAAATATTTTAAGGCCAAAATAGTTGGTGCTCTGTACTGCATTTCCCCAGAGCACTTTGTGCTCCAAGAAGCCAATAAAAGACTCCGGTCTGCAGAACTGCAGTGTTTTTTCTAGTGTTGTTACGTGTCTGTCACAGCACAGGCTGGTATGGCCTGGAGCAGTACAGAACCAACCCAACCTCACCTCTCCTGGCCAAGGCAACTCAGGAAACAGATCCTTAGAGCCAAGGGTGGCCTCTCATTTTGGAGATGCCCTCTGTCGATGCCTAATGTAGAGCTCTTGAGACATCACTGTGATGGTGGAGAGAATTGAATGATAGAGGGCCAGGAAATGTTTGGCACTGCATGGCTGCATGTTCTCATATGAAAAAGGCAGCAAATGAGGAACAGCTGTTTGGGGCTATCTGTAGTCAGCGTCTTCACAGAGGCAGAACAACTCCTATTTGGGAAGTAGTTACCACTTCAGGGTTTATGTCTTCAAGGAACTGCTTTAGTTAGAAAATGTAATTTTTAAAAGTAGCAGAGAACATCACACTGGCTTTCACTTCTCTGAACACAATGGCTTCCTCCTTCCTTGTTATTGAGAACAATTTAGGACGCAGCACACAGTGCAAAGTGCTGATGCTCAGTATTTTTCCACAACAAGGCAGCCCACAGCTACTGGTCTGGACCCCAAGCCAGCTAGGCTGCAGTGGGCTACCCTGAATGCAGGTGGGAGCCCCAGCCTTAGCTTGGCTCCTGTCACTGGCAGGTGTTCCAGGGCCAAAGCAGACTCCTGGAGTGTCTTCTTTACCCCTGCAACAAACAACATGGGGGCGGGTAGCAGGGATCTGGCTGAGCATTGCAGTCTGTGGGATGCAGCTCTTTCTCCTGGCAGCATCACATATGAGCCACATCTCTATCATAGAATGGTTTGGGTTGGAAGGAACCTTAAAGATCATCTAATTCCAACCATCCCTGCCATGGGCAGGGCATCTCCCACTAGAACAGGTTGCTCCAAGCCCCATCCAGCCTGGCCTTGAACATTTCCAGGAATATGGCATCCACAGGTTCTCTGGGCAACCCGTTTCAGTGCCTCAGCACCCTCAAGGTAAATAATTTCTTCCTTAGATCTAATCTAAATCCACCCTTTTTTAGTTAAATCCATTACTCGTTGTCCTATCACTATGCTGCCTGATAAAGGGTCCCTCTCCAGGTCCCTCTCCCTGCCCCACAAGCTGCTGGCTGATCCCAGTGGGACATTTCTGGTGGAGGCAGCCCATGGTGCGGGAAGCTGATGGACGAGTCGCACACTCAGGGGTCAGAATCTGACCAGTCTGCAAACACTGGGCACAGCAGGGTCTGGCTGTGTGCACATGGGGCATGGAAAGGTGCCTGCCTGCAGTGGGAATCCGTGCCTCTCCGTGGCAGCCAGAGCAGCCCACACTGAGCACGAGTCATTCTGCAACCGTCCCACGGAGAGTGCCGAGAAGTACAATAAACAAGATTTAAGTTGGTTGAAAGTATTGCATGCAAAGAAACAAATACAGAACAACACACTTAAGATCTTCCTAAACAGAGAAGAGTCCCCAGCAGAGCAATGCAGGAGAGAGCATCAGGCCCCAGGCTTCTGCTCAGTTCATACGGAGGTGGAGAGATCCCCTGATGTTGCAATCCTTCTGCATAGCTTCAAGCCACAAAAGCGATTATTTCCACAGAGCTGGCATGAAGGAGGAAATATCCTATTATCCCCAAAAAGGCAGTCTTTCACCACTGCACTGCAGGCAAGAGAGGGGAGAGGGACATCAGGTCTGGTCACAGCAGAAACCATCACAGCCCACAGGAGGCCACGGCTGCTGCAGGAGCTGGTGCCAGGATTTCCACTGGCATCGGAGTGGCTGTGCCGTGTCTCACCCCAAGGTGGTACAGGAGGGTCTCCCCTCCTTGGAAAAGGGTCTTGCAAAGGCCCTCATGGGCACAGGCAGGAGGTGGGGAGCAGGAGGATGCAGCAATTCAGACAGTTTACCTTTGCCAGAGCCCAGGACCAGGCTCTGGATCTGGAAGAGGATGAGCATGCGCCTCTTTGCAGGAGCCCTGGTTCCTCCCCCATCCCATTCCTCCCTCACATGGCAGCAGGAACGGGAGGCACACGATGCCAGCCACCCAGCCAGCTCCTTCTCCTAGCAGGCACGGCCAGGTCTTGGCCTCAGCCGTGCTCTCCGGGGCAGCAGGCAGCTCCCACCTCCACCGGCCTGTGTGGGCCAGCCCGACTGCCACCTCCCCACGGTGTCACTCCCCGCTTCTCCAACCAACTTGTTCGCACATGATTGCTGGCAGTTTGAGAAAGGAGCTTACCAGAAGCAGCTCTTTTCATTGCCTTCTCAGAAAGGCTTCTCATCTACCTCCTTAGGGCAGCAAGCCACATGCCTGCTAATGGTGGCTATGGGACCAGTTTGGCATGAGTTTACCGTTAATCCGTGACAGCGGGAGGAGAGGTCCAGAAAGTCTCTGTCCAGTGCTGCTGCTGGGGCTGACCCTTACTAATGCTACAAGGGTTTGGGGGGAGGGCTAGCACTGTTTGGCCTCTGCCCTTTTGAATCCTGCCTCCAGCAGTGTCCCCACAAGAGATGATGGCACCCGCGGGACAGTCCCAAAGGGCCAGAGGAGCTGCCAGGAGTGGTGCTGTGCCCTGACAGAGGTCCCCGTGCTGGGCTACCATCACCTCCCGGTCCAAGCTGTGCCTTCCTGGCCCACCAGCTTCCGGAGCCCTGCCAGCCGCTCACAGAAGCGGGACTGCACAGCCCTGCGCCCACAGGCCCCCAGACCAGAGCTGCCAGCCCCTGCACCTGCTCGGAGCACCCTGCTTAGAGCAGCTCCTTCCACCAAGCCACAGCGCTGCACCGGGCTCACAGCCCGAACCCAGGGAGGCACAGGAGCTGCAGCAAAAATCCAGGAGCCTGTACAGCTTCCAGCAGGCAACAAGTCTTTACATGAACAACAAACACACACAGCTCAGCAGGAAAACAACCTCTAAAACAAGGGTCTCTGTGCAGCCTCTTAACCCTTTCAAGGCTTTCTGGCTCAGCTGGCTGACCAGAGTCACTGCGCTGCTTTTACAACTCTTCCACCCCAGCCTTGTTGAACCTCACCTGGTAAAAACAGGGCAACGCCCGGTCCTCTGCTTTTGCCTAGAGCCTCCGTGCTCTCCCCATCTTTCAGCTAATTGATGTGCTCCCTCATCAGCTTAGTTAGAGGACCAGAGTCAGCTTGCTCCTTAGGGAACATGCTTTTGCCATTGCCCAACTCTCTTTCTGAGACCATCACACTTCCCTCACCACCCCCTGCCTGGTGCAAGAGCTCTTCTGACTCCTCACCAGCTGTGGTCCATGCGCAGTGTGCAATTTCAGTGCAGCTGACTCATCACCTAAAAGAGCAACAGGTTACAGATGCTGGCTGTTACTGGGGACAGTGCCCAGCTGGCATTGGCTGGGGATAGCTAAAAAAGAGGTTGCTGGGGCTACGGACAAGGGATTTTCCAGCTCTGGGCCATCATTCTCATGTTAACACTGGGGATGCAGCAGGAGAGAAGGGGAGAATGGAAGAAAAGAGTAACGAGGCATGTCTGGGATTCAAAATGCTGTTTGGGGAATAATTCCTCACCCTGAGGCAGAGCTGATTGCATCATGTGCTGAAAGTGGGGCTTGTAACTAACAGCATTCAAGCTTGTACCTGTGTGACAAAAAACAAAACAAAACAAAACAAAACAAAAAAACACTCTGCAGCAAGTTCTTGAGCAAAGGTGAAGCACTGCCAGCAGTGAACACCTCTGCAAGGCTTCCTCCTGGTGGTGCCACCAGCCTGTGAGCCCCTGGCCGCCACCTCCAGGCATCTGGCTGAGGGCAAAGGCGCCTGTCAGCAAAGGGTGTGAGGTGTCCCCTGGGCGCTCCCTGGAAGGCTGACATAAAACCCCCAATGCCCACAGCTCCTGGCTCGTGGCCAGGGCTCCTGGCTAGCTGCAACCCCCCGGCCTTGCTGGCCTGAAGGGCCACAGCTGCCCTGCTCCTTGAAAGGGTCCTGCTTGCACCCAAGAGCACCAACAGCACTCTGCCCCAGGTCTGCTGGCCACCGAGTTTCCCCGAGTTGGAAGGGCCTTTTTGCCTCTTGCTGCAGTGGACAATGCCATCCTGTGGCTGTTACAACTCTCTGCTGAAACAGAACACACTGCTGCCGCTTCCTGCCACACCACCAGCTCCCCTAACTGGGGCAGGTAGCTCAGGGCAGCAGTAGCAGGACCCGGGCTGCCAAGCACTGACCTCACTTAGGAGTCCCCTGTCCCACCACAGCTGCACCCACCTGCCTGCCCTCCCACGAATCCCACAGATCACGAGGCCGTGTGGCTGTGATTTCAGTGCTGTTGTATCATTTCCTGGAGCAGGAAAAACATCCTGCCTTGGTGCTGGAAACAGCTCTATGCAGCCCACTCTGAGGAGGCTGGGACTTTCACTGAGGAACAATGGGCTGACCAAAAAATAACTTTTCCTCTTGGCTCTGTTCCTCTGGATGTAGCTTTCCCCCTTTTTGCTGCCCCATTCCCTTCTCCCTGTCCTGGCTACTTTCCCAGCTTTCTTTCTTAGTGTCATGCAAAAGTGGCTAAGAACAATTCTGCTGGGACGTAATCATTGGCAGACAAGGTAGGAAGCTGAAGGCAGGCTCAGTACAGACTTTGCCAACTCAGGTATTCTAAACAACAGAAAATATATATATATATATATATATATATATATATATATATATATATATTTTCTTCCCCTGGGGAAGGGCTGGTCCCAAAAGTCCCAAAGTTACAGAGACAGCTTAAGAAGGGAGTTGCAACCAAGACCATGGACCACCCTCCCATCCCAGCACAGACTGGTTGCATGTGGTATTCAGGATGCCCTGTCACCTCCTGCAGTACCACCGCAGTCCTCACTTCCTCAAAATACGGAACATCACACAGTACAAAACCACTGTTAAACGTACTCAGACCCTCTGACTAAAACTCTCTAAAATAAACCAGGCCAAGGTGGACGCCAGGACAGCGGGACATGGCTGCCCGAGCGGCTGCGCTTGCTGCCCCGGTTCAGCCCCGCGGCACATGGGACGGGCGAGCCCCGTGCACACGGAGCCCGCGGGCTGCTGGCTGGTGCAGCGTGCTGGGAGGCCGGGCGCCGGCACCCGACGGCGGCACCGCGTGCGGCGCTGAGTCGCGCTTGCAGCCATTGCGGGGTGCAGGCCGCGACCCGCCGTGGTTTTTCCCTTCGCAGGCCTCGGGTCAGCAGAACAAAGGCGCTGCAGAGTCCTGTCAGCGCCCGGAGGCGGCCCCGCGAGGCCCTGGGCTGGGACTTCCACCGGGTGCTTTTGTCTGGAGGTGGAAGTGGTCTTGGCAGGTTAGCTCAGCCGCCAAATTTAGCCTTTGCAAAACAGACTGCATTGTTTCGCTACCGAAACCGCTGCCTTTGATAGTGACCTTTGGGGGGGGGGGGGCGGGCCGTTTGTGAGGTTTAACCACTTGAAGGGCAGCCACGGCAGCGTTACGCCTTGGGGAGCACATAATTCCATAATTCGTTGTCCTGCCCTTCGCAGACACCATGCAAAAACCCCACGGGACAAACAAGCCGTGGCGAGGGAATTCTGAACACATCTCGGGGCCGAATGGAGCCGCCGAGCCGCTTGCCGTGAAGCAGCCTCGGAGTGGGGCGGCAGCCCTGCGGGGTGGCGGCTCCTTCCGCCGCCGACGGCCCCGCACCACCGGGCAGGGCTGGAGGGGAGCCGCGGCGGCCCGAGGGGAGGCGGCGCCCCGAGGGGTGTGAGGGGAGGCGGGCGGAGCGGGGCGGCTCCACGTTGTGTAGCGCGGGCCGGGGAGCGGCGCTCAGCGCTGTCAGGATGGCCGAGCGGTCTAAGGCGCTGCGTTCAGGTCGCAGTCTCCCCTGGAGGCGTGGGTTCGAATCCCACTTCTGACAACTGCCGCACCTTTTGCCTCGCGCCCTGCGTTTATTCATTTATTTTTTTTTTGCTTTGTTTTACGATCGTTGTCCGGCTTTCGCCGCCGCTGCCCGCGCCAAAAGGCAGGAGGCGCCCGCAGCAAAACGCGAAGCTGTCAGAAGTGGGATTCGAACCCACGCCTCCAGGGGAGACTGCGACCTGAACGCAGCGCCTTAGACCGCTCGGCCATCCTGACCCGCTGCGACGAGTGGTTCCCGCGGTCCTCTTGATGCTACGCGGGCAGGCGCCGTGCCCCGACGGGGACCCCGGGCCCACTTCCAGTGCGGCTGCACCAAGGGGAAGCCGTGCGGTACCGACTTGATAAACTTCTGTGATTAAACGGCTGCCCTGATAGGTGATGGGAGAGGAGTGGATGTTGTCTGCCTGTGTCTCCGGAAGGCCTTTAACGCTGTCCCCTGTCAGGTCCTCACAGAGGAGCTGTTGACGCAGGGTCTGCATGGGCAGACTGAGGTGGGTTGGGAACCGGCTGAATGCCTGGGCCCAGGGGGTGGTGATCAACAGTGCCAAGAGCGGTGGGAGGGCATCGATGAGCGGTGTACCCCAGGGCCTGATACTGGGTCCAGTCCTGCTTGGGATCTGCATTAATGAAGATCTGGCAGGGCAGAGCACACCCTCAGAGGGCGTGCAGGTGACACAAAGGCGGGAGGAGTGGCTGATGCACCTGGGGGTCACGGTGCCACCCAGGGGGACCTGGGCAGGCAGGGACACGGATTCAACAAGGGCAAGAACCAGGTCGGGAGACACCGTGTGCACGGACCGCGATTTTTTAGCCCGTCTCCCCCTCGGGGGCAGCCCCGGAGCCCCCGCCCCGACGGGGCGGGCCGTGCCCGGGCCCCGGGGAGGCGGGGGGGGGGGGAGGCTTCCCCCGGCCCCCCCCCCTTTAGCCGGCGCTGGGGGCGGCCCGAGCCGTGCCGAGCCGTGCGGGTGCCCGCAGCATGGCCGGGCTGCCCGGCGCCGTGCGGACTCGGAGCGGCTCCCCCGGAGCCTCCGCCGCGCTGCCCGCCCCGCGCCTCGCCGCCCTCGACGGCGCCTTCCTGTGCTCGCCGCTCGGGGGGCTGATGGGCGCCCAGGCCGTGAGTACCGGCGGTACCGGGGTGAGGGGGGGGGGGGGGGCGGGGGGCTCGGCCGCGGACCCCTCGTGTGCTGCCCGCTCCTCGCGGGGCTGCGGCCTCGCCGCCGTGCCCGCACTTTCTGTCGGCGACAAAATCGGTTCGTGGTGCGGCTTGCGGGGCTTTCTGGGGGAGCTGCCGTCTGCCGAATCTTTCCGAAGGCGGGTGCAGGCAACCTGAGCGAATTACGTCCTTTGAATGGTTTTCTTTCCCCTGCAGGCTGATAGTCGAACCCCGTATTCAGTGGCATTGCCCTGGCCGAAAACAGGCGAGGGATTTCCCTTTGCCCTTCCCCGTCCTTGCTTTCTGATGAATCTCTAACCCCAAGATGCTGCAGCCTCATGCCCTCTCCCCTTCTCCCCTCTTCAAAGCTGAAGGAAGCTTCTTCTGCTTGTCCTCATGGCCTGGGCCCTGTGGCTGAGAGCTGCCGGGCACAGGATGATGCACGCAGCCCCGGGGGGGCACAAGCCGAGGGACCCGCAGTCCCCGTCAGGCCATGGGCGAGCTGTGTGCTGCGTGCCCCTCTGCCTGCTGCCCCACCGGCTGGCACCGTGGGGCCGAGCTGCAGGGTCCCTGCCACCCCAGTGAACCACATGGTGTGAGCTGCTAGCATGTAGATGTTTTTGGGGGAGACGTTTGAGGGTAAACCTGCATGCAAACAGAACAGGGAGACAGAGTGTGCTTGTAAGAAGCGTGACATCCCAACCAGCACGCATCAGGGCTGCTCATGGGTTGCCTGCAGGGCTGTCCTGGAGTGGTGTGGTTGTCCTCCCCTGCAGTCAGGCTTTGACAGCTGCTTTTGGACAAGCCCAAGGGTCTCTGCATTGTCAAAATGAGCAGCAGCAGCACCTCACCCTCCAGCCTTGGGGTCAGCGTTGCTTCTGCATCGGAGACAATAACAGAATGAACTGCTCCTCATGCTGGTACCTGAGACTTTGGATGCAACAACATTCATGCGCGTGGGTGGGTGTTCAGCTGTGTATGGGGTCATGTGTGATCTGTTCTGTTGTTTGCTACAGAGAAAGCCAGTGGTGCTGCCCTTCTTTGTTGGAGAGCTTGTTTGCTTGTGCATCCTCCCCAGCACAGCGTTGTGCTGGGCAGCAGCAGGATGTGCCCTGAGCAGCTGCTGCAGAGCACTGCTGCTGTCCTGTGCTATCCCAGGCATGGCACAAACCAGGACCCATGCGGGAGGCTGACAGAGCTGTGTTAAGAATCACCTGTGTCCAGATTTTGGCTCCTGAGCACGGCTGGGCTGGTTGTGACATGGCAACAAGCACTCAGGGAAGCCTCAGAGGCTGTCTTAAGGAGCATGGGGAACAAGAGAAGGTGACAAGACACCTCTGCAGCCCACCGGTGTCGCTGCTCAGTCTGTACTGCTTCCTTCCACAGCAGTGTTACCTGTGCTTGCACAGCTAGCTCCCCAAAACCTCTCCTCTAGGGGCTTCTGCTTTTCTGCCTCCCAGTGAGCTCCAGGCATTTCGCACACACCATCTCCTGCTGCCAGAGCACGCTGTTTTTTTTTTCCTATCCAAGTTTCTCCAGAACGCCTCTTTTGCAGTCACGAGTGTTAGAAACCAACGTGAAAGAAAAGGCGGCATTGTCCAGATGGAGGCAACAGCAGCCGAGCACCAAGGCTTTGTGCACAGGGGGACAAAGGCTGTTGTGTCTCCAGCATGACAATAAGCAACGCAGACGTTGGTAGCGTCAGCGCGAGTGCCCTGCCAGCTGCTTTCAAAGGGCTGTTCTCCTCCCCGTGTGTGGGCCCACAGTTCCCTCCCGGCTTCACCCAGCCCTGCCAAAACAGAGGCTGGCACCTCCATTCCCAGCCAAGCTCATGAGAAAGCCATCGGATGCAGTCTCCGGTCATGCCAGGATGAGGATGAAGGTTGGTGAAGCCCCCGTGGGCAGGAGCTCTCCCTTGGTACCATGATTTTCAGTGGTGCAGGAGCTGGACAGCCCATGCATGCTGGGATCTGCACAACTGCACTTGGAATCGCAGAATCGTTTGGGTTGGAAAAGACCTCTAAGATCATCTAGTCCAACTTTGGGATGTTCCCCAGCAGGAAGGTGGGAACTGCACCAGGAGAAGACCAGCTCTGTTCTTTGGCTAAAGCTGTTTCTTGCGATAAGGTAGCATGAAGCTCGTCAGGTATAAAAGCCCCCAGATGCGGGGTTCATGTGGTCCCTTAGAAATGCAAACATAAATCCTGGGGGTTTTTTTTGACACTTGTATGTGCATCGGGAATTGTTTCGCTGCTTATTTCTTGCTGGGCAGTAGAAACAGACTCAGCTACCTGTTTCTTTCTGGATTATGCTGCAGGCACATGATGCTACAATTATGTAGTTAAACCTGCTTGATGCGAAAGGTGAGCCCTAGAAGCTGTACAGGATACAAACCGAACCAAACCAGACCACACCTAACCAAACAGCAGCAAGAAGCTTGTTTTTTTTTGTTGTTGTTGTTTTGTTTTGTTTCGAGTGATGCTGTACCTGGGGGACGTCATGGCTTAGCTGGGGCCCCAGGAGCCACCACACACCTGGATCCCATCCAGCCCATGTCACATTCCCAGTGCTGTGCCAACTCGGCACGGAGCAGCTGGGCAAGAAGGGACCTCTGGTGGCAGGGATGCCCAGGTTTCACCGGCTCTGCCTTGCAGGACATTCCTGTGCTGGCTCCTGGTGCCCAAATCTGGAGCAGGGTGACCCCAAGCGATGAGGCTCCCAGATGGAGACCCTGTCCCAGGCTTCCCCGTGGTGACACTTTGAGGCAGCAGCTAGGATGTGCAGACCCAGTTTCTACACCTGCAGGAACGGCCACCTGAACACTTTCCCCTTCCCACCCTGCAGGTGCTTGGCCTACTGGTGTGGGCTCTCATTGCCGACACGACCTACCACCTCCACGCAGCATACGGCTGGGTGATGTTTGTGTCCATCTTCTTCTGGGTAGCAACAGTCCTCCTCTTCGTGACCTACCTCCTGCAGCTTCCACTGAAGTTCTACGTGATCCCCTGGCCCCTCGTGGTATGTAACCAAGCACGAGCAAGGGGGCTTCCCTCTGGGAAACGCCTCAGGACAGCTCAGGACCAACCTTTTGCAATAGGCTGTTGCTTTTAACCTTTTGGTTCTTAAGCTTTTGGAAGGGCCTCCAAGCGCAGGCTGCTGGGTGTACTGCAGAGCCCAGACCTCACTGCCTCTTCTTTGCCTTCCCCAGCTGGTGATCTTCAACGCTGCAGCAACCATTCTGTACATCACCGCCTTCATAACGTGCTCCGCAGCCGTCCAGCCTACCTCGTGGCGCCAGTGGGATTACAACAGAAGAGCCGCAGCGTCTGTAAGTACAAGCACGCAGGCGAGGGCTGAGGTGCGTAAGCCACCGCGCTCACACATCGCTGTGCTCCTCTTCCAGTTCTTCGCCGGCCTCGTGATGCTCACCTACGGGGTGAGCACGTTCCTCAGCTTCCGTGCCTGGAAAGGACTTGGCAGCAACGCAGCCACCAGCCAAGTGACCAACCGCGCATGAGGAGCAGCGCGCACCCGGGCAGGGTGGCTCAGTGCAGCACGTCACCGAGCCACTCGTGCCACTGGGGCTCTTTCTCCATTGACAGTGGTGGCAGCAACCATCGCTGCTGGCCCACGTGCCAGGGTCATGTGGAAGCTGTTCTGTGGTCTCAGGTGATGCTTCTAGCTGACGTGTCCACAGGGCAATCCCACCATGGCTGGTGCCATCACCGGCAGCCAGGAGGCTGAGGGCTCACCGGAGGCTGAAGCTCCTGCATGTCCTTGGGACTTGTTCCTGCCCTCACACACCCCAGAGGAACCAGAGCCTCACTGGAGCAGCACTGCTGAGGGGATTTATTTGGCAAACTCCAGTACTAGAACTCACTGAACCACGCTCAGGAGCTCAGGTTCCTGTCTCTGGTCATTTGCAGCCACAATGTAAATAAGTGCAATTAACTTGTATCGATGGGGGCAGAGCTGAAGAATGAAGGCTAAGCCAAGGAAGAAGTCTAAACTATTACTGTATTGCTTAAAAAAAAATGGAAGCAGAAATTTTATGCTTTAAATAAAAATCTTCTTAAATCTAACTTTTGAGTCTGTCAAGAAAATAAACCTCTTTTTATGAGAAAGAAGATGGCAGGTACATCCACAGAATGGAAAGTGGAGATTTCACTGGCCCAGAAGACCACCATTCCCTAGCGTGTACAGGTGTTACAACCCAGCCCACAGGGAGAAGGCACAAAGTCCACGGGCTCATGGTACTTTGCTGCATTCTTGTACCATGAGCACAAGAACACCAGGAGTGCAAAGGCTTTGCTGTGCTCCCTCCTGTAGACAAAAAGGTCTCGGTGCTGCACAAGGCACTGAGTTAATGTTTCCACCACTTCCCTTTCAGAATTTGCTTTAGCAAGGCAGTTATGTCTGTTAGCTACAGGTGGTCTTCAAAAAGCCAAACTGAGGCTGCAAATGCTCTGGGAGCAAGGTCAGAGCCTTAAGAGTAGGCTGACCCATACACGAACACAGAACCACGCCGCACCACCACTGCTGGAGACAAGTTCAGTTTTAGGATCTTGGAGACAGGCTGGCACTCGTCAGAACTAGAACTGATGCCCAGCCAGACACAGCAACGTTTCCTTTCACATCCTTCTTGTACAAGCTAGTAGAAACAGAAGAAACAAATTTCATGTATTTACAGAAAGCTGTCACACAGTAAGCTATACTGCAATCTTACCACATAGCCTGTTTGCATGGATCTAATTTTAACAACTGGTCTCCAGAGGTAGGCTCAGGAAATTTAGCTACATAACGAAAGGTAGGAATATAAAAGGGATTGAATAAACTCCATTAGCCCCTGACAGATCTGCTTTAATTTGCTGTGGAAGAAGAGGGGGGTAAATGAAGCGTCAGGTTTTACCAGCTATAAATACATGTTAAAAAAAATCAGTAAGAAAATTAGCATCTTTATGAATTTTTGTGACCAAGTTAAAACTCTTAAAAAGTAAAGTCAGACTTGCACACAGATAGTCCATCATATATAGAAATTTAATCTCTTAAAAAAAGACCCTCTGCCTGATGGAAAACACATCGAGCCAGAGCCTAGTCGTGGAAATGTCACAGAGAGATGAGAAGTACAGCATATATTCTTCACATACAGAAGAGCAGTATGGAAGGAGAAAGGATTTGGTCTGAATGGCTCCACTCAAACTGTGGGAGTTTTGTTGCAAACTTCAGTGGTGAAGACTGTGGTCTAAAATTGAAATGAAGAAGGAGCAACAACAACAAACTTCGTTATGAGTTGTTATCGATAAACCTGAATACCTACAAACAGCATGAATGACTGCAAAAAACCTTCATAATACAGAGAGCTTAACTACACCCCACCTCACAACTAAGCTGTTAAAGCTATTTTAACGTGCTAATTATGTTATTTTACAAAATAAATTAATCTGAAAACGCTAAATTGTGAATTAGTGAGTTAAAAAAGCAGAATAGCACAGATCTATCAGCAGCAAGAAATGAAGCACTGCACTTCTGTGAAATGGTGAATAGTGACTTTGGTATACAGTTAACACTGAGACACAAGTCCCCATCAATATATGAATTCAACCATAAAAATTACAAGAGAACTTGCTTAAAATACAACAAACTCCCTCCAGTAAGGAACTGTCTGAGGTATTCATTCAGACTGCTGTTATTTTACGTAATCATTCAGAGCAACTGTAACAGAAAAAGAAGAAAAAGTATCTTTCCAGTAAAAAAAGTCAAGAACATCTTTAGTTTTAGTTGCAAACAATTATTTTAGCTCAACAATTAAAATATTTCAAAAGAATTCTTTTAAAAGATGATAAAATCTGCTGCTGTCATTAAGAAGTCATGGGTAAGAAGTTAACTTAAGAGCTCCAGTCCATACGCTAACAGCAGAAGCCCAACTAGATTTAAGTCTTCAATTCTGCAATTTTAACCTCAGGATTCAAATTGGAAGGAAGCTGCATTTAGTTTGTATTAAAAACACAACCCAATTTTTGTTTATTTTTTCCCTGCACTGGGAATAAGTGCCTCAGAGCCCTGCACACTGCCTCTTGTGCACACTGCCTCTGCACATCAGAGCACTGACTTCTGTGCTCGTGGAAAATGCCTGTGTGGCAAGGAGTCCTCACTGGTATTCAAAAGAACGATTTCAGTCCAAGAATAAAAGCCTAGTACTGTTGAAATGACTGGCAGAGGTCAACAGGAACAGGATTTCATCTTGTTTGTTCTGGTAGACATTTCCTGTCCGGAAACAAAAACTGGTAAGGGCCTGGCCATAGTTTAGCTCCATCTAGGTTCTCACCAGGCAACAGCCGCCGACCAGCACCTTCACCACCGCTGCGGCCCATCTCCCCTGCGACATCAATCACGCACTCTGTGTTTCTATCTACTCTTACGCTTTTAAAGATGTACTTGCTTTGCCTGAGCATGTCATTAATCTGCTGCTTCATGTGCCTGAACAGCGTAAGAACAGCAGCTCATTGTAGCTCCAAAAACATTTTAATTCCAAGCGCCATCAGAGTTGCAGCTGGGGTTTTGTGACAGGCTTATGGCTACAGCTCCACTAGCAAGCAACTCATCTATTTTTCAACTCATGTCGAAAAATGTGTTGCTTTGTTAATGTTGCCAACAGTTCAAAAGCAAACGCATGCCTTTGCATCAGCATGCTATTTGGAGCAGTAAATGACACGACGGTAAACAAGGCTGTGCCCAATCTACCATCACGCTTACAGTACTAGAACGAACACGACTCTGCCACCGCCAAACACAAAGTAAGAAACTACAGCCATAGGCCAGACTTGGATTTTTCACGGTTATTTTCTCAGTGTAGAATAGCTGGGGCCTGAACAAAAGTGAGAGAACTTCACACATTAAGGATGAGACTTACTTTAGCCAGAGAGCGGCCAGATTTGCACACTAGCAGATCAATTCTCACAGAGCAGAGAGGCAGTCTCATGCTGGGACATCTACACACTAAAACAGATTTCTCTGCTAGAAAGCTGTAGCACAGATCATATTAAGTTTATTTTTAAAAAAACAAAACAAAAAATCAAAACAAAACAAAACAAAAAAAACAAAGGCATTGACAAGGAGAAACTCAGCATTATGTATTTGCATCTGTCATTCCAAGAGCTGGACAGACACACTGCCTTCTTGATTCTGAGAAGTTCTGCCTTCTGGGGAGATGGATAAGATGTCAACCCATAAAACACACGTACAGCCCTATCTATTGTCCTCACCGTGCTGAGCTTCTCGCTATGTGCAACGATTAGAACGGTGCACAAACACTATGTATTTATTAAAAACAATTACAGTGGTAGGGTTGAAATTTTCTTCTTCTGTGGTTATTGAATACCAACATGTTTCTAGGATCAGGTATCTGACAGCATAGACTGGAGGACGAAAGAGTTTTCATCATGTAAAAGCACCTTGATTCTTGTGACCTTTAGTGTTTTAATGTCCAAATGAAAGCAGTAGCACTCATCTGGAAAAGGAAAGTAGTGCACGAACTGTTCTAGGAGGAGGATATTGATGATTTGTTTAATGATGTCACCACTAATCCACTGCTTAAATCCAGACTTCGACCTTCTTTTTCCTATAAAAATAAGAGAAAAAGAAATCCTTGACTCAGTGCTGCTTTGGAATAAGCTTTTAAGTTCAAAAGATAAAACGGGAAATTCATATTCTTCCTGTTAAATCAATATAAAATTACATGTTACCTGAGCATCTATGACTGAATGCAGCTTGCTGTGAGACTTGAAAAATCCTTAGCAGAACGTTTATTTTCTGCTATTCATATCTGTTTTCTTATATTCATATCCAAAATTCAGCACAAGATTGTGCAAGAAAACCTGGAGTAAGTACTCCTGCATCATTGTGCCAGCTGTCTGTCAGCTCAAAGCAGCATCTTGCTTACATCTGGTTAAGAATACCCAGCCAGCAGATTTACACAGTGCTCGAGAAATTAGTGAAATCTAGCTTCTGTGAGTTTGCCTCTCAAGTGTCTCCAAAAGCACAAACCCCAACTGAAACTACTCCTGCTGCTGAGACACAGAACATTTCCTCAATCTGCTTCCATTTTTGCAAAACGTGAAGGGATGAGAGGAGGAGGCAGACAACAAGACAGCTCTGACAACAACTTTGACTCTTTTGCTCCTTTGTCAAATGTGACTGGAGAGTACCTATGGTATTTCATTTCCTTCGGAAAGAGCCCACCAAAATCCTTCTTTAATATTTTTGTTTGGTCAGTTGTTTCTCCAGCCCAGCCAGAGAGGAGAAATACAATTGGAGTAAGTTTAGAAAGCTAACTTTGGATTGCCTGGAAAAAAATAATACCACAGAATACCTGAGTGGTTGGGGCTGGCCAGGACCTCAGTCATCTGGTCCAACTCCCTGCTCAAGTGAGGCCACCTAGAGCACACTGTCCAGGACCATGTCCAGCCAGCCTCTGAATGTCTCCAAGGACAGAGACTCCACAACTTCTTTGGGCAACTTGTGTCAGTGCTTGCTCATCCTCACAATAAAAAAGCATTTCTTTATGTTCAGATGGAAATCAGCCTTCAAATATGCAAAAGCATGAGTTTCTCCACATATCAGCTTCATCCATGTTTTCTAGAAGTTATTAAATGTGCAGTTTGAGTTCGATAGCCACTCAGTTATTTTCCTTTCGATCCTCTATAACCGTTGAATAAATGCTGCTACCTGCTTTAGGAATACTGCTTTCAGTACTCTCAGGCAGAGCTATACGAAAACTACAGCCATTATACCAATGAAAATAAACGACGCGACATACTTACAGCTCTGTAATCCAAGAACATTTCTTTGAAAGCCAGGAAGTCAGTAAATGTGAGAAGCATGTCAAATATATCACCTGCCATTTCGTCTTTGTGCTGCCTATAGACGGAAAAGTTGGGGAATTAGAAAATGGTTTGTGAAATAAATTCTTATTTTAAAATAGTATGAGATTAAAAGTGGTACCAGGACAAGTAGAACAGTACCTAAATTTAAATAAGAATACTATAGGCCTCTCATGAAGCAAAATTTTAGAAAATATACTTCGCAGTATTTCCCAACTAAATACATTAATATATTTATCTAAATACAAGATGTAAGAGTATCAAACCAGTCCTAGGAAACCAGACAAAAAACCCATAACCTTTAAGTCAAAAGAATTAATATTCAAATAGCATTTATTTTAGTTATTCAAAACTAGAGAAATAATATAAGTTGTCCTTTTGATAGCTTCATAAACAACTACTAGTAAAGTTATCCACTTTAATCGAAACAGGGTACAGCCCACAGAAACAGAGAGCATAATAAAAATACATGAGGGAGGTGGGCAATGTCAAAGTCTGTTTATAAAGTTCTAAGTAAAAGAAGGTTTGGATAAGAGTGGTTCTTTTTTTAATTTATTGGTTGTTGTTGCTGTTGCAGCTGTTGTTGACTTTTTTTTTTTTTTTAGTTTACCAGCAGTCTGTAGAAAAAATTATAGAAAAAAACATTCTGTGTTCTCATCCTGATTTCTAGTCTTATCCCTCAAAACCCAACATCTTTCAGCATGATAGCTCTGAAATTTAGAATAGCAAAGCATGCTGGAAACAAGGAAAGTGGTCAGTCAGTAGCACTGCATACATGAACTGTATTACTACTACCATTAAGGAGGAACCTCCTTCTCAAGGGAGAACTGTCAAACCTAAGTTTTAATCTAGACAGAAAAAAACTAAATGTATATAATTCACACCCAAGGAAAAGCAAAGCAGAAGACTTACTGCAGTGACATTGTGAAAGCTGTCATACTGAAACCAGGAATCCGATCCAGTAGTTTTTCTTCAATGTATTTCTCTATTAATGAGATCTAAAAAATACAAAAAATACACACTCCAATATACTAAATAATTCAACTGGAAAAGAGTAAACTTTGTTAAGCACACTTAAAACATGTGTTGTTTACTGCAGCAATAGACTTCTATTCAAGAGTTAGAAAGATGTTTTGATGAAAGTTTTGTAAGCTTTCAGGTGGAACAAAGAGAAAGGAACCGAAGGCTCCAGAAAGTATCCTTCTGGCTCACAGATCCTGACAGTGCTTGAAAAAAGAGACAGAGGGCAGTTAGTTGGCTTTGTTCCATGTAAATCCAATATTGTATGGAGGGGGAAACACAAGTCCTGACACTCTCCTTAGAGGAATAACAAAAGAGCAATACGTGCAAAGAATAGGAAAAAGTATCTTACATATTCATTAAAAATAGAAGTATAGATGAGCTTGTTTTCTTCTGAGTCATCAAACTCCTGGTAGTGCTTCTCCATAAAAGTCCTCTGTATTAACTGGAAATCATCATCTGGACCACAACAAAAAGACATCATACAGTTACGAGTTTAGTCATTCTAACACAAACCCCACATTCACCAGTCCCCTGTTTCCCTGGGACAACTAGAAAGCCCTGCACATGTGCAGTTAGTCACACCAGTACCACAGCTGCTGCTGAGCCCGTTTCTGACCCATCTGTGATAAGAGAGGCTGCTGGCAGAGAGCAGCAATACTTGAGTGAAGGAAGCCATGTCACCGTGGCAGCAGCACATCAGCCTATGTTTTGGCAGCAAATGGAACAGGATGAACATGTCCACCTAGCAAGATCCACAATCACTCTTTCTAAGTTTCATTTCCACTCAGTCTTAAAACAGGAAGACTTTTTTTGTTATGTTTCATTAATAAGGGTATTTATACAGAAACACCTTTAGTTTGGGATTTTGAGTCACCAAAAACTTGTATTTTTTATAAAATGAATACATCTTCCCCTACAAAAATTCATTTTTTTCCCTTGAATTCAAGGAGTATTAGTGAAACTCCCAGATTTGTTTTCAATTGCTGAAGATTTTTTTTCTAGATGTGGACATGAACTTGGCAGGTTATCACCAAATTCGACAGAACAGGTATAAGCATCAAATTTACACATACATAGCGCTAAAATACACCAGAATCTGCTTTCTAAACCCTACCACATGCAATATGATTTGTTAGCATTTCTTCAGATTCAATCATGTCACCAGGCAAACTGAGGCTGCAGAATCTACAACCACTCTGCAAAGGATGTGGGCAAAAAATATTATACACTGCTCTTACGCAGCAGCTGGCAGTTGATCAGCATAAGTTCTCACATCATCCTCAGCTTCCTAGCACACGCTCACCTCTTGCTTAAAACTATGGTCCTGAGGATTTAGGACTTTTCATTGCCTAAGCTCACATGGTGAGACTGGCACCATTCAACATTCCTACCACCAGCAGGTAGGTACCGCCACGTTACACGTGTACACGTACATGCAAATTGCGTGAAACAAAATCAGCTCAGATGGTTAGCCTCGAAAAGTGGTAAAACATGATGGCATCCAACCTCAGTCACAGAACATCTACAGTTGCAGAAGGCAGCAGTACCAGGTGCTGGGTACTACAGCACCAAGCTAGTGATCATGAGAAGAAAGGAAGGAAAGTTGCCGTAAAGGAGGCAGGGGCTATTTTGGCTCCGTAAGTCTGGCTACCAGATGAGCAGCATGCTGTATTTTTAGCACCCATCTTGTTGTCTGTAACTGCTTGCAGAGCTTACCCATTATAATATCCTCCAGATACCCAACAACTGCATCAAACTCTGCATCAGAAGGGGAAGAGCTGAAAGCAGAGAAAGACCGTATTGCATAAGCATACATTCAAATCACAGTAGAAATAAATGTTAAAATTAAGCATTAACAAAAGCTTAAGTGCAAACCGGCCCAGAAGTAGTACATGATTTCCTAGTTTACACCTACAAAATAATCCATGACACTGATAATGAAGCTGCATGCATGAGGCCTCTAAAATACTTCCCCTAAATAGATGCCTAATTAAAGAAAAAATGTTTTCTGGCATTGCTGTTAAGGTAATTCCAATCCTGGTGCAAAAGGGATGTGAAGAGTAATAATTATAATAGCAAATTAAGTATTTTCCATCCTAAAAATCCGGGCTGCTACCACAAGCTTTACTTCTGCTCTTTTCCCTGCATAACTACATGGTGATCACGGAACTCTAGGCACTCTAGAGGATATTTTGCAATACTTGGTCTTGTAAAACAATTTAATATATACAAGTATTATATCACGAAAGGCACTTAAACATTTTTCTTACGCAAGAAACATCTCTCCGTGCTACAAATAAAGGGCACAACCTCATAAGGCCCTTCTGTTATGAGCAAGTGTTAAACACTGGTATGGATCTAAAGTCATCCAGGGAAGAAGCCTTTGTTACCAGCATGTCAGGACCCCAGATCTCTCCGCTTATTTTATTGTTATTGTGAAGCTTGCTCAGACACATTAGATAATCCACAGAATTTTCTTGGCCTTGCATTCAGAACTCATCTTTAGCGGACTAAACTCTCCCTAGACTCTGCAGCAAATGAAATACATTTTTTTCCTGACATAGCACCCCACAGGACATTTGTCTTCAAGAAAAAACTTAAGCTTTGATCAGCGTAAGTACCAATTAAATTAATTTTAAATTTGTCTCTTATCTCTCTCTCAAATATTTCTCTAATAAATCAGAGCAGACCACTCAAGACTAAGTTTTCAGACTAAATTTTAAAAACCTCATTATTCTGCTGTTGAGCCACAGTCAGCAAAGTTAATCCAAGAGCAGTTTAACTGCCTAGCCATAGGGCTCATTCTGACCGAGCAAAATGTTTGAATAAGGAACGCATCTGATCACCAGGTGATGTTCTAGCAACGTTTGAGATCTGTTAAACCCTGAAGAACAGAAGCCCGGCGAATGGAAAAGCACGCTCCTCCACCAGAGGGCACGCCACGACCAAAAGAGGAGTTTACACACAGCATTCCATACCTAAGCATCACGTTCAGGCAACAGGGCTTATCACTTCCCATTTATGTGCAAAGATAGGAGACTTTGCAATGGATAATTTATTATTATTTTTTTCTCCTGCAAATAAGCACTACCACCATTTTTATAGCTTATTCTATTAATTTAAGCCGCAGTTTCAGCTTGTTTTAGTGTTCCAAAACAGCAGTGATTGCATCTCCCTATACGACACACCTACATCTGCACAGCAAATACATGCTCACAAACCTTGTCACATCTGGGACAGCACAACCTGTGCTGCTGACAAGTAGGCAAGGGAAAGCGTGGCCTTTCAGTTCGGGGTTTGACAAATGAACCAAATCTATGAACCTGAGTGACAGAGGCACAGGCACACACTCCCTTCTCCCACAGATTTTAGGAGAAAAGTAGGCCAGGCAGATGTGGGGCAAAGCAGCATTTTAGAATCCACCAGAGTAAAATTTGGCTGAGATCACCTGTAGAAGGTCTCAGGCATCTAAGAGGCACATTCAAACACACAGAAATACTGTCTTGTTAAAGTCTGTGATATAAGACAATATATGGTCTTGAAAAGGAACGAGAAATTATGAATTTAAAGTGAAGGCAGAGCACAGTTTTCAGCCTTAGTTTTCAGCATTTGTTGGGATCACCCAGCAAGGTCTGTCTGGTGCTGTGCTCACTGCGGCTGTATTTGTTTTGTCTTCATCTAAACTCTGAACTGCTACTTCTCCCTCCTGGGGCTTTGCATTGTTCTGTCCATGTTCTAAGAGGCAGTATCTGCTAGTGACATCTGCTAATGACTGTGGTGTCAATTAATACTCGTAATTACATTCCAATTATGATAATTTAACTAGGAAATAGTCTATTGAAAATCTGTACAGAACGTAGCATACTTACATGGCTACACCAAAGTTTTCCTCGTCTGAAGCCTCCATCATTACTGCATAACCTACCCGCCTGGAGGAGGGACAATCCGTTGCACTGCTGCAGTCAGCGGTTGCTCCTTCTTTTTGGAGGAAGTACTAAAGAACAATATGCAACGTAGTGTTAATAAAAATTCAATCTTTAAATTACCGTAACGTTTTTCAAACAACAAATCAGCAGAAAACCTTTAATTTTTAGATGCGGGAATTTCAAAAGCTTCAAGTTATCCCCGAATTATCGCTGCTGCTCTTCTGTAATAACCCAAATTCTCGAGGAACTTTCTCAGCCTAGCCCTCAGGCCCTGGCTCCGGCGGGCACCGGGCGGTGCGAGGGCCCTGCGCGTCCCGCGGATCGCCAGCCCGGGCTCCTCAGGCCAGCCCGGCCAGCCCAGCCCCGGCCCTGCCCGCCCCGTGCCCCTCAGAGCCCCTCAGAGCCCCGGCCCCAGGCCCCTCAGCGCCCGGCCGGCCCCGCGCCTCCCTCCCCCTGCCCGCCTCCATCCCCCCGGCCCGGCTCGGCCGTTACCTGGGAAACGCTTCCTTCCGCCCGCGTCTCGGCCAATCGCGGAGCGGAGGCGGCCGCGGAGGGCCCGCCCATCGCAAGACTAGCCAATGGGAGAGCGCGGGCGGCGGGGGCTGCTCCTGCTGCTGCCACCCCGCGGAGCCGGGCCCCGGAGGCCGGAGCCTGGCGGCGCCCGGTGGGGGGCGGGGGGGGGGAGCGCCCGTCAGCGGCGGCGGGGCTCTGACCGGAGCCCGTTTGGGGTTCCCCGGGCACAAGCGGCTGCCCGCTGCCAGCCTCCTCCTCGCGGCTCCGAGAGGCGAAAGAACCGAAGAACGCCCAGCAGCCCTCGAGACGTTTTATTTGCGGACAACTCGCTACAGTTCGCTGCTCGCGTTTCCTGCCTCCACCTGCTGCGGGCTCGTTACGCGTGGAAGGAGTAGGACGGGTCTCTGCAGCAGAGCTCCCTCCTGCAGCGCCGCTGCCTTCCTCTGCCCAGTGCCAGCCACAGGGACGATGGTCCAGGGCAAAGCTTTCCGTAGCGTTCACATCTTCGTTTCACCTAGTGCTGCCTCCACCAAGGTCCCCTTCCCTGCAGTAGGGCACCCAGAAGCCTTTACGGACCCTCAGGGACCCTATGGACCCTAATCGGCAGTCCTAGGCACTTCTGAAAATTGTACTCAGTCCTCATCAGGGAAAGCGAAGCCCTGAAGTTACCAGTGCCTATTAAGGCAGAGTTCAGAAGGGGGGGGGGTGTAGCTTCGTGCCTACTTTGGCATGTGGAAGCATTTAAAATTTCACTGCAAAGGGTTCTGAAATTCAAAGATCCTTGTGGCACTGACTGTCTCTACAAGTTTGCTTACTGAGACTGAGCAGGAAGGGACACAGCCCTAATTGGAAAAGTGGAGAACACCAAAACGTGATGAAGTAGTCCGTGATGAAGGAGGCCCCCAGGCATGGGTTTGCCATTCTGACTTTAATCAGAGGCTTCCACAGTAGGAAAGAATTCACATCTTAGCAAAAAGGCTGAACAATAAAAAGAAGCAAGGAGTAGCCTCTCTTTGCAAAAAAAAAAAATGCCTATAACTTTCCTAATTAACATGTTTGAGGCTCACTGCAGACTACTCCCTCCCCTTCCCATAGAGGAAAGTCAGCACCCTGAAGTTAACAAGGGGGGAATGTTAAAGGAGCTGCTACACAGCTTGGCACGCGGTGCTCTCAGTTCCTGGTTAGGTCAGTAGGAAATAATGGTTCTCAGCATGAGGAGACCCAGCTTTGCTTTGTTAATAGTTGACAGTAAAGATAAGAGATTTTAAAAATAAAATACATCACAGCCTGAGAATTCATTATTATAATCTTTGCTAGTGAATCACTGCCAAGGAGGGGGATGTTTCTGGTGTAAACCAACTGTGAATGAGTTCTACTATATATCCAAATCATTTTCAAAAAAAGCACCCTGTACAAGCCTTGTAAGAGAGTCATAGCCTCAGCTGGTGCAAAATAAGTGTAATTCTACTGACTTTTGTGCTACTTCACCAACACTAGGTGTGAACCCTGATTCCTCGTGAAAATAAATAAAACAGTCAAAAGCTGCCTGCTGAAACACATCCTTAACATACAAATGTCACAAATGTATAATTGAAGTAGAGCAGAGGTCCCCCCCATGATCCCTACCAAAAATACAAAGTGTTGCCCCAAACCTGATCAGAACAGGACTGACACATGGCAATCAAAGTGCATTTTTAGAGTTACAGAGTAAGAATGAACTTGCTCTCCAAGTAACATTTTTTCCCCTCATACTGGCTCAGAATTCTCCAGTCCTTTAAGATAGCTCAATATTTTCAAAGTGAACATAACTTTCAAAAACAATACTGATTAAAAAAGATGTCTGCAGATACCTTAAAAAATACCCAGAATATCAAATTAATTCCAGTCCAGCATTATAATTAGTTAATAATAGCTCCTGAAAATTATATCCTCACAAAAAAATGTGGGTATTGAAGTTAAAATCATCAGAAATACTATGTACTTGAAAATACCACCAATCTTAACAGTTAAAAAGAAAATCAGAACTTTCTTTGGAATCACCAAGTTATTAAAAGGTGAATTTCTTTACAGTCTCCACACGGTCCTTTCAAATCAGTCTGTGTACAGATCAAGTCTTTGAGCAGTTTAATATCCACTGTTGGAAAATACAGAGTCTCTGACCAGCAGGAGGCTACATTAAACAAGAAACATCGGCATTTGTTTTTTTTGTACTGACTTCTGCCAAAAATAGAGACTTTCAAGCACAAGACAGAATGGCCCTGCTTTAGGAGATGCTTTCTCTTCTTTTCTTTCTAAAATGCATTGTATGTGTACTTCCAGTGCAACTTTTTTCAGCACTTGTGACAGGCGAAAAGGAAAGGGGGAGGAAGAGAGATGCTCTCCTATGCTTTTCCTTGGAGTAACCAATAGCCGTAACACGCCGAACTACCAGCTTTCCTTACTGTTGACACCAGTTCACATTGCTGGCAACCTGAAATAGCTTATTAAAAAGATCTCATTTTTAAGATAAACAGATTACACTTTAGCATGAAATCTGGCCGTGGCTATGGTTCTATGTGCGTAAAGATTGGTTAGAGATGCTTTCCCCTTTCAGTATTGGAGTTCATTAAAAACAAGTCTGTGGTATTTCTCCACGTGTCATGAAATGTGAGAAATCTGTCTGACTCGGGTTTGTATCTCCTGTCGACACAAAGGGCAGGTCTCCAGTTGCAAGGCACACTCCATGCACAGGTCACTGGAGGAGAAAGAAAAACAGTTAAAGCCTGTATTCACAATGTGAAAAACTAAAAGGAAAAATCCAAGCATTAAGTAGTTTCTTCAGCCTGCTAGAAAAACAATCAAGATAAGTGTTTCAGTGTAGGGATTAGGAATTGCAAATCTGGTGTTGTGGATTCACAGGCTTTGAGAGGAGGTCCTGATGTTCTGCATCTTACAGACCTAGAACTGCAGGTGCAGTTGGTGAGGATTACACTTGAACACTTTTGTTCATCTCAACATTTGCTTTGGAGAATTAGAGTCCTAGTGCCCTGCATGAATTTGTCTCAATTTGTGGCTGAGGCACAGTGAACATGTCTGTTCTTTTTAAACTTTGTGGCATCCAGACTGGAAGACCCATGGCAAGACTGCTCCCATGAGCGCTCTAAAAACACTACAGGAGTGGATTTTGTTGGATTAGCTTCCCAGTTAGGCCCCTTAAAACACAGGAAAGTGCTGCTATGGTACTCCTCACATTGCTGCCCATTTTTATCTTTTAGAGATGTGACTTGAGACAATCCACTTATTGAATGTTTAATGAATATTTGGATACATGAGTTTTTTGCTCCCCACACATGATCTGGATCTCGTAGCACTAGTATACTAAGCCAGTACTCAGCAAATCCTTTGAGATCAAGGAACTGGATAGACTGTGCTTATGTCCCTTGCACAAGTACTGTGGCACATAGCCACAGTACTTCTCTAACCCCAGACACACACAGCTGGGGCATAAACCTGCTTGGGGACAGGGTAGAGAAGAAAGACAGTAGACCTATGTTTAACTGCCATCAGTCACATCCTTAAAAGGATGAGTTATTTCCTTTATGCTACAGAGTAAATCAAGATAAGTAGGGACTGTATCTGATCTAACTTAAGCTGCACATCAACAACACTTATTTTTAATGCTTTTTACCTGTGTCCACATGGCCTGAGTTCTGTGTCTGCTACCTCATCACAGCAAAGCGTGCAGCAGTTCTCTCTGATACTCACTTGCTTCAACAAAGCCAGGCGCCTGTGTCTGCAGAAATAACCATAACCCCCCCCAATTAGTTTAGCTAAAAATGACAGATTCATAACAATTCTGAGTATTGCACCAAGACCAATGCAACACTTATCTGCACTACTCAACACTAGTACTTATAAACATCAAAAACTATTCACAAAAGAGACTTAAAACAGGTGTTCAGGACGGTCTTACTCCCCATTCTAGTCCATCAGAAAGTGACAGAGGGCATTAGATTACCGCTCTTATTCTCAAGAACAGTTCCATAAAACTGTTTACCATCTGTATTTTAAAGAGTACAGATGAGGAAAATAACACTAATGTATCAGCAAAGCTTGGAAACCCTTCAGTGCTGCAACACAGTTTAGAAAAATACAAAGTGAAAAGAGAAACAACCCAGTGTGGCAACTGCCACAACAGAAGATGTGACATGCACTCCATTCTCTCCAGCATTTACGTTATACAGAGAAGGCCTTGAATAATTCAGGTATACAAGCTGTATATACGTGTATTCATTGTGTATATATATAAATATATAAAACATGAGCATATATAAATATCACATATATGATATACACAAATGCATATGAGTATGTGTAAAAAAATCATGCTCGTTATTATGAGGAGTGTAAATTTTTGTCAAGTGTGTTTAAAGAAGGAAGTCCACATGACATTGCTCTAATATCACTTTCTGGCCAGAAAGCTGGTAGAAATCCCACCTTTGTTGAAATACGACATTTCAGATTTGGAATGCATGCTAATCAAAACTGGTTAGTGGCAGGGAGAAGTGTCTAGCCCCGACTGTGTCCTGATGCTAACAGCATTAAATCCAATATCACTCTATTAAAGTTTAATTCCTATGATGGGTAGCTGGGGTTGCTTTGGCCCTTGCTTTTTTCCTATCCATTTTAAGATTAAAGCAATCTTGTAATTTATGATTAGTTTATAGCTTCCAAACAGTTCAGATTGTGTAAGTTAAGATCATCGCCTCCACACAAAGACTGTTTAATTTAAATTTATTTTAATTTATTTTTAATTTAAATGGAGTCTTTCAGTGCTATCACACACAGTACTGAGATAAGCTCCAACCCAAGAAGCAAAATTTCTCCAGTCAGAACTCAACAGGAAGCCAGTTTCTCCTAGATTCTCGACTTGTCAAAGATGAGTTCTTGCAGCTATTGCTGAAACACTGTGAGACCAGTGCCGGAGTGACACCGATGTCAATCACACCTGATCATCAGCTCCTTACAGCACACAGCTAAAAACTACAAAACCACTCATCTAGAGCATGAATCTAGTAAGATATTAGGTACTGCGAACAAAGGGCTGATCAAGAATGTTAAATTCTTAATCACCTTAATGAACTAAATCAGACTCTCAGAGGAGCTCCAGGGTCAAGCAGGTGTGAATTACTCTGGCTACAAGGAAATGAAAATGGTCTTGTAGGTTAGATTTAATTTTCTCTTTGCATAAACTCAGTATCACATGCCTCAAGCTTTGACAACATGAGACTCAGATCCACAAGTGATGTAGGTTTTCTTTTGTTTTTTAAATAAGGTTTTTTAAGCACCTAATTCACTGAAAAAAAAGTCAGCTAGATAATCCAAAACCAAATCTCTGAATTTGTTACAGCCAGGGGTATCCACATCCAACCTAATTAAAAGAAACAAAAGAATGTTTCAGCAATATATATAAGCATCAGGCTAGATGGCCATCTTTAGACGAAGTTGGAAATCTGGAATACACTCCATTCTCCTGTTACTGTTTGTGTTCCAGAAAATTTCATTACCGGTGACCTAATCTAGAAAAGCTGTTAGGTTACATTTCTGCCAAAAATACAGGAAGTTTGGGAAAAAATTACCCCAATCTGTTTTTGTCTGGCTGGATGTATATTTAGGTGGATAAGTGCTTGAAAATTTGAATAACCTTTGTGGATAGTATTCATAAACTTTTAAGATGAAAGTTCCCCCCCAAAAGCCTCACAGCTTCAAGCCTTACGAACACTCAGTACGTTCACACTGCCAATATCAAATTAGGTCAATTTTAAGTGAGACACCCTTTTTAATTACAACTACGGCTCCTCAAAAAAACCTATGTTCCTACACAGCATGAGGTATGTTTAGTACAAATAGTTTAATGTGCAATAGTAGTTAGTGTTAAATTATCCTAATATTGTAAACAATTACTCTAATGTAATGGTGTTTGGCTGCTTATCCCCTGCTCTACCTATTAAGTCGCACTGAAGCCTATGGTCTAATCCTTTTCTGAAAGGCATATGGAGACACGACCTCATAAAACAAATCTTTTGTAAGTACAACGTAAGACTATGCAACTCAGAAGTGAGCTATTTGATTTCTTCATATGCAAACATTCTCAGACTAGACAGAAGGATTACCTTGGCAAAATGATCTTCTCTTCTGCTGTCAGAAAGGCATAATCATTAAAGGTACTAAATTTCATTGATGGTGGGTACTTGAAAGGTTTTGCCCCAAAGTTGAACTCACATTGTTGGTAAGACATGAAGCTAGCTGCAGCAAAAAAGCCAGATCTGCAATATGAGGAAAACACATTTTAGGATGACTTAAAGCAATAGTAGACCTCGGCAGACATAGTACTTCTATTACCAGACAAAAAAAAGTGCCATGAAACAAAGACTGTTTTCTTCAAGAGAGATTCACTAAAGCTAGTTGGGAGAAAAACCTCAAACAGTCTCAGTCACTCATACCTGTTTCTAGTTCTCAGCTTTGGAATTTACTGTCAGAATTTATCTGACAATTTACTCCCAAGTCAACCAATAAAGGCTGCTTACTCTACAGTTAGGAACAGTTGCACTTATACTACTACGAACAAACACATCTTAACAGCCCACAGCCTGATCCTCTTTACACTGATCCGCTCAGATCTCTCCTTCAGCACAGTATTTTCCTTCCAAAAATCCTGCTGTTCAGTGGAGTTGCAAAGCGCAGTAGCAGCTGTGAGGGACACCTAGATGTCCACCACTCCTTGCTGCTTTATTTGATCAGGCACTGCTCTGGGGAACTTGTAACACTTGTATGCTAGCTACTTGTATGGAACCTGTACATGACAAATTCAGGTCTGTGAGCTCTTTTAGCACCATGCCCATCTGCTTCTCCTTGCCCTTGCAGGATTATCTTGGGCCAGCTGTCTTCATCACAGCCATACAGACATTATAAAAACACCAGAGCTATCATCCCTTTCAGCTTTATTTACAGAAAGAACCCAAGCTGGGTAATACCTTAATTTTAAATCATGTAACAAAATCTGTTAAGTGTAATAAATGCCATGCTCCACATGAAAAACAGTACTACAAACTGAATAGACAATATATTTTGGAAGACTTCTAAGCCGTGCTATTATCTTGCTTGTACCTTGAACTTAATTTTGATGATAAAACGAGTGAAATCATTACAATACTTTCTAACCGGATATTATTACTGTACTAATGTTTAATTAAGCTGCATAAAAACCCTCTCTCTCAAGTATAACTCCAGCTTACCTTTTCAGAGCTGAAATGCTCACCTTCTCCATGACAGAGCAATTAGCCACAAATCTATTTCAACATAAAAAGTCTTAACAGTTTCCAGTAGTATTATTACAGACATCCTCCCACGAATATTCAATGCACTGCTACAGGATCTGGCCTCACTGCACTGCAGCAAGCTCTTACGCACTCCTCAGAATTCACAAGGCTGAGGCTTTTATTTTTAAAAACATCAAAACTTCCCCAAGCACTACTAGACGTTTGTTCATCTCTGCTACAGCCTTGTATTACCTGAGTGCTGTTCTAGTTTGACAGTACAAAACACTGGGTTGAACCTGAGCTCACATGTTCTAAAGCATTTGGTTTGGACCCTGAAATCCATTTGTAAAATGTTATCCTAGTCACTAAATTTCTAAGCAACTTTCAATTGCTTAACGATTGTTTCAGGTAAGCAAATATAAATTTACACTTCAAAGGGGAAACTTTTCACATAATTAAAACTATTATCCATACAGGTCACTGTCATTCCAAATGAGCACGTACTTACATAGCTGATGAAAATACTTGCTTCTCAGCAGGAAGCTGGTTTCCATTTAAATAGAAGATCATTTGCTTTTCTTGCAAGTCTAGTAGAAATCCTATTGTGTCTCCTTACATGCAAAACAAAGATAATTTGAACAGTTCAATTATGTTAAATGACAATAGCTGAAACAGTTATTTTTAAAGTATCATCTCTCTCACTCTGAGTTGAGTAAGGAGGAACTGTTTGAGAACACACAGCAGAAGGAACAGTGTGGTATAGGCAGTAACCAGCAGAAAAAAAACAGGACAATAATTTAAAAAAGTATTTTATTCTGCCAGGGTGCTAATACTATATAGTTGCAGAAGTACTGCAGAGTATTAGCCAAAGCCAGAAAAAAAGCTACTTCTGTCTCTGACAATTTTACATCAGTTGAAGATACCTTCAGAACACAGTTGCTAAGTTTTTAAAATGCTTGTGCCACGTATTTAGATGTGTTGATTTAGCCAGAAATTGGGAGAAATTTTTAATAGAAGAGAAGGCACAGTTTACACAAGCATTACTTATGCAGATTCCTACCAAGATTTTAAAGTCAAGATCAAGAACACAGCTTTGCTGTCCAAGTAGTTAGCCAAGAATTTAAAGCAAGTAAGACAATACAACCCCTCCTTAACCTTGATCTCTAAATTATGTTGTTATTTTTTTCCTTCTTTAAAGTAACTGTTTCAACACAAAGGATCACTTCAACTCTCCCCTAGTACTACAAATACCAGAAAAGTCTTATGATAAGAAGTCCAGCGACTTTAATTGGTACTACAATTTGTACTCTGCCTATGAAAATAAAGAACATTTAACTAACAAGACCCTCTTTACACACATGGTGGAACACGAGTATGATGCCTGTTTTGTACCTTTAAACCACTACAAATTAATATCACAAATTATAGCACAGGGATAATTATTAAACATTCAGTATCACCAGGAACAGTCATCAAAAGTTATTTCATGCCACTAACATAGTATGTACTCCAGATTTCTGCAAGAGGACAAGTCCTGTGCAGAAATCCAGTTAGGATGAAAAGCACAAGAAAGGACCAAATACCTTCTTTCCAACAGGGATGGGAATGTGGTTTACTTCTGGCATTATACCAGATCAGCTGCCGGCAGCCATCATATGCACAGGAGTATTCATCGTCCCCGATACCATAGCCTTCCTTTAGGAAAAAGGAGTCAAGTATTTCAGTCTGAAAAGAGCTAAAGTTTATTTTTATTCAGCTAAACCATTCATCCAAGAGCAGGAAGGGTTCCCATCCATCTCTTCCCTTGAAAATCATTTTTCAAATGAAGTCTTGGCTTCATTTTCACATCAAAAGGAGTTTGTTAGAGACAATATCCCCCCTCTCACCCCCTGAAGTATTTCTCAGGCTGTATGAGCTCATCTTCTGTCTACTAACTTTTGTCCTATATTTAAAGATCACAGGTCTAGAAGCCAAATAACCATGTTAACCTTTTGTTGACTTCTTAAGCTACAGAAGTAGCTCTTTCCCATCCTGAAGTCCCAGTATCAGGCTTGTAATAGACATCCACAAGATAGCCAAGCATCACCAGCACACACAGCGCACAGAGAACAGTCCCATAGACCCTTCACTAGCTGTGTCACATTCTGTCCCTGTCAAGTGACAGCCTCCCTCATTCAGGTATAAACCTGATGGAATTATATGCCATCAGTATTTAGCCACCAGTAAGACAACCATTGCAACAGAATCATCCAGCTCCGATGTAACATCTCCTGTGTTCATACCTTGAGCAGGAAGTAGTCAGAAAAAAACAAACAAACCAATCTCATTTACAGTAATTGGGAAAAATCATTTAAGCCTCTTAGCATTCTAAAGGTGGACACACTGCCTTTTATTTCAGTTTCCATTACACTCAATATCAACAATGCCTGTGCCCAGGACAGGTCTGTATGTTTTTTTTTTTTGGTTGTTTTTGTTTGATTTTAAGTTACTCCACTAGTAATTCCATGCTAGAAATGTGGGACTGGACTTTGGACATGATGTACATGCATGTTATATACCAGAGGACAACCCTAGTTATGGGAATAAGAAATGCAGCAAGACCAAACTCACAGGTAGGTGGTGAACAAGGCTACTCCCCCATTCTCAGGTGTTTCTTGCCACTGTTGTTTCCCTTCACCTCCTTGACATATTTCTCTCATACCCCCACCACCAATATTTACTCATATGTCTGTATTTGGCCTGTCTTCATATTAGCTTCTCCACTTGACAGTGGTAGAATGACTTCCTATAGTAAGAAATAAGCAGTTTTAACTGCTTATCTCTGCATTCAAAATAAGTAAATATATAATGCTTCTCCTAAAGGAGATTCCAAGTGGGAGCAGAAAACCATGCAATTGCAACTATAAAGTAGGGCTACGGGTACATTTCTTACTCAAACTCACTCAACTTCAAATCTCAGCCCTGTATTTCCATTCTAGTCAGTAGTAGTAGCCTAGGTCATACATGCTTTTTGTACTGATGTTCTAAGCTGTACTTTAATGACAAGTTTGGAAGGCTGATAATATGGAAAACCCTCTCTAAGCTTAAATATACAAGTTAGCTGGGTAATAATTTCTATGTTTTCTCAATGTTATGCAAATATGGAAGTAAATATGCTACAGCATACTGAGTTTATGATAACCATATGGAGTTACCATAAATAGTTAAGGAGAAAGAGGTCCTAGTTATGTCTTTACTAACATTAGCAGAGATTATTCTTTGACTGCAGGTTCAGACCGCACATTCACATGGAATGTTATATTTTAATGCTAGTAAGAGCATAATTAAAAAATAAATACTAAGAATATTTAGAATTCAGGATAAGATACTAAGCTAGCTAGATAAGAATAAGAGCAAAGTAAACTATAAATAAGTGTATTTATTCTATATTATAAGAATAAAAGCAAGAAGGCAGAGAATTCAATCTTTCTGTAATCCTTATTTTTAATCAAAAAAGCTGCCACATTCCCAAACTGTGTATTACTTCTACCTTACTTCTACCATCAGATCAAAACATGCCATGCTATCCCAAAGTCAACTTAAAGAATTACTTCCCAGGTGAAAGTTAATGTAATATGAATGTATGCTAAAGAGGGTAATCAAATTGATGTTTGATGACTTGTGCAAAAATGCATGCATGACAGTCTGCTAGTTCTTAGTGAGCAATTTTTTGCTTCACAAAAACAACGCACAGTAACCACTGCTTTTACCTAAAGACTAAAGAGTTTTTAAGAGGACACTAAGGCACAAGACACGAGTCACTTTTCTGTAGCTTCCAGGCAATGGCAAGTAGATCAAGTTGTCACTGCTAGCAGCTATGCAATACTTGTGTGACTAGTGTCAGCGTGTTGCAGTAACAACCTAGTCTTTCCTTGTAGTATTTGCATCAGAAAAAAAACAGTTTTGCAAGTGTACAGAAAAATTGAAGGAAAGAAGTGCATGCTTCCTACCACAGAATAACCAAGGTTCTTCTCATAGCTTTTGAAAGTAGAAAAATACTAAAGTTACATTATCAGCCAGATGACATCACATGTACTCACATGATTGAGAAACTTGCTGTCTTTGGTAGCCCATCCTATTTGCATCACTCCCGAAGTAATTACTGTAACTTCATAGTACCAAACTCCAGAATCAACACAGAATGTACATCTAACGCTTTCAAAGGATGAGGCATCACATCGAGCCTACCAAAACCAAACTAGAAGTTAGTTTTCTAAAAAATAACCATTTAAATAATCTCCTTCCTTTCCTGGACCAAATTTCTCACATGTAATACACCAGCACAGTTGGGCTAAGGCACCAAGACAGGAAAACCTAAGTCATGGGCTGTTAGCTAACACTTGGTAGGAAGAGCTTAAAGGTATTCACTGTTACATGGAAATTCATCTACAGAGTAGAGAAAAAAGTAATATGGAAAAAAAAACATGGCTGGCTGAGACAAGGATCCTGCTGTTACGTACTCCTCAGGATTAGATAGGACAAGTAGGAATTACACTTTGGTGAACAGTTTTAGTTTAAATGAGTGAGAAGTGAGCTGACATTTTCTGAATACAGGCACTACTTTACTATGAACATTTCTACAACAGAGGTCAGCTTGATCAGAGGTTTATAACATTAAGAAAGCTTACTATACAAAGGTGGCAGAGAACTTGGATTAATTCTAGGAAATCACAGGAGCAAGTAGTCAAAAAGTAGTTAAAAACAGTCTTTTTCTTCAGACTTTTTTCAGTCAAAACCATGAAGTGACATCCTACCTCTAATCCATGTGGTGAGATCTTCAGGTATTCACTGACGTCGTTGCTGTTCAGCATAGCCCTAATGTTGGTCAAGTCAACCTTCTCGTATGTGAACTGCCTGCCTTCTTTTAAAACTGCAAGATAAAAGTAATTTGAATCACTGCTTCAGTAAAGCTTCATTTTGAACATTTCATAGGGTGACGATTGCATTGGGACACAGTTCATTTTTGGCATAACTGAATGAAATATTGACATTTTGCCTCCATAAAAACAGTATCACTTCCAATAATACTGTTGAATGCCCTCTAATTAGAACATAATCTATACCTCTGACTAGAGCTTCTGCAGTCTAATTACTTCTTTTAAGAAACACATAGGCAAACAAAGCTTCCAAGTTCATACCAAGATGCCACTTTGTCCTGGTTTTGGCTAGGATATAGTTAATTTTCCTCCTAGTAGCTAATAGGGTGCTGTGTTTGGGATTTAGGATGAGAATAATGTTATCACACTGATGTTTTAATTGTTGCAGAGCAGTGCTTACACCAAGCCAAGGACTTCTCAGCTTTTTGCTCTGTCCTGCCAGCGGGCAGGCTGGGGGGTGCAGCAGGAGCTGGGAGGGGACAGACCCAGGACAGCTGACCCAAACTGGCCGAAGGGGTATTCCATACCATCTGACATCATGCTGAACAATTATATGGGGGGCTGGCCAGGGTGATGGGACCAGCTGCTCAGGATAGGTTGGGCATTGGTCAGCAGGTGATGAGTAATTGCATTGTGCATCACTTGTGAGATTGAGATCACTTTGATCACTGTGAGATCACTTGAGATTAGGAGGAAGTTCTTCAATCTCCCCTCTTTTAGTTTAAAACCATTCCCTCTCGTCCTGTCATTATGGGATTGAGCAGAGTCACTCTCCATCTTTTTAGAAGTCCCAAAACACATTAGAAACTACAAGGCCCTTGGAGTTACTGGGCCCTTCAAATCAGAACTAAACAAGTAAATTTTATGATTTTGTCCTAAATGACAGATCTATTGAAGTGATTTGACAGATTACTTCTCATGGTCAATCACAAGAACATTTTCTTTAAGTGTCTCTAATAATTCTTTGGGACCATGCACCGCTGGCCTAAGATTGCAGTAGTGACTGCCACCATGATATCATCACTAACCCAGCTGTTCCAGAGACAGAGCTAGCACTGTTTAGCTACTTGGTACCTCTGCTGAAACCTGGGTTACAGGAAACATTGTTAAAATAAGTAGTTTCATTCCAGTCCCAATTTGCAGAATAAAACCACTTCCTTTCACAAAGGCTTTCCTTGCCAAAATTTATTTTCCATTCAATTAGTCTGGATATATTCACCTTTTTTTTTTTAAATAGTGATTACAAATGTAGCCAGGTATGTTTATAAAAAGAGCTTATACAAAACAAAATGCAGAGTACTCCTCTGTGTCTTTGGAGAATTGCTTAATATTAAATGAATCTATCCTTTTGCTATACCTACACAGATTGTCTAAACTCCACTGGGCACAGAATCCAACCTGGCGTTTTAAATAGTCTGGATTATCCGTCCATTTCTCTAGCAAGATCAGTTGGTCACTAATGCAGGATTCAGAAACTGTCATTTTATTTTCACCTGTAATTTAAAAGCAGAAAAGAATAAGTGCTATAAACTAACAGTAAGTTTAGTTAAAAAGAGTAAACATTGAGTAAATGCAATAGAAAAAAACAAAAGCTCAGCATTACAAATGGCATCTAGTTCTTTTCCCAAGCAGACATGAAGTTAACTTTGCAATTACATATATAAGTTCTTTGCATGGAGCCATACCATCAATAGACAATTAAATCATGGTTGTTCAATACATTTTTTTCCTCAAAAGGTTTCATGTAGCGTAAGTCTTTATGTAGCAATTGCTACATAAAGACTGAGTTTCAGCAAATCTCTTAACAGTTTCTGGGTGAGGGTGTCATTAAAGCAATAGACATTGAAAGAAATAGATTTATTTCAGCAACAAAGGCCTTGATGTCTTAAGTCTTTATGCAGCTACTTCTAACTGATGCAGACTGTATTGAGTTCCAGAAAATCTCAAGGTTTAAGGGGTAGGTGACAGCTACAGCAATAACTATTCCTTCTGACCTGCAAGTGCACCAACATTTTTCTTCCACGTTTTTGTTCCTACCGCTCCAGTCTCTCATGCTCACAGATGTGATCAGATGAAACAAATGACAATCACACAGCAGAAGCCATTCTATTACCATTAAATGCAGTATCAAGACACTACTTACTTGTTTGTGCAAACTTCTCTAGTGCTATTAGTGCAAAAAGCATCACTGTCGGATGAGACTGGAAATTCTAAATATGGGCAGAAATAAAATTTATTTAATAAATATGACATAAATGGGTACAGAGTTATTTTTCCATTGAACGGCTATTTTTCACTGAATGTCTTAAGTTGAAAATATACCTCCCCAAGTCATCTAGTCCCTCCTTCTGTCAACAGCTAGTTCAAGTAGGTCAGGCTGCTCATGGCCTTGTCCTATGAACTTCTGCATATCTCCAAAGGTTGAGATCCCACAGCCTCACTACAATACCCTGGTGTAATATTCGGCCACTGTCATGATGGAATTTTCTTCCTTACATCTCCAGTTTATGTTCCAGCCTGTGCCGTTTACCTCATGTCCCAACATGCACCTTTGAGAAGAGCCTGCCTCCATTTTCTCCACACTCTTATCAGGCCATTAGACAGCTATAACATCCCCCTTAGCCTCCTCTTTCTCCAGGCTGAAGAAACAATTCTCTCAGATAAGACTAGAAAATTATTTCATTCTATGCTTATGTTTTCAGAGTTCTCTACACAAGAAAAGTCTTCATGTAGCATTGTAATAGGGAGGTTTGTGGGAGAGCATGGAGAGAGAAAGGAACAGGATACACAGATGTACTTGAGTTAAGTACATTTACTCTATCAGCTAGGAATGCTAACAGACCAAGTACAAAACAGGGTGTGCTAGTTTCCGCTTCACCTTCCAAGAGTTCGTAACAAATAGCTTGAAGTCAACCAACCAGGAATATTAGACTGACTCCTCAAAACGGCCATCTTTTCAGCTCACACCAGTGCCAGACCCTAAGCAACTGACCTAACAAGTGCTAACAAGTGGCATCAGAATTGACTTTAAGTTATTAGCCCTCAGCATTGATTCAAGACCTCTTAATAGAAGCCTGGCATTTCTAGACCAAAGGGCAGAACTGCTTGCTCAAAAATAAAATCTCAAATTTCTGAAGCCTTGTTTTTCTAACCTAAAATTACAGAAAAGAGAGATGGAGACTTTAAGTGTAAAGAAGTGATCTGAAGTAATCATTGCAGAGGAGGAAAAAAGTTTGCACTTATATAATAAAGCAGAAATATTGATGAAGTTACACGACAGGTATATTTAGAAGTATAGTTTCCAGTTTGCTCAACAATATATAATACTTTTTTTTTTTTTACAAGCGTTAACTGTAAGTATATAGGCAGGTTGGTTCAGTCCCAGAGTCTGATGAACTTTCAAAACAAATTTTTGCATTGCAATGCATCTGCTCTCTTTCGTCACAACTGCTACAAGTCTATGGGGCCTGATGACATGCATCCCAGGGTCCTGAGGAAACTAGCTGATGGGGTTGCCAAGCCTCTCTCCATCATATTTGAAAAATCCTGGCAGTCAGGTGAAGTCCTGAGGGGTAGAAAGGAGGATCCAGGGACCTACAGACCACTGAACCTCACCTCTGTGCGTGACAAGATCATGGAAAAGATCCTCCTGGAAGCAGTGTTGAGGCACATGCTAGACAAGGCATTCAAGACAGCCAGCATGGCTTCACCAAGGGTAAATCGTGCCTGACCAATCTGGTGGCCTTCTGTGATGGAGTAAGTGCATCGGTTGACAAAGGAAGACCAACCAATGCCATCTACCTGGACTTCTGCAAGGCCTTTGACATGGTCCCACATGACACACTGGTCTCTGAAGTGGAGAGAGATGGATTTGATGGGTGGACCATTCAGTGGATAAGGAGTTGGCTCAATGGTCACACCCAGAGAGTGGTGGTCAATGGCTCTATGTCCAAGTGGAGGCCGGTGACAAGTGGCATCCCTCAGGGGTCTGTCCTGGGACCAGTGCTTTTCAATATCTTCAGTGTCACAGATGATAGGATTGAGTACACCCTCAGCAAGTTTGCAGAGGGCAGAGCTGAGTGGTGCAGGCAATACAACAGAAGGAAAAGATACCATTCAAAGGGTCCTGGGCAGGCTGGAGAAGTGGGCTCACATGAACCTAATGAGGTTCAACAAGTGCAGGGTGCTGCACCTGGATTAGGACAATACCAGACAGGTAGACAGACTGGGAGAACTCACTGAGAGCAGCCCTGCGGAGAAAGACTTGGGGTTTCTGGTGGACAAGACGTTTGACATGAGCCAGCAGTGCACACTTGCAGCCCAGAAGGCCAACTACATCCTGAGCTGCATCAAAAAAGGAATGGCCAGCAGGCTGAGGGAGGTGATTGTCCCCCTCTACTCTGCCCTCATCAGGCCCCACTTGGAGTCCTACATCCAGGTTTGGGGCCTCCACAAGAAAGATGTGGAGCTGTTAGAGCGAGTCCAGAGAAGGGCTGCGAAGATGATCAGAGGGCTGGAGCACTTCTCCTATAAAGAAAGGCTGAGAGTGGGGGACGTTCAGCCTAGAGAGGAGAAGGCTCAGGGAGTCCTCATGGCCTTTCAGTACTTAAAGTGGTCTTATAAAAAGGATGGAGAAGGACTCTTTACTCAGGTAGATAATGATAGCACAAGGAGGAATAGTCTTAAACTAAGAGGGGAGAATGAGATTAGACATTAGAAAGAAATACTTCACTGTAAGGGTAGTGGGGCACTGGAACAGGTTGCCCAGAGAAGCTGTGGATGCCTCATCCCTAGAGGTGTTCAAGGCCAGGCTAGATGGGACCTTGGCCACTCTGATCCAGTGGGTGGCATCATTGCCTGTGGCAGGGGGATGGAATTGGACGATCTTTAAGGTCCTTTCCAATCCAAGCCATTCTATGAGTCTATGAAAATTTCACCTGAATATACACAGAGTTTGTCTATTTTCCTCAATTTGTAAATGTGTGTTCAGTGACAATTATCTTCCTGTTAAGCTGAGACAATTTCAATGTTTCTACTCACATTTAAGTGGGTTTTGATGTGATCAGGCAACATCGTAATTGGAGGTAGAAAAGGTATAAGCTTGGGCAGCCAGCCCTCTGTCATGACATGCAGCAAAGCCTGGTTATTTTAAATATCTGTGATGGTTTTACTCGAGTGGGCAGCCGAGCTCCACCACAACCGCTCTCACTCCTCCCCTCCTTAAAGAGGAAGGGGGAGAAAAGACAACACAAAGAGCTCGAGATTTGAGATGAGAATGATTTAATTAAAGGAAAGGGGAGAAAGAGAAACAAAAGAAACAACAAGGCCGCACGGAAGCACAGAGAGAAAGAAAAAAGTTATTCTCTACTTCCCATCAACGAGCGATGTTCGGCCACGTCCCGGGAAGCAGGGCCTCAAAACGCGTACCGGTTGTTCAGGAGAGACCCTCCCCCACGAGAGCCCCCCTTTTATTGCTGAGTGTGACATCAGGTGTTATGGAATATCCCTTTGGTTGGTTTAGGTCAGCTGCCCTGGTGATGTCCCCTCCCCATCAATTGCCCACCCCCAGCCTGCTGGCTCTTGGGGGCCTGGAAGGAGTTCTGATGTTGTGCCAGCACTATGCAGCAATAGACAACACTGGAGTGATACCAGTGCTGTTCCAGCTACGAGTGCAGAGCACAGCACTGTGTGGGCTGCTGCAGGGAAAGGTGACTCCATCCCAGACAGACCCAACACAATATCTTAAAATTAGAAAATATGAGCAGCAAGGTACCTTATGTTTTTCTGGAGGGATTATTTTCCATTGGGCCTTTCTGAACTTAAGTCTCAACTCTTTGTACATTACCTGTATTCAACTAACTTTTCACAATAATCAAAAAACAGCAATTAGAATGTCTTTGCTTGTTATGTATGGATACCATACAAGATATGTACATTAAGAAAGACAAAGACACTTACCAAGCTGTGAAGTAAATACTCTAGTATGCCTGGGCTGAGTAAGCCTATACTTGCAGGACCTGTAAGAGTATCACAGATTAAATCCATCCATAGGAACTATCACATATCCATCATTGCACAGAAATATAATACAGAAGAAATATTGTTCCCAAATATTTGCTATACAAATAGCTACACTATTACCAAGTCACAAACATTTGTTTTACCTACTATAAACAGAGACAGTTCTAGCTACAGTTTTTGAAATAAGACTCCATCAGCCTCTGCTTAACATTTTTATGCTCATTTTTTTTTTTTAAGAGTCTGGCTCCCCTTTACTTTTTTCTGAAGAATCTAGCTCCCTTTTACTTCCATAGGGAAAGTATAAAGACTAGCTCCATTCATCTGTAGTTCAAAATAAGCAAAACTAAGTGTGTAATATAGCCTACTTGATAGTTAATCATACAATTTGCAACAGCACCATGGCAAACTGCCAATTAAGAAAATCATCCTGAAATACTGCTTGTTTAATCAAGAGTTACAAGGGAATCAAACTCTAATATCTCTGAACTCTAAGAAACTGCAGCAGGCAGTTTAACCAGTTTTGTGTGAGCTACTGCAATGAGGTAAGTTCCAAGATCACTAAGAAAAAAGTGGGTATTGGATCTCATTTTGACTTACTATAACAAGAAGGTGGAAGTATAACAGCATAAAATGTTTCCTGTCCTTGTTCTTTACTTTGACAGAAATACTAAAATTATGTTTTTAAGAACCATTAGGTGATACCGAACAATCACTTTTTTTGTTTCTTTTTCCTGTCCACTTTCAGAAGAGGCGCTAAAAACTACATAGAAAGATGACCATCAGCAGGAAGGAAGTGTAATCATCAGTTTCCAGCAGGGTACTAGAAAGTAACAGGGCATAAAGTGTTCTATATGAAAAATATGAAGTCTCTTTAAAATATCACTGCTGGGATTCTAAATAACAGCAGTGAATCTTTTCAGCTAACTACAATAAAACACATGCTTAGCAGCAACAGCATTTTTCTTTCTACACTGCCTCTAAGACTAGTCAATGAGCAGGAGTATTAGATCAGCAAAGAACTATGGTTTTCACAGCAATTCTCAAAGGGCCAGACTAGATCTTGAGAAAAGACCAATTACCAATGCTAAACCATATATCGTAAGCATAAGTGTCGATGCACAAACATATGCATTTCAAATTGCTAACCAAAGTAATTATCTTTTTAACCATCTGGGATTGTAAATTCAGACCCAAACTAGTGACTGTTGGCTGAATCTGACTATTTGAATTAAGGAGTAGAATTGGTCACACCTGTCAGACAAACCATCCCCCCACATGCAGAACATTATTCAGTTCTAAAAAACATTTCTGAAGTAGTCTGCACCATGGGTGCTAAAACAATAGGCACTCAGCAAGCTTTCAGAATAAACCCATGACTTTACCTGCTAACTTCTCTGCTAAACAGCCCAGTACTGCAGTTGTATTCCGATGTTTGGCAGGGTGACAAGCATCCTGACAAGCAGCAGCTCCACTTAAGTTTAGTATTTCAGTTAACTTCTGTAATGCATCCTGAAAAAGAAAATCTTTTCAACATCGCTGACACACAGTTTTCCCCAATATACTACAAGTTATTTTTTACAATATATTACTAAAATCACCATCACATTAGAGGCAACATAGGATGTTACCTAAGATAAAAATATAATAAAGATAGGACTAGAAGTTCAATATTCCCAAGAGTTGTAACTTTAAAATTGCCAATAGATTGTTGGCCATTTAAGATGTTAGATCAACAACTATAGGATACTTTTGGACATACAAGCTCCTATAGGAAGAGGATTTTGCTATTGTCTTTGCTTGGTTTTCATTCAGCAGCTATGACAGTATTGTTACCTAATCAGCTTTAAGTGCCCTAGAACTCACTCCTTTTGGGTGGGTTGCACCTACCATAACATAGTTAAAATGTCATTTAACATCAGACACCCAGTTACATTGCATTCACTGCACATAGCAGGGAAGGAATAACAACTGAACAGTGACTTGTGCATATGCATCTTTCAGAACTTGAGCAAAATCAGCAGAACTTGTCCTGCTTTTGCAGCATCCATACACATTTATTGTACAGTATGCATACCACATGGCAGGAGAGGAGAGCAATGAAAGCAACCAAGGACCAAATGCCTCATTTTTCCCTGGGGACCACTGCCTTTTCACTTTCCTGTACACTGCTTCTAGCGTTAAATACCAATTAGATAACAAGCCACCACAAATTACTCCAAGTTACATGTTACACCCATTTTCAGAATGGCTAACAGTCTTGTATCACTGATTAAACCCACCCAGAAGCTATCATGAAGTGGCAACCATGAATAACTGAAATTCAGTTGCAGATAAACACATACTGCTTCAACTTACTTTTGTTGGCAACGGACATTCATCAAGTAGTAGCGTTATAACAGCTGGTCCCAGTGGATCTTCTAGTGGAATAACTCTAATTAAAGACTGGACAACTTCCAACCAGCCTTCATCTGTCAACCACAAAACAGAAGTAACATTTAGAATTAACACTGCAATTCTGAAGTGTTCAATATACATCAGCAAATTTAAATTTAAGTTTTCAATCATTAAAATTACCCAGTGATTCCAAAAGAACTAGGAAAAATGCTTTACATTTCGCATCAATGTTTTAGTTTGCAGTAGTTTGGAAGTTTAATTTCAAGGGGAGAAAGAAGTTTACAACAGCTTAGGCAACGGTATACAACTTTGTTTGGAGAACAGTCCTGCCCAAGCCAGAGAATACTTCAGTTTCCACTAGAATTAGGAAGACACACTCATGACAATTATGGACAAGCACTTTGCTCCTGTGTAGTAACTCAGGAGTTCAGTGTGCAACATCAACTCTAAGTGTTGAATGCTACACTCATGATTACACTGAAGAAGATACTACTGGTCAGGAGAAAGAACATCCTTCCTGAATTCCCTCAAGTAACACAAGACCTTGGAGGAACTGCATTAGCTTGTCCTATGCCTGGACTTCCAAAGAAAATCTCTTCTCAAACTGAACAGCTCTCAGTTTAATGAGTAGACAAGGCCTTCTACTTATATACAAATTGTTGTTTACTTACAGATGTTAAACTACTTAACTACTAAAAAAGTAAACAGATTTGGATTTACAAGAACAAAAGCTGCATTAGGAGTAAAATCGGAGGTAATTGAGTCTGCATCTGCATACAAGTGAGTGAGGTTAGAAGAGACTTAGTGTTCCCTTCTACAATGACAAGTAAATACAAAACAAAGTATTGAAATTTGTTAGCACATTACCCCAAAAAACTTTACTTAATTGCTGTAATAGTTAGTGAGGTTAACTTATTTTAATACAGTAACATTTTCTGGTACCAATACCAATTCTATTAATATCCACCAGAATTCTGGTGGAGGTCTTGAGTTGGGTGAGTTGCACCTACCATACCAGAGGTAAAGCAACCCTCATAAGGACACAGCTTGGCTTACAGAAGAACTTGGGCACAGAGTTTGAACAAGTACATCAATAAAACAGAGGTCTAAGGACAATAAAAACCCTAGACAAGAGGTATGTACTATTAAAGGAAGTACTGTTTAGCAACACTGAAACTAAGGGTTTAAGCCATGTCTACATATATGGGCTGGTTCTGCCCTAGTGCAGACAAATTCTTTGTGGCTTGTGGTTTAATGCTATTACAGTGTGCTTGGGAGCCAGTTGGCTCCTTCTAGAGAGCTCATGTAGGAAGGGTAACTGAGTTCAAAAAACTCAGATACCATCAGCTCTGTGATTCTTCAGAAGGACAGAATTACATTTTGGAGTTAGAGTCCCTAGAGCTACAGCAAATTGATAAAATACATGCTAGAAGTACAGTTATTTTGCAAAGAAAACAGTGCTGTTTTTTCCTTTGGAGTCACAACTGAAATGCCCAACACAGTGCCTTGATACCTGTTTCTGCCATTTCATGCAACGTGATCATTGAATAAGGAGGCTCCTGGTCACTGAAAGAGATATTACACAGGTCAAATTTATGCACAACCAATGTAATACACAGACAGAAAATTAATCCAGTAAATATTTAACGAAGAGAAAGTTACATGGGCAGCAAAGTGCTAATGCTATTTTCAGATCCAAAACAAAGATAGGATTTAAGCCTTTTTCTGGCTTAGTCAACATCCGCCTATCTACAATAGCTGATATATGAAATTGTTATCCATACTCAAATGTCTAAAAGCTAAACGTAATGCTTAGACTTACTGCTATTCATCAGCAAAGTTCCTCAGAATATGTAACAAGAGACCATTTCAGAGGTCAGGAAGCATACCAAGAGCAGTGTACAAGGGACACACCATAAAGATACTTTTTCTAGGAACATTGCTGACTTTTCCCCCTAAACTGAAAAGCATGCTATCTAGCAGCATCATACACTACAAACTCATTAACAGGAGCAGTAGGAAATCATTAAGACAGTTTAACAGAGGACATTTAATGCAATTCCTTTTGCAACATAGGAAACAAAAAAAAGAAAAATCCATTAGATTAGTTTCTCAATTTGGTTTGCTAGGGCACGGGCAGGAACCTATTGTCAGGTCCTCTTACTTGAGCAGGAACTGTTATTAAAATAAGTACCTAATGCAAGGGCTCCAAAACTCTATTCACTAGGTATCTCCAGTACCAGAAAGGTTTATGCAGCAGCATATCCTAAACGCTTTGCTCAGTGCTACTTAAGCATTATGAACTAATCCCAGGTTCAGAATGATGTGTTCCAAAATCAATTACATTGATCTTTGAAATGAAACTAGAAATACTAAACACTGATCAATTTTAGAAAGTTTCAACACAGGTTAATTATACAGATAACAAAGCTACCTACTTTGGAGGAATTATAGAAAAATCTCAGGTTTGAGTGATTATAGGATAAAAAAAGCATGCTTTTCTTACCAAAACCTCTTAACAATCTCTAGTCATTATTTCCACAAGAAAATGCAAATGTGAAACTTTACACTTTCATATTGCTTTAACATTTTAAACATTTTTTTCTCCCCCCCTCCCCCCCCCCCCAAGCATCTCTTCACCTTCCATCTGGAAACTTATCTCACCAGCAGGAAAAAGTAGTGCAATGATGCAAGCCAAATTATCTCGAGAAAAACAGTTAAGACTCTTGAAAGAAAGAAAAACAACACCACAGACTGCAAGTAAAGGCTGTGATAAAAAGAATGACATTTTTATCAGCAAGATTTCCTGGTTCTCTTATGCATAGCAGGTGTTAACAGTACTAGCACTGAGCAAAGGAGTCTTGTTCAATTCACTTATGATTTTAACCACTGAATTTCTAAACATCTCTTGCAGCACCCACCTTCCTTGTATTTGGAAACAAAACAAAGTAATTTTGCCAACATCTCGATTTGTGAAGCACCACTTAGGATAAACTCCAAAAATTAGTATTTATTCTTTTGAGGCTAGGAAATGAAACTTCACTCCTTTCTTTCTAGAAAGGAGATCTCTAGACAAGAGGAACAAAAAGTAATCACCATATACTTTGGGTCCAGATTGTTTTTTTTTTTAAATCTCAAGCAATAAACAAGGAAAGCAATGGTTCATTGTAGATCACAGTACAATAAAGTAATCTACAATTTATCTCAGAGCATCCCCATGTATTTTCATGGAAGAATTAAAAAAAGGGTTTTGCCTTCCATTCTCCAGACTCATATCTTTGTCTCTTTACATCTGTCTTATCACACTGAAGTCTGTATTTCCAACTTACTGTTACTGACATGTTTCCGTTTTAATTTATCTGGGGATGGTTTTTGACATGAAGTTTGTCATTTTCCCTACCATCTCCTTCTGTTTCAGTTTTAGTGTTTCCAAAAAAAATCCAGCTCTAGGGGGAACAGGTGATAATGGCACATACTTATCCCTACAGACTCACACAGAAAAAAAATAAAGTCTCCAGAAATGGATCCCTCCTCCCTCCCCACACTGTTTATTCCTATTAACCTAAAAAGGGCCATCATTATCTTGAAGTCTCACAGGAAGGTTCCTTAAGCTCTTTTTCAGAAACATTTAGATAATTTGCCTCATGAAGAGGCTCCCCCATTCTTCACAGCCATTGGTCTCTGTCATACAGAAGAGAGTCTGCAAGACCTTGTACTATTTGGCCATGTTGTAAGACCAGATGTGTCTTATCAAGAGCCTTAACGTTAAGCAAGGGCAACCAATATACCACTATAGCCATGTGGTGCTTATGAGATGGCATCTGGAGTACTGTGCCCATTTTTGGGCTCCCCAGTATGAAGAAGGCATCGCTATAATGGAGTGTGTCGAGCAGAGGGCTGCTATGATAGTTAAGAACATGGTATACTAGCAGAAGATTTATTTAAACCATTAGGGGGGTCAGGGTACACTGGAACAGGGACCCAAAGAAGGGTAGAAAATTGAGATTTTCTGGAAACATTCAGTGCTTGAAGTGGCCTAAGTCACCTGCTCTAACTGGAGCTGGGTTTTAAGCAGGAGGCTGGAGTAGCTGAACTTCTGGAGTCCCTTCCAACCTACACAATTATGAGAGTCTAAGGAAGTATTTCACTGAGTTAATATAAAAAAGCCGTATCTTCAAGAATTTGTATGAAATAAGACTCTAGGATCAGTGACATAACTATGCTTATTATTGTTCAGTATCAAAGCGAAGTGCTTACAAGATTACAGAATTGTTTGCAAGACCAGCAGAATCCACTACGCACAAAAATGCTGTGAAGCAGCTTAAGGAGAACTTTGCTGAAAGGGAAAGGCATGTGAAATTGGGAAAAGGCTTTCAAAATTTTTGCACAGTTTTAACTTAATGGTTTGAAGACAGACCAACAATAAGATAAAAAATAAAATAAACCCCAACCACACACAACCAGAATCCCAAAACATACACACTCACTGTTAAGTTTAAGTTTTCAGGAAAAAAAGTCCTGGTATTTTCATTTAAAGCATTTCACAACAGGAAGGCAAGGCAAACTCCTCCTCTGCAGGCATATTCAAGAACAAGGACACAGGTATATGAATCATGGCTCATTTTGTCCTGAGCCTCATCCAACTTAAATTTAACCCCGTTCCAAAGCTACAGGAGTGTTTTTCTTTCTGTTGCAGCCTTTCTGGTTCCTAACCTGCACGTAACCCAAGAGCGATGAGCTACCTTAATCCTTCATTTTGAGGTCCTTTTATAGCGGTCTGTAAAAAGGCATGCAAAAGAAAAAACAACACTAGAAGAAGGATCTATCCATAAATATCCCACATGCCCTCAGTGGATGCTTCGAGCATGCAAGGAATGCAGTATTAGGATCATAAGCTGAACAGTCACAACGTGCAGTCTTTAAGAAGTAGACTTACAGGCAGAAAGAAAACCTCAGTCTGTTTACGCAAACTAACAAAGATCATAGCTCTCAGTTTTACTTAACTATTTCCCAAGTAGTAAATACAGCCTGAAAGCAAAAATTGATTGTTAAGCAAAGTTTTTAAGACTTAAGTGCTCAAGCTCTGGAAGATTCTTTGCTTCCTAAGCTGTATTTCTATGCCAGGCAAGCAATACTGAGCCCACTCCTCATCCCATCTGGGTGTAGGCCCGCACAGGAACTGTGAGAAAGCTTCTCAGCTCCTGCAAGAGTCTGTACCTGGACGCTCAGGAGCTACGTCTATTACCTAGGAAAGGTGCTGCTCTCCTAAGCCTCCAGATGGAAACACGCTGCTGCTTCAGGGAGGGCCAGGTGCAGATCGGTGAGAGGATGGAGTCAGTTTGAGAGGAGACAAGAACATTGTATTTTTCATTCATGTTGAATTATTCCTTGAGGTGGTACTTACTTATCTACTAACGTCCGAATTACAGCCAGTGTGTCAAGTACTAGCCCATCCACATTCTGTTTTTTCCTTCTTGGTTCATGAGGCCCTCGACCCCTCCTAGGTGGCCGGACAGGGTCCCTTGGGTGGCTTCTTGCTTCAGGTACACGTACTCTACTGCTCTCTGTTTGTCGATTCTGAGATTCCACGTTGTCTTCTGCTCCACTGTCATCACGGCAAACACATGAGTTTCCCATATTGCAAGCCCCCAAAGCTCCAAGTAAACGGGGAACGTGGCGCTCTAGAGTCAACAGTAAACCTTGAAAAAGGCTTCTGCTAGCATAGAACACAAGGAAAGCAACTACAATCATCTAGGAAGTTTTAAGAGTAATGTTTGTGTGATCCTGTGAACTGTGTTTGCATTATATGCGTTGTTATCAGCTGGAATGAATAGGAAGTTGAAGGCTTAGTTTCCGATATAATTGGTTAAAATACACATTGGTCATCCAGAAGGAGGTCTGAAAAAGCAAACCCAAAACAAGAGTCAGTGTTACTACTTCTAATGAATATTAGAGTTCTCACATTGAACAGAACTAGTCTTGTTGTACCTAGGAAAACACCTTGGAAACATACCGTTTGCATCTGAAGTCTGCTGGGGTAGGGAAAAAGGATGGATGAGGAAGAGCAGGAAGTTCACTGGTTAAGTAGGCTGCTCCCCCTGCCCCTTTCATTTTTATACAACCTGTTATTTTCCATTTTTTGGCTACAGAGGTACAGCTTTGTCCTTAAACTAGTGCACTACCACCCTTTAAGTACTAACAAATCAGTTTCATTTTCTTTGTTGTCTATAGACACATACTGTTCAGGCTACTCAGCTAACGGCTGCACATTTAAGAATCTCATTTCACACCAGGAATATTCAACATGATTTCCAGACAGATTCTACAAGATAGATGAAGTTCTACAGAACTAAACATACAGTTTTGGCCTATCACAGCAAAATATAGATTTAGCAGTGAACCAAGTGTTTAGTCCACCTGTGTGTAAACATTTTTTCAGAACGTGCTTACATCAATTGGATCCTCAAAGATGCACCAAGTACTGACCCCAAAGTAAGTATTACAAGCACCACTTTAATGCCTACAAATCTGAGATTTGTAGAGGGGTGTTTTCTGTGCAAGTTGGATGATTTTTCAGTTCCAGCACAAAGTCAGTCTTCCATTTTTGAGAATCAAGAATAATTCAGTCATTCTTGCATTCTTAATTGAAAGGATTTGGATAGAATACAGGCCCCGTAGTAACTATGATTGTAGTACAGTCCCTACACATCATTGAATCAAGAACACTAGCAAGATCAAGAGTATTCGAAACACTACCTGACCACAAAGTTATTTTTCAAGCCATAGGGTATACTTCTATATAACATTATATAAAAACTCAACTAAAATAAAGCCTTACTAAAAACATCTTTTCACTGCTTAGGTACTCCAAGCATGTCAGGATAAATAAGTTACTTTCAAGACTAATTTTTTTTAAAACAATAACATGCATTAACATGTAAGCTAGAATGATGAATATCAGGTTATTACTGTTTTAAAATTATATAGCAAGCATGTAGCAGCATAAAACTAAAAGAAAGTTGAAGGCAATTACAGCCTTTCAAACACAAAAGGCCCCTTAGCACTTCAGCCAACAGGCAATCGTGCCGTTGCTGCTGCCATCTGGGGCAAGATTATGACAATATTATTTGGGAAGCCAGACACCAGTCGTAGGAGTAAGCATAACATCAAGTATTTGAATGGAAAGCTGTCACTGAAAAAGCACTTCAAAGAAGCTCCCAGACTCTTCTATATGTTTTAAGTACATTACCTTCAGTATACTGAAAAGTTCAGTATTAAGGTAACTGAAGGGTAACTAGGAAAACTAAGCCCATCAAGTGATATTAAATGTCATAAATACAAGATCTTGACTTCCGGTTCAAGAAACTTCTAAACCGCCAATCATTAACATGGTTTCAGTATCACAGCATGCTTGCCTTATTCTCTAAGCAGTTTGACCACAGCAAGAGGTGGGACAGCAGGCTCAGTAGCTTTTCCACCCAAGCCAAGACAGCTGTTACCTCCCCAGTCAGAAAGTAAACTGTAGACTTAAGGGTGCCAATAGAGACTGCATAGAACGCAAGCAAAATTGTGTAAGATCACAGCCAGACTGGTTCAAATGACTTTTGAAAGTAAGCAAAAAAACCCACCCCACCATAGAAAACAAGCACAGCTAAGAAAACCTCACCTATTTTAAGGAATAACTCGTTACACTAAATGTAAAATATGCCTTCCTAGAAAAAAAATGTATTTAGGTATCCAAATAATTTAAGGGTGTTTTAATAACACAATACTGAAGTTCAGAACTGCATTATTAGTGTTCTGCATTATTAGCGTTATGGATTACGAATCTGTAGAGATTGTGTAAAGATTGTTCCATAACATAAAAATGTTAACACAGTAAATCTACTTTGTCAAACCCTGTCAAAATGAGTATGAAAAAACTGTGTTTTAGGGATCAGCAATGATCAGAAGCCTACCAAAGGAAACAAAAATAAAGATGTCAAGATCAAAACTGATTACTGAGACCTGGGTTTTCCGCCTGGCAACATTACGCATGATTAAAAAACAAAAACACAAGTGATTACAATCAACTCACCTTTAAGTGTGTTTGGTTCAGGAACAATTGGGCTTGCTCATAAAGCACTGTAGCAGAAATAGACTGTATTTCTTCAGGGCACAAATGCATTTGTATCCGAAAAACAGCAGTATATATGCTTTTATCATGGGCAGTGAGTTATTACAGTAAACTGCTTTTGCTTTTAGGAGCTATGCCAGAGAGTCCCTGAAAACAGAGAAAAGAAAGAACAATTCATTTAGAGACTGCCTCCCAGACAGACATGTTCCTCCTCCTCTCCACAGCCGCAATGACATCAAGTCATGCTGTTATTTTCAGCTGCAGTCAGCCCTTACGGGGGAAGTTCTCTCTCAGCTCCAAAACCAGTTTGCCACCTACCAGCTTAAGGACCAGACACAGCTACGGAAACCCCAATCTGTTGCTACAGCCGAGGCACCAGACACCACAGCAAGCGCAGAGCGGTGACCGATACCCTGCTGCAGATTACTGCTTGCTGGGGGAAGAGCCGCAGCATTACCTGGCCCAGATCACCCTCATGTAGGCTAGGGACAGCAGGAAATCAAAGCAAGTACGCTGTAGAAGGTGGTTAGATAAAAGAGACTTTTTAGCAGCTGGACTCAACAGTCCTCATGGGTCCCTTCCAACTTGGGATATTCTGTGATTCTGTGCAATGACGGGATACACTCCCCTTGTCTAGTAAACAGCTGAGTTTGACAGCATCCACTTGTACATGAGAGTAAGTAACCAACAAGGAGCTTATTTCCATGCCTCAAGAACTGAGGTATTAAATAGCCCATAAGCTAGAGGAAGAGAGGTTCTGAAGTGCAAAGGAAAAAAAAATCCTTTCAAACAGTGGTGTTCAAGGTTGCATTTGAGCTAGCATATTTAAGGGAAAATTTACAACATTATAATCAACCGTGAGCTTAGTATTAGGCCACTGGTAGCTGTGTTGCTGTTGAAATAAAGAGGACTGAGCTCCGCACATCTGTGACATGCATGCCTGTCAGGGATAAAGTGCCACTAATGCAAGAGAACAGAAGTAAAGCCAGTAAAGGAGAGAGCTCATCGTACAGACTATATTTTCACATGAGAAAAAGGCATTTCTAAAAATCGATAAACACCAACACTTTTGGAAGAATTTTGAAAAAAACACTTTACAACTCAAATGCAATTGACATTTCTGAGGTTTCATTTTATTCACTTCTGTAAGAAGACAAACAAGTTTTAAGGATGATCAATCCTGCTTCTGTCCAGACCCTGAGACCTTAGTGACAGAACCTGCAACATGACAAAAAGTGTTTCGCACATCTTGAAGGATGAAATACATTGTCTTTTTCAATGAGAGGTGAAAGTCTCATATATACATGAAAATTTTGAGACTGAAAATTTAACTTCAAACCTAACCTTAGGAAATACCTGCTCTCAAGAATTCCTGGACACAAAAGTAGTTTTTTACTCAGAAATATTTAGCAGTCTACTTGGAGATATTGTGGGAATAGAAAAGTATGTATTTGTTTATGACTATGTAAAAACAAAATTTGAGAAACAAAACCAAGAATAGCACAACAGCAGTACTGAGGTAGGCCAAGATAAGCCCACCCTCTTATCTGGCAGTGGATCCTTGAAGAGAAGCATGGGTACGAGCATGGGATTAGAGATAAATAGGCTTTCTCCTAGAGTACTCGCCCCAGTGTCAGCAGCTCAATCTCCTGAGACAGACTGCATGTGTGTTTTCCTGTCAAAACACAGCAAAGGAAGAGAATTAATCTCTCATAAGCCATTTATATTTTTTCAGTAGTTACATAGCTAATAGCCTGTGCAACTGCTTTTAAAACATAGCCACGTTCCATTATAATGCTGTGACCCATTGTGTTAGAAACGATACCAAACTCCCCAAGAGCATAGCTTTGGAGATAAAATCAAAACACTCTTTAACCCCAAACCGTCATGAGCTAACAACTAAGATCCACCTCAGCAACAGCACAAGAACTAGAACAAGACTCCCAGGAAGGCACAGGAACAGAAACCTGTTGCCTCTTGTCTGAGCTACCCCAACATCACGGGAATGCCATTTTCTGAAACAGCTTGTGCAAGTCAAACTAGAACTGAAAGTGTTCAGATGAAGTGACTGTGCATGAAACTACCAGCAGTGATTGAGCTACAATATGAAGAGGGCAGGCTCTCCGTGTTAAAAGCTGTCCTGCTTTCCCCACTATTAGCTCAATGTTAGGCGACTCAAACATAGATGCTAGAAAGCCCTATCCATACCAGTTTCCCATTTGCCTGAAGAACATTCTCTGACAAATTTATGAAGTGATAAGACCATAAAAGGTGTTCACAAAAGCAGCCACATTTATAGAAACGATAACTTTAAGTGGTACATCAAAGTAAGTTTAAGTACAAGAAGAGGTAAAGGCAGTAGCCGGTACTTGTTTCTCAGCAAGAGGGCATCCTTTCACTCTCAATATTGACCATCACATGTTGTTTTGGGATGCAGGACTACTAAGTTGCCAAACACATATCAAAGATTTTTTTTGCTCTGTAAAAAACTGGCACTACAATTTCTCTCACCGGCATCATCACACGTGGCAGCCCACATCCCTGCCACCCAGGCTTGCTTGCAGGTCCAGCCAGGAGGCAGCGGCCTCCTGCCCTAAGCAAGCCACTCAGAAGCCATTTGACCACTTGAGTGGGATGAAAGCAGCCACTGGGCACAGCTGAAGCCCACAGCAGCTTTTGGGGCCACTGCTCATCCCCACCAGCCTTTGGGACTGATCCCCTTACCGCAGCCACCCTCCGGACTGCGCCGGTCTCCTGAATGGCCGAAACATTCCTGGATACACAAAGGATCAACAAGCTGTGTGAACTGACCAGCCTGCCACAGCTCTGGAAGTCCAATGGGGGAAAACAAAAACTCATCAGCCATTGAACTGAATACTATTCGAGTGGATCTAGATGTGCCTGGTGGCACCAATGGCAAGCCCACCCCCAAGAGGCCTCCTCTCAATCATCTGATGGAGCACACCCATGGAGAAGGCAGCTGGAGGTGGCATCAGTCTCATTTTCTCTGTAATACACAGCCCAAGAATCAGTGATTCATCCCCTGAAATATTCAGTTACAGCCAACCATAATAGTGCCTCATGATGGAAAAAAGCCTCTCCTTTCCATGAAATGGAGTACTTTGCCAAGAAAACAAAAAAACTTTATACACAAATGAGTAAAGACTGTTTCAGCTACTGGAACCACTTCTCCAGCTCCTGCCACTATCACAAGTGAGAGCAGTGTTTTCTTCTCTTAAGAGCAGCATAATGCAGATGCTCCATCAGTGATACAGTAAAGTTGATAGCCTTTCAAGAGCTAAACTAAGTTTTAGGCAGCAATTTCCTATTAAGGAGATAAAATAATTAGAAATATTCCCTCAGCATTTCTTTTCCAGAAAAATTATGCTCCTAAAAAGGAAGGGATTGAAACATTCGTGATGCCAGTTAGATGAAAGAGTTCAAACTACAAGAGAAGGAGACACAGCTCTGAACTGCTGTAACCCAGACATAGAATAATAGGGGGGAAAGTCCTGTTTTGCAAATATAAGCTAATAACATGGAGAAGATGACAACTTTGAAATGGTTAGGGTAGGTAAGAAAAACAACAAGAATTCCCAGCAAATTAAATACAATTGTAATGTGAAATTGAGATTTTCTCAGGATATCATATTGAGGTTAGATGCAGACCTCCCAGCTGGAAGACTTTAGCAACTGAAGAGCAGAAGCTACTTAGTGCCCACAGCAGTGACCAAGCAGATGCAGAACTGGACTGCAGGCTTCAGGAGGAACAAGTAAATTCTGTGTTGATTCTTCTGTGTGTAGTAGCTAAACATTTTGTAGAATCTGAAGCAAAACCCTAACACAATTATTTTCTTTAAAAATATCCTGGAGGATAACACTATGGGAAACAGCATTTACTGTCACCCAACATGTCACCATTTGCAGTACAAAGCCATTGATGCAGTCATGTGGTTTCTTAGTAGTCATAGTAAAAGCATCCTAAAACAAAAGCAGACTGATCTTGAATGTGCCTGTTTCACATAAAAGGAAAAATCACTTTTCTAACTTGCCAGCTCTTACCCAAGTGCTTGTCAACCGTTGTGGGGCTGTACAGGGCTTATGTAAAAAATTTGGGCTTTCGTAAAAATTTGGGCTTTAACCCTGCAACTCCAGAAACACACTACTTTGGAATCTGATTTCTTGTTGGACTTGGTGTGGTAACAGTCAAAGGAGAAAGAAAAATTCTAACAAACATTCCAATAGCAGTTTTTTTTTCCCCTGTAGGTTTGCTATCAAAGTCACATTTTATAGTCCTCTGTACATTGGACTACTAATTTTTTTTTGCCTTTAAATCTGTTTTCAAGCTGGTACAGGAACACTTAAAGTTATGATATGGATTTTAAACCAATTCTACTTTCTCTCTTAAACCAGCATCTCCAAAGCAGGCCTGGCAAACCCAGCAGCAAGGGGAAGAGAACCCTGACCCAGCCTGGCCTAACCTGGCCTCAGGGACAGAGCAGCACCCAGGGCCGCCAGGCATCAGAGTGCTCTGCTGCAGTGCCTTCTGAAACAAACCAAAGTAATTACCACTTCCTAGCTTGCACATCTCAGAGGTCTAAATTTCTCATGATCATTTAGATGGAATTGTTCCTATGCCTTTAGAAAAGGCTAATTTTGCTTTAACACTTCAAATGTATAAACACTCTCCAGCACAAGCATCAATAACAGAACATGACTTCCAGGTTCTCCTCCCAGGGGTCATGATTTTTCATTTCAAACCAAGATTCAAGGAAAGAAGGAAAGATCCTGCTCTCATGCTTTGAGGCAGGTGAATGCACTTTTGAGATACCAATCTTAAAAAGACTGTAGTATCTGAAAGCTCCGGGGTGTTTGACAAGGTTGCCTCCAGCAGGCTGACGTGGCAGAGCGGTACAGGCACAGCAGGTGCCCGAGGAGCAGAGCGTAATGCACTGCTCCGAAGCAGCTGGAAGGTAAGACTAGTGCCCTGTGGAGGCCAGGCAGCACTAGTCCTGCAAGCTGAAAACACAGAAGCCCAATAAATAAAACCCTAAATAAAGTGGATTAGATATACCATATAGGTTTGGTATGGGCATTCATTCAGAGGCTTCAGTTAATTCAGGTCAATCTTCCTTGCTGCTCTTAAAGCTTCAGATATCAACAATAAAGAACTTTGCTAAATTTTGAGGGGGGAAAAAGAAGAGTCAGAAGCCACTAAGAAATTCCACAACAGACAGTACTGGGAAGGAAACACAGGCGTTTTGAGTACCAGGCAGAGGTACAGAATTGTGGAGGAACAGCAAAAATGCTAAATTATGTTAATTCGTATCAGAAAGGTTAATGCTTTACCTGTATTATTCAGAGACAGAAACTTAATCAATAAAAGTATTCTTGAATTGTGGAGATTGGTTCGTTGTAGTCGACCGCAAAGATAAATATTTAAAGCGCCTCATACATTAACAAAAACTGAGAGGATTACGAAGCACAAAGCAAGGGACTGAGCAGTTCAAACACAGTCACACAGAGTAGTCCTGCCATGGGAACTAAATCTAGGGCTATGCCAGCACAGCAGCAGAGTAAACACACTGTTGGCTACAGAAAGATGCTACAGGCATGGACTGATGAAAGCAGGGTCAGGTTCTTGTCAAACCACCAACTTTGTGCAATTGAGCCGAAATGGCGAAATCCCAGTGTTGCACTGTTTCTTCTCCGTAAGCTAGTCTTAGGAGAAAGAAAATGTGGGAAACACAAAACTGGGGCTTGTTTTCAGAGAAAGATTAGGTACCAAACTGTACAAAGCAGGAGTCTCCTGCTCTAGACCACAGAAAAGAGCCCAGCTAGATGGTATGACTAAGCTGTTATGAATGCATAAAACACACTGAAGTACAGGATGTGTGAAAAATTTTGATAACATTGCTGAAAAATTCAGTGATGCCTCAGTTGGAAGCTTGCATTTGTCGGCTGACAACTGCCTCTGAGAGCAAAGCGCAGAGCAGACAGTGTCTAGAGCCTCCTATTCTCAGCCTCGCCACATTTGTCACTTTATGACAATGGTTATCATCACAAAAAAAAATAGCAACATGGCAGGAAACGGGACGAAGAAACTTTCACTTCTTGTTAACTCAAGTAGCATCAGTGGAGGGACCAATCTTTGAGCAGTGGCAGCTGAAAGCCAGATGAACAGCCTTCCTGGCCAGCCACAGCAAGCAGGCAGTTGTGAGCTGCTCCGAGCTCCAGGCTGCCCAGGGACAGATGAAGATGTCCTTCTGACCATCTCCTCCTGTAAGCCAATGCAATGACAGCTCTTGAGTCAGATATAACACACAGGTCACTAGGGTAGCAAGCTTGCCTTGAAGGCACTCAAGAGAAAGCTTAATCCTTGATCCGAGACTGCTAACGCCTGCAGAACTTGATGCACAGCTCTAGAAATGTTACTCAAACCCCTCATCTGACCCATTCAAGAGAAAAATGAGAAAACATACATGAACAGCTTCATTTCTCCCCAGACTTAGGTTCTGCCTTGTTACAAGTCTGCCGTACAAATGTGGTGCAGGAGAGATGCTGCTGGGCAGGTGACCACACGTGACAAGCACATCTGCGAGCAGCCGGCACCAGGCCTCACAGACCTCCTCCACCGAGCTCCTGCCGGTAACGGCTCACCCACAGCCTCTCATTTGGCATGCAGCCTGAGGAATTAACAGGGATACTTCCCTCTGTCCAGCAGCCTTCCTCTGCAATGAAACTTATAGGGATATAGTATTTTAAATTTCTGGACTGTATGAGGAAACTTGGAGGCAGTTGGCCAATGGGTTTTAGAGCTCCCATGGCCAAGAGGAGGAAGGGGATGGACTGCTCGGCAGAGCCACACAAGTGCACGTGGGTTAGGAAGAGGGCCAGGTACATGTTGCACAAGGCAGTGCGCAAGTGGTTTAAGGAAACACGTGCCTATTTCATTACAATTGCACATCAAGTAGGCAAAAAACTCAAAAACAATTTAAGAAGTTTTCAAAAAAAAGCCTGTAATGGTATCAGGAGTCACAGTCATCTGGTGCTTCTCTAAAAAGCCTGTAATGGTATCAGGAGTCAGTCATCTGGTGCTTCTCTTTGGTAACTTCTTGAAGAGTTTCAGATACTTAAACTTTAATTCTCCTAAGTGCAACTATCAAAACTACTATTTCACCAAATGTATCTGGGGTAATCCTCTAAACAGAGTGAAACCTTTCTGTTCTTCACCTTTGTCTTGTCTTTTCCTTTAAGCCTTTTACTGCAGTACTGATACACTGACCAGAATTTCCCAGAGAGCTGACATGCATCATTTCTCATTTACGATTAGATTAGCTTTATTTTTAAAAGCCGTGAGGAAGTCTGGGCTTTCTTCACATCAGCAGGCATCTTTACTTTTAGAAAGAAAAAAAAAGCACCAAGGTATTTGCTGGATTTTCTTTTCCAAGCCGTCTTGCATGTCCCACTGCCTACAAGAAGGTAGAAAATGTGCACCAGTGCCACAGCCTTCTGATCTGCATTTCAGACTGTCCTCTAGCCTACGACTCAAACTATTTCCAATCAGTCAGTGCACATGCACTACAACTACCCAAAAAGTCACACCAATACTTCATCTCAAGACATCCCCAACGCTGGTCCTTCTCTTCATGTTAAGTATGACACCAAGGTATTCAGAAACTTAAAGCAGAAGCAAAGTGCTTCCTACAGCCAAGAAGCCTTAGAAGGGAAGGAAAAAAACCTGCAATTCCAGGAGTTCTGCATACTTAGAAACTACTGCTTCTTCAAGGGGAGAGAGGCATCAGGAAGAGGACAGATGTGTTGTCACTAATGGGGGTTCAGCAAGTCACTATGATCAATGACCACGCATCAGTAAGTGACTGATGAGTGGTATCCCACCTCAATTTGAGCACACAAGTACACCTACTGAATGGGCAAAACGACCTATCAAGTACACAGAGATCTCATGGCAAAGTTGAAAAAAACTTCTAGAGCACAAGATGGGCCACACCAGCAGTAGATCATGGCAGCAGATAACTGTAGGCACTGCACTGGTCAGTAACAAAGCCTGAGTCATATGTGAACAGCTGACTTGTATTAAACCTCAAGGACATGATGAGGAATAGAAAAGGAAATAAAAATCATGCTGGCAAAGCTGCTGACAGGACATACTAAGTTCATAGTCACTGCATATAAACCAGAAAGGGAAAACAAATATTGTCAGGACATGGGGAAATGCAAGGCACAAAATGACACAATGGGATCCTAATGTCATACTTGGAAGACAGCAAGGCTCGGGGCAGCGCATGTGCCTGCCCTGTTTTGAAAGGAATGAATTCAAAGTCCAAGCAATCATGTTCAGGAGATAAAAAACAAAAGCGAAACAGCTTAGAAGATGCTGAACTCAACATATTGGCAGTGAAGCAAAACACAACAAGCTTTATCATATTAGCTTGTCTTCAATCACTATAAGGTGATGGTATTTTAATTTGCTGCCTCTGTCCAGACAGACAAACCTAGCAGTGTACACCAAGACCTCCTCCTTATGACAGTATCACCAAATATCTAAGATACCCATAGGAGATGTTTCATAATACAGTGCACATTATTAGCTATGGTAGATACTAATGTGAAAGGAAGCTTAAATGAAGAACCCTAAATAGTAAAAAGTCAGTAGGCATCCCACGGCAGACCGCCACGCTCATTAAATTGATGAATATCTTTTTACTCCTTAATTTTTAACAAACAAGCCAAAGCTTGAGGAAAATGGACATCGATATCACCTGATGGGCAGAATTAGAGATGTCAATGAGAGGCGTAGGTAGGTATCAAAACACTGCAAGTAGTGTCTGTCAGTCCACCCGTGAGACTCGCAGCAAGTGAAATGTGCTGAGAGCCAAAACCTCTGATATGAAAACACTGAAAACATACCGTGACAGACTGCCAGCAGTTATGGAAAAAAGTTATGTACATCATATCCCTTCTAAAAGGGAGAGTTAAGAAAAGCATAGAGCGTCGTAACAGTGAGTTTAAGAGCCACGGATCAGCTGCTCTGTTTAGAGGCCAGAGAGCAGAATAACAAAGCAGTTAATGGGAGGTGTTGCACTTGAACACCATGCTATATAGCCCAAGGTAAGCCAAACAGAAACTGAAAGACCTGACAGAAACCAGTGACTCCATACGGCCCAGAAGCACACAAAAGATATCATACCTGAATACAAACAAAGCATGTAGAACAGATAAATTAGAGAAATTAGCAATGTAAGAGTAGGTAAGAAATTGAGACTGAGCTAAAAAAACAATTAGCAATAGCAAGAATAATCACAAGCATTGTGCATGGTCCAAAACACCGCATTAAAATATCCTGGAGGAGCTTCCTATGCAAGTAATGGCAAGCAGATGCTGAAAACTTGAAATTAGCAGGAATCTCAAGAGACTGTTTGGATGAGAAGGGGAGAGACAGTGAGCAGCGATCATACAGCTACATCTGCGCTGCACACACAAAGATATACCGGGACAAACACACAACCTATTCAGTTGGGCTTGTACAGGAGAACAGATAGCAGACTGGGGTACAAAGCAATAACAGAAATTACCTGAAGGAAGGACCAGACAACCGGGTGCCATCAGGACAGAGGAACTCTTGCTGAGTGCGCTTCAGCAGACGAGAACAAAGACATATGCAAAAGCACTCACAGAAGAGGCCAGATATAGATCAGAGCAAAGAACAGATCAATTCTTTGCCTAAAAAACCACACTCAACAGCATCCTAAACCCCCAAAAACGATTGACAAGTTTTGAGAACGCATGGTCCTCAAAATATTCACAGCCAGAAACACGTGCCCAACAGTAGACAAAAAGCTGAGAGGATATTTCAGATTGCTTGTCGGTGGTGAGAATAACCACAGAGACAAACACATGTGGGTCTTCATAGGACAGCAGTGTCGTGGCACTGATCAAGATGGGTATGTAGAAAGCGATGAGTAAAGTAGAACTGAACTGGTGATCAGCACAAGAAAAAAAATAAAATAATGAAAACCAGCACTGCTGGCAAAGGACAGGCAGAAGTTAAAGACCTAAGACAAAACCATTGTAGAGTGGAAAAAAGCCTCCTGTATTAGAGAACACAGATGCTGACATGAACATAAAAGGGAAAAATAAATCAACATTCAGAAAACGGTGAAGTGTCTGGAAGGTTGAATACAGTTAGAAGACAGCAGCTCTTATGCTTGCACTTCCCCACAGACCAAAGCTCCTCAGGGAGAGGAATACCGAGGGATCAGACCGAGCACCCAGATGAACGGTGGGGCTGGGGTGAATTCTGAGAGCAAGGTTTTGCAATAACAGAACATAAAAATAAGAATAAGGCATTAACACCTGGGAACCTACCCGGGAGGGGCACTGCACCTACTGCTACACGCCAGGAGCTAAGAGGCAGAGCAACTCAGAAAGGAATAAAAACGAAGGCACACGAGACAGCAACAGCGACCAGCAGGGCACAACCTAAAGGATTAAAAGGAGAACGGGTGCCTGACGCGGGGGTAACGGCCGGCAGCCCCCACCAGCGAACCACCGGCAGAGCCGTGCCGCTGCCCCACCGAGCTCTACCGGAGGAGCCCCGGCTCCGCGGGACGGGACGTTGGCTCCGCGCAGGTATCAGCGCCGGGCGCGGTGACGGCGCGGGGATCCGGGCTCTCCGGTGCCGCGCGAGCGCCGCAGGGCTCCGGAGCTCCGCCGAGCGCCCCGCGCTGCTCGGACCGGCGGCGGGCTCCGGCCTCACGCCACCGGCACGGGCGTTCCCGCCGCTTCCTGCCGCCGCCTCCCAGGCGGCCGCCGCCGGGGCCTCCGGGCGGGGCGCCCGCAGCCAGCCGTGGCGGGGGCAGAGCCGGGCCCAGCCCCAGCCCCGCCGAGCACCGACGGCTCTGACGGTCGCACCCCCCTCCCCTCCCGGTAGGGCCGGGCAGCCCGTACCGAGGCGGGGGTGCCCGCGGGCTCGCCCTTCCCCAGCCGGGGACCGGCGTGGCAGCGCCCGCCCGGTACCAGCCTCCCGGTGGCAGCCTCCCCTCGCCCGCCCCAGCCCCTCAGTACAGCCCCGGGGGGCGGTGCCCGCCCGCCGCCACCGTACGCACCGGGCACGCCGCAGGGCCCCGTGCAGCCGGCGCCGCTCCTTTGTGCCGCGGCGGCGGGCGGTAAGATGGAGGCCGCCCCGCCCCGCCCCGCCCCGCCCCGCCCCGCCGCGCTCGGCCCCGCCCCCCGCCGTCTCCCTAGCGACCCGCCCCGCCCCCGCCCCGCACCTCGCCCAATCGCCTGCAGATCCCTCCCCGTTCGCCGTGACGTCACCCCGCGGCCCGTTCGGCGGCGGCGCTCTCCTCTTCCTGCCGGGAGGGCGGCGGGGATTGGCCGGCGGGAGGCGGCGCGGCCTCAGGAAGCGCTCCCGCGGTTGGCTGCCGCGGGCGGAAGGGGCGGGGCGGGAGAGGCGGGCAGGCCCTGCATGGCGGCGCTGGGGGCCGGGCCGCGCCTCTCCCTGTGACGGGCCCGCGGTACGGGAACGGGTACGGGAACGGAAGCGGAAGCGGAAGCGGGAACGGGACGAGACGCGCACGGAGGGGTGAGGGCCGGGGCCGGGACCTGGGGGCCGCCGGCTGGGGGCCGCTGAGGAGCGGGGCTGGGAGCAGGCCCCGGGGCGGCCGCTCCGTTCGGGGCTCCGCTCGCCGCCTGGCCCAGCCCGGGGGCTGTGTGAGGCGCTACCCGCCCGTCCTGCGGCTGCTGCCGGCTGGTAGCGCGGAGCATTGCGCGTTGCGGTGACAGCGCGGTGCTGGCGCACCAGGATGCTGCCACCGGGCAAGCAGACGGCGTAACGCAGGGCAGCCTGCGAGCACGGGTGTTGCGTCTGGTTCGGGATGCTTCCTATGTGTGTTTGAGGTCAGGAGGGACAAAGACTGTGGAGAGGTTTGCTGGCTTCGGCCGTGTTAACGCTGTGCTGTGTAATGATCCCCCTGTCGTGCCCTAGGTTGTGGCGGGCGTTGAAGTTATTTGATAAAATGTGTTTCATCAGACACTCATTTTCTAGAATCGTAGTGAAAATACCACAGCCGTACATTAAGTCATAATTAAATCCTAATCTATTTCAAGTAGATTCAAGCCCGTTGTCCAAGTGAGCTGGGTGAACCAGAAGCCAGATGGTTCACAGTTGAAGGCCTTAGCCTTAAGGTTATTCCGTGCCCTTGCTGAATCTGTCTCTTCTGATTTGTTTTTGTCACCGTTGTGTCAGAATGTTTTGTTCCTGTCTAAACAGACAGGTTGGGCTTGCACGAGTGGGGAACCAGGTTGCCTTGTATATGCAGCACTTGAGTAAGAAGGGGAGCCTTGTGATTAGGGCCTGTGTTCAGGAGGGAGATTCAGTTTTCATATTCTGTAAAAGTTTCCAGTTCAAGCCACTGTCAGAAATGACACTCTAAGAGCAGGTGTTCTGTGCTTTCTGGAAGTTGGACTCATCTTAATGGCAGGTATTTGTTAGGTACTTGGGGAAAAAAAAGGAAAATCACCACCCCGTGGTCAGTCCTTCCTTGCTCCACTTCTTAAAGTAAAATCCTTTTTTCTTGTCTTGTTTTCATAATTCCCACCTTAAAAACGCATCATACTTCTAGCAAGTATTTGTATGGTGCTCTAACCTGGCTTTCTTCTGAGATGTCGTTTTTTTGTTTGTATTGCAAACAATACCCCACGGAAGTGTCATTTTTGTGAGAATTTCAGGACTGCTTTCTGCTGGAGTGCGTTCATTGTGGTGTGGAAGATGGATGGTAAACTTGTTCCTACCATTATTTGAGTTACTGCGTTCCTCCCTTCCTGGGAGAATAAATGGACTGGGTTCTCTTCCAGTGCTGAAATACAGGCAGGGTGAGGTCCGAAATGGACAATAATTAGCAGTGCAGGGGGCAATTAGCTGTACTCCTGAGGTGCTTGTTGAAGTTACATTAAGGAAATACGAAGAAACTAGACAGTAACCGTGGCGTTAGCGTGGCTTTAGCTGAATGGCTGTTGGTGCCGTGTTTATATTGTGCTTGAATATAGGGGCTTGATGTAAGAACAAAAGTTTTGTTCCTCCTCTAGTTCTTTAGCCTGGAGCTGGCAGAACAAATCTCGTCAGGAGCCACTTGACTAGCACAAGCAGCTCGGCGTTACTTCATCCTGGGGTTGTGCGTGTTAAGACCTCGTGTTTCCTTCTTAGGCTGATTCCTTGGTGCATCTCCACCCTGGGCCTAGTCCTTGGGCATCAGGAGCTCAAAGCAGAGGAGGGGTGCGTTGTGTGAAGGGTCTGTGCCCCTTGATAAGTAATGCAGCTCCAGATTTCTAATCCCAGCCCCATTTTAGCCCGAGGGAATTCCGTCCCTCCCCCACCTGCTGAGCACCGTAGACCTGGCACAGGTTGGTCTTGCACCCCTCTCTGTTAGCTCCTCCAGTGCAGGGTGTGCAGGTCTGGCTCCAAGCACCCTGCCTCACAAATTTGTTTTCCGCACTGCCTGCGTTCTGCTGGTGAGCTGTCGGAGCACAGCGCGGGTGGGCTCTGGCGCGCCTTTCCTCAGGGGGTGCCTGCAGCCGTGCCCGGGGTGGGCTTGGACTGGGGCACGTCCACGTGCTCTTCAGGGATGATGCGCACGGTCTGCTTGGTGCAGAGCTGCAGAGGGGTGCAGAGAGGTGTGGGGCTTTTGAGGATTAGAATGCTCAGTCGGTAATTGCTGACGTCTCACCATTAAGCTCTTAGAAACACGTGTTGAATTCCTTGAAAACAGGCAAGCTTTCTCCAGTTTTCACAGGATGAGCGAAAGGAATTCACGTAACAAATGTCGTATCCTTTCCTTGGAGTAGAGGGGTATAAGAACTGAAATAAAGGATGCGAGTGTGGGGGGGGTGGGTTGTAAATTTATTTTTATTTTTTAAACAAGGTAAATCCAAGGCGTTGGGGAGGGAATTACACTGAAATAGGACTTCTGGAAAGGTGGCCTAAGGCAGACAACTAACAGGAAAGATAATTAACAGAAAGAGTAAAGAAGGAGTAATAGGTGATGCCATCAGCCTTAGGTGCTATCACTCACGCAGTTAGTGCTTATCTCAGTTGGCGCTTACTGTCTTCAGACAGCAGCAGTTGTTATTCATCCTCTAATTTTATTTGTATAGAAAGTGTGTCTCAGAGACTTTGGACTATGGTGTAAGAATGCAATAGTAATAGCTACTTTACATTTTGTTACACTATTCGTGTCCCTGCTTCCCACAAGGTCCTGCAGCAGATGTGCAACTGAGTAATGTTTGTTAACAATCTGTATCAAGTGCTCTCCACGTTCAGTTTCTAGCCTCCACCCGTTTTCTCTTGCCAAGAACCTTCTGAGTGTAGTGGGTCTCTTCTCAGGATGCGTAGTAATGCCGCGCTGTGTTTTTAGGACAGGCTGTTCCACAATGGATGGGGGAGATGGTACTGCCGACCTCGTGATTAACAAGAGGTTTGTGTCTGAAGCGGAGCTAGAGGAGCGACGAAAGAGAAGGCAAGAGGAATGGGAAAAGGTCCGAAAACCTGAAGATCCGGAAGGTATCGGATAGGTTTTAATAGCTGAAGGAAAGAGATTAAAGAATGTTTCACTTACACGGAAAACAGAAGTAAAAGTAGTAGCTTGTATTCTACAAGTTCAAAAGGCTTTCACATGGAGAAACTAAGAACTGTTGGTTTTTTACACATCGCCTAATTTCCTGATTTGCTCCTTCCTTTCAGAATGCCCAGAGGAGGCATATGACCCACGTTCATTGTATGAAAGACTTCAGGAACAGAGAGAAAAGAAGCAGCAGGAGTTTGAGGAGCAGTTTAAATTCAGTAAGCACCAACATTTATTACTTTGAACAAAACCCGGCTCACTGTATGTTTTGTGTGCAGCAGCTGTATACAGCATCTAAGGGACATGTTTGCATGTCTTGTCCCTCTCTGAGAGGGAAACTGAGACCGGAGGAAAGTATTGAAAGATGGTAGATATTCCTGCAGCTAACATAATGTTCTGTGCATCAAGACAGCACTGCACACATGTGAAACTCAGTCTTTTTTAAGCTGCATTCCTGTAAAGTCTGGAATATGAGGCTTATTTTGCATAGAAACCAAAAGAAAACAAAAAAGGTCTGATACCAATTGATGGAAAAGTGGAAATGCAATGTGGTTTTGTGACTTAAACTCATGCTTTAACACAAGATCATCCTATTTGAATCAATTAAAAAAAAAAAATTCTGTTGCAACAGGTGTTACATTTCCTAGCCATAATCAGGTGACTCAAACTTTACTGAGTGATTTGAGGCTCAAGATTAGTGTTTGGAAGACGTAAACATACAGGAGTTGATTCTTCAAAAAGTAGTGAAATGAAAACCTCATTTCTAGTGATGTTTGAATTTCTGGTTTTATAAAAAAATCCTTTGCTTTGTATCACCTGTATATGTGCTGCTGAGTGCAAAAATGATAATGAGAACTAGAAAATTATTAGTCAAGCATTTTGGGAAAAAGGGAGCTATTGGCTCTATCTAAAGAGAAATGAGGATGATACTGTGGGGCTCCATTTTTAATTGATCAGAACTGTAGGTTCTGATCAATTTTGGTTCTTTAGCTGGAATCCTTACCCTCAAACTATCGTACTCTTTAAGCTCCAGTTTGCAGAAGTGGATTCTCTCTAGAAATTATCATGTGTTCGGGATGCAACAAAACTATGCTTAACCTGTAGCAAAATGTTTGAGTCCTGCGAGGCAGTGCTCCCTGGTGCTGCAGATGCTGTCAAGTGCATTGCTAATTACTGCAACTGCCTTTCCAGTGTTGTAGCAGACGCTTTTAGAATCACCTCGGAATCCACATTTCTTTGGGAGAAAGTAAGTGGGAAGAGCTACCTAAAGATCAGTGATGGGTGGACTTTGGACTGCTTTTGTACCTCATCAGAGTTCAGACCAGTTTGGCTGTTTGTGACAAGATTTGTCCCTGAATATGTTAGATTTTGCCATAAAATATTCATACATATTTTCTATATCTATAAGAATTCTGGTGGAGTAAGAAGCAAGTTGTACATTACTGCATACTCATTCTCATCAGTCAGAACTGATGACACAACGCAGGAGAGAAACACCTTAATACTAATACTCGTGTCTGTCTAAACACACAAACTTAGTTACTCTAAGCCTTTTGTGTAGATAAAAGCCAGGATGCATACTAGCAGTTCTTCTTTTTGCCAGGTTATTCAGTCTTGAAAGAATGTCCTCCAATGTTTATCTTCTCAAAGTAAAATATATTTTTTTACATTTTTTAGCATTTTAAATGAAAAATAATAGGAGTATCCTCTAAAAAGCTATTTTTAATTTTTTATTTTTGAACACTGATGGTAACCAAAATAACGATAAATGAAAGTCATTTCCTGTCTCTTAATTTTCTTTTGTGGTTTTTAGCGGTGAAAAATGGAAGTTATGGGTAGGAGCATTAGTGCGTTAAAGTCTTCAACTGTACCCACAGAATTTTTTTCAAGTGGAGAGTTTACATTTTATTTCAGTAACATTTGATCCAGGTCATTTTTGCTGATGTGACTAAGCAATTCTTGTCTAATTGTCTACCAGAGATCTGACTGCTACCAGCCTAGACATGTCTAAATTAATTGTTTCCTTTGCCAGCGTATATTACAACTGCAGCATCTTCCCTTGGGTTCAGGAAATTTGTAAACCAAGTACTGGAATGAGAAGCATCCGTAAGAGGGGGCTACCGAGAAGCAAACCAACCACTAATTTTAAGACAGCCCCTGTAGAATAACATAAACCTGCGAGCCTGGAGAACAAAACCTACTAAAGCACAATTTAGTAGTAGAGAATCTTTGCAGTTGTAGGGATCTCTATCACTGCATCTCGTAGTTTGCAGATCAGGCAAACAAGAATGTAACGCATTCATGTCTCTTGCTTCAAAAAATGTCCAGATTTTCACTGCTCTTGCTGTCTGAAGGAATCCTCAGCAGGTATGAACACTACAGTTTACATTTTGTAGATCCAGGAACAGTAGGGCTGAGTCTGTAAAAAGTAACCTCAAATAATAACTGATTTCTAGACCTTTTCTGTCAGGGACAGAAGCTTGCCATTTATCAGTGTATACGGATTTCTTAGCTTTTCATTTGAGTGAGTAGGACTTGAGTATGTGGGTGAAGATTTAAAAAAAACCAAAACTCTGCCTAAAGAGTAAAGGCCTAAAAATCCTCTTATGAAATTAATACAAGGTGGTGTTTGGGTTCAGATTTTCTCAGGCTGACTGCAAGCAGCAAGACTTGGTCTTTCTCAGAAATATTTTTTACCAACTCTCTAAATAAATCATTTTAATGGGGAGATGTTGAGCATTTGCAGAAGAAATTAAAAGACCTTCCTACTGCAGTAGCGTTTACTTTCCTTAAAGTAGGGTAGCATGTTTAGAGAGAATTGAATTTTAAGAAGATAAGAATTGTCTTGAGTCTATTTATTTATAACAGGCATCAGTTAAGTTAATAATTGTTTGTTTTAAGAAAATGTACATCTTAATTGGAGGTGAGATTTATGGGGGAGAAGTAATGTTTTTTCCAATTATTGGTCTAAGAACAGACTCTAAGGAGACAGCCTAAAACTTAATATCTGAAACCAAAACAAGAATTATATCATTGCTTAATGTCGGTATTATTTGTTTCATGTAACCTATTCCAAATAACATTTCAGCATTAAGAAAAGGCTGCTTGTGTGAAAACTCAGTCCATTTTCCGACATTGTATCTGCAAGTCTAGTAGTAGTATACTGCTCCTACACATTTTGCCTTACTATTCTCTGTGGTAATAGTGTTGTGGCTGAACTGTGTTAGTCTGTTGTAGTTTTTATTGTAGAAGTGTTTAAGAGTTTGGGCTTGGTAGCATCCAGTATCATTAACCATAAATCTTTGTACTCCGTGATTAGAGAAGGCAGTGGGTATCTTGTCCTTTGTGGGGTCTGGTTGGTACCCATTGCTAGACAAGACAGTGCAAGTGCTAGAACACACGCCTCACTTGGTCACCCAGAACTCTGCTCCCTGCATTCCCAGTGCCTTTGCTGAGTTAAAATATTGTGCACAATATTAGAAATACCATCTGCAAGGTATGGGTGGTTACATTTTACAAGGCAGTTTGAAATCGCTGGATGAAAATTGTCCTAAAAGAATGGCAAAGTGATGCAAGGTAAACGGCTGCTTCCCGGATGGCTTGAGTTTATCAATATGCATTCTTTTCCTTTTTTCAGAAAATATGGTAAGAGGCTTAGATGAAGATGAGACAAATTTCCTTGATGAGGTTTCTCGGCAGCAAGAGCTAATAGAAAAGCAGCGAAGAGAAGAAGAGATGAAAGAACTAAATGAATACAGAATATCCTTTGCTAATATAGCTGGCAGCTGTATATAGGGGATAAGAGTCTGGGCTGTAGTTTTAGTCTGTCATTCACATTCTGTTTATAAATACAGCTGCTTTACAGAACATGAGCAATGATAGCCTTTTAAAGTTGAATGTTTTTATTGTAGCTTGGATCTCCCGCAGTAATGTTTGTTTCCCACTCTCTGTCTTCAACGCTTTTCCTCCCTTCTCTCTCCCTCCCCATTGACTTTTTTTTTCTTACTGATACCATAGCTAAAAAGAGAAGCACATGAAGGAAGAAAGCCTACTGCTTCTAATCTTTTGCTTTTTTTCCCATAAGTATTCTTGTCTTCCAACCAACTGCATATTGGCTGTTTTTAATGTACCTGTTTGAAATAACATTTTAGTTGCTCTTTCTGTTATTCTTCTTGAAGTATGAGCTTTGTTTTCCCTTGCTGATAGCTGCAGGATGAGAAATGAAATAAAAGTGAACTAGCTGTGTGGATACACTGACTTTCTTCTGGGAAGGCAGTGTCCGTGGAGGTTCAGCTGAATACAGATTTTAGGCAGTACTGAGAACAGGCTGGTTCCATTTTGTTGTTAAGTGCCAGCTCTTCACAAAGACATGCTAGAGAGCAGTATAGGGTGCTTTTTCTTTAATCAGTGCCAGACAGGGAACGTTGGGATTGATTTTAGGATTGCTCTCTGTGCTGAGTTTAATGCTGTTTTGCGAGGTTTTACCTCATCTGTGGTGGTTCCTTTGCCTCCTAATGAAAACTGTTGCTTTAAGTCATCAGTGAACAAAGTGCAAGTTCTCAGGGATTCTTTAGTGTAAATGAAAGAGTTTGAAGACGGAAAGAAGAGCAAGCAGCTCATATTTATGAGGTGAGCAAAATATTCAGCAAATAAAGCTAAGTAGCGCCAAAGCTACAGAGATCTGCAGTACCTTGTACGAGTTAATGACTTAGAACTGAGAGCATGTTATATGTGAAGAGTATCTAAGTTCTCTCACTAATTCAATCATGAAAAGGCAATACAGATGTATTTTAATTACTTTTTTTTTTTTTTTTTAGAAGTATGCCAGAGTTGGCTGATGGATTTGGTCTATTTCCTTGGCTTGTTGGATCTGCTGATGGGGTATTCATGGGATATATTTAGGTTCTGTGGCAGTTGCTTGCGGGTCTGGCTGATGCAGGGATGTGCAGTGTAAGATTGTGCTGTGGAAGCAGCTGACAGCTCTAGTTAGGTCACGAACATCCAGGGATGAACCATACCAGCCCAGAAGGAATCTACCATTGTCTTGAATTAGCCACGTAATACACTGATCCCTGAATTTACAGAGCAGGGCCTCTTCCAGACGTACAGGCATACTGAACCTCAGTCTTTGCAGTCTTAGCAGAATCAGCCAGGTTTGTATCCAAAGTCTTGCTGTAAATTGTAGAACTTACTGCTAACGGGCTGGAGGGAAGGAGAGAGAATGCTTTATGGTCACCTCTTTTTGTGAGAAGCTGAGCTTTTCCCATTCCATTAACTTGTTCCTTTTGACTTTGTTAAACATAATATTGCAAGCACCTCCAGAGCAACTTGCAAAATGAAGTGTGGGTTTAAAATTTTTGGTGGCGTTCTTTCAAAATATAAAAGGTGTTTTTTCAGCATTAAGCACAGGCAGATTTTTACTACTGCTTTATCCCTGCAGTGACAGAATGCAGAGGGTATTGCTAAATGTGCTGGGTCATTAGGCACTGTGCAGGAGTTCCTCCAAACTAGTAAATGGAATGTCAACTCAGTGGATTTGATTATATGGTCATTTTCCTGGTAAAAGGTCCAATTTAAGCTACCCAGAGGCATTAATTCCACAGTAAAAACCTACGTCAATATTGTACCACAGAGCTTTTTTATTTCTTTTTTCCCCCCTACATTTTTAAGGTTAAACAATCATGAAACCATGCATCTTAATGCTAAACATGCCTTGGAATATTTTAATGCGCTCTCAGGCATAAGAAATTCACGTGCCTGGATGCAGAGGAATTTTGCTTCCTCTTTTATGAATAGCTAGGTTTATTTTGCTCCTTACCCTGCCCTTTCAGCATTGGTCTGACTGTGTTTAAAGTTTTAAAGATTGATTATTTTAAGCCGGTTCAAAGAAGTGTTGGAGAGCAGCATTTTCTTGTCTTATATCCCAAGTGTAGAAATCCCCTCCAAGAAGCAGGCCTTATCGTAGGACAGCTTTTTTAAATGCAGATGACATTTGATTGAGAAGTTTATTTTTACTGTAGTTCTCCTGAGACATTTCTTGGCTAGGTATAGCGTTGCATTCGTTAATGACAGCAGTACCTATAAAGTCTCTTAAAACGTGCTGTCTCTGGTGGATCAGGAGTATTAGGAGAATGGCATCCCAGATAGAAGTGAAAAGCCTGTAGTTCTCTGTCTCTTAAAAGAAAAGTTTTTGGGTTTCTAAGTCAGGCTTTTGGAGTGCAATATTAGAATGTAACGTGGTAATTAACTGAAATGTGGAGGTTGAATGCTGCCGTGTGTGGAATCGTGTATTGCGACATCCAACTCTTTGACACAGTGAGCTTTCAGATTGCTTCTGATAGCCACAGGATGGCACTCCTGTGCCATGTTAAACATTGGAACCGTCTGGTTTGGACTGAGGAGGGGTAGGTTAGTTGAGGTAGGGAGCAGTCTGGGTTGCTGCTGTATCCTTAGGAAAATCAAGTAAGCAAACTCCTGATCTAAAAGTGTTTGAGCATGCCACTTCAAAACAAGGTGTTGATTTTTAATTTGCGGATGTTGAGGGGGAGTGGAGACGGTTGTGACCGTAAATATATGGTCCATAAATAGAAATTTCAGTATTCAGTATTTATATGCAGTAGGTGGGACACACCTGTGAAACTCAGGGCTTGTGGTTATGTTGGCTGGTCAATGGAACTGTAGTCAGAGAATAAACTGGTGGAAAGCTAGATTTAATGGTGTAAACAAATACCCTTTTAAATTAGGTTAACTTTCCTTTGCTATGTGCAGTTTAAAAGTTTTGCAGAAGTCTTTATGTCTCCACTGGTGCAGGATCTTTGGCAGACCTTGCCTTGCTAGACACTGAACGTTAGCTCTAGATCCTGCCACAGAAGGAGAACTCTAGATCCTGCCACACATCTGTTTAGCATGTTTACAGATTGCATGCACCTTACTAACAGACCAAGTGCCTTCTTACTCAGTCTGAGAACCTGCCATAGCTGCTGCACCTCATGCTAGGTTTCAGCTGCATCCCACCTTTCTAACAATGTTTTAAGCTATGTAGTTTTTCAGTGCAGTCTAGACTTTTGGGTGAACGTTTGAACACATGCACCCTTAATCAGATCTGTCTCCTTCCTTTTGAGGTTGCTGTTACTGGCAGCAATAGCCTTGTGACCCTTACAGAGATGGGCTGACAAGTTACCGTGATAAATACTGATACAGAAAATCGAGCTGTTTTGCTTTGGTAGGCTGAAGGCTGCTGGGTTCAGCCTAAGAGAGGCTTGAGCATTGAAACTGAGACCACATATTACTTTTTTTTTTTTTTTTTTTTTAAGGATTAAGGATCAAAGCAGCAAATTTGAATTACAAATGGGTTGATCCAGATTGAAGGGGGAAGTACTGGATTGCCCTTTTTTCTTTTTTTTTTTTTTTTTTTGGTCCAGTCTGACCTATTTTCTTTCCTAAGACCTTCAGGAAAAGACAGGGCAATGTACGTTTACAGTGCTGGATGTGTTGTGTGTGTTTGACCTTTCTGACTTCTGAACAGCAGCTCCTAACCTGCTGCCTGGTTGTATTTGTGGGGAGAGCTGGTATTGATACACAAGAGTGCTTCGGACACGGGGGGTGAAGTCTCTTCTGTCCTGCCCGAATGTGCCAGTTAAATGACATTACAAATAACTTGCTTTTGATGGATATGTGAATGAACTTCAGTTGCTGCAGTCAGCAGGGCTGGCTAAGTATGTCAGGGAGGAAGTGTCTGTTTTCTGCATTCCTTCCTCGTTGATCCTTAACCCTTAATTCACAGCACTCTCACCAAAGTGGGAGTCAGTATGGACCCAAAGAAGGAAGCTGAGAAGAAATTGCCCATGAAGTCAGTGGAAAACAAGAACAAATTCTCTCAGGCAAAGCTGTTGGCAGGAGCTGTGAAACACAGAAGGTTAGTTTCACACCTCTATAAAAGCATGAGGAATGGGAACCTAGTTAGCAGTGTAAAGGGAGGCAGGCCAAAACTGCCTCCAGAGAATGAAGTGCGAACCTTAGCCCTAAAGAAAAAAGGGGGGAGGTACAAGAAAAGACCAGCCTTGTTTCCATAGGTTCTCACAAACTGTTGGAAAAACATGAGGCAATTCAAATAGATAAGCATGTGTAAAGCAAGTGGGTAGACTCTTCTTTCTAGACTGCCAGGCTTGGGTGATCCTGCTATGGGTTCCAGAGGCAATCTATTTTACAACTCTATTTGAAAATACCAGTGTTACCTCACTCATGTAATTTGATTCAGAATTGCATATTTTATCAACCTATGTTATCTGTGTTGAAAATTTATTATCTTAATTGTTGCTGGGAGCAGTGTGTGGAGGATGTAGGTTATGAGAGAAGAACTTTGTATACCAATTTAATCCCAAGGTCATCAGACAAACTTCCCATGTTCCTCACTGACTTGCACTGATACATCAGCACCCTTTCTATCCCAGAGAGAATGGCAGTTGGGTTTGTGATCTGTTTGCTATTTTGATCTTAGCCTGCAAACACAGCTGCTGATGTGCTATGGGTTGTGTTAAAATTAGGCATCTGGGACCAGACTTATTTCTCCCAGACGAATCATCTAATACGTGAAACAAATCTGACATCTAGAAATTCAGGCACTGTTTTTGAATCTGTCCCAGAGAATGAGAGATTATTTTAGAAGCTTAAGTGATAGAGTAACGTTTAGCTACCAGTACAGCGGTGATTGCATGTCTGTGGAAACTGAAGTTAAGCTCTTCCACACCAGGTCTATGGGGGTTTGGGTAGTTTGTTTTTTTTAGGGGGAGAGAAAAACCAAAAAAACCTAAGTGATAGAAAGCAGCCAACAATGCTTCTTTGTTGTAACTACTATTGGTTAACACAGTGGGATGTAGAGGAGATGGTGTGTGCTTAATGGCACATGTAAAGCCTGCAGATGGCATCTATTTGGAGAGAGCATCTTAACTGTGACATGTCAGTGCCATCGCAGACTTTCTTTCTATTTCTGCTGTCTTATTTTCTGTTGCAAACCAGCCAAAACTAGGCATAGCATGAATTCAACATCTGCTCTCAGAGTTTTGTAGTTTGCCTGCACAAGACTTTTACTATTAAAACCTCCCTGCACAGAGTAACCTTTCACCTGGACTTCATGTTCTGACAGGGACAAAAAAGAGTTAATGCATCTATAATACAAATAATGCTGATACTTCATCACTTCAGTTCATCACAGCTGAGGCTGGGAAGCATTTGTTTATAAGGATGGCTTAGAGTCGGGAACGTGCAAGAGGATGAAAGAGAAACTGAGCAATGACAAGGAGGAGCTACAGAAGCTCTGACGGGACAGAAGCCCAAATAATGCTCCCTTCCCCAAGCACCACTTTGGAACCAAAAGGGACCCCCTTAGACTTTTAGGTCAGACACTGCAGATGTCTGAGAAGTGCTACAGAACTTACTGGGTGCGAGATTTCTAGATGTTTTAGAACAGGGTCTCTACGTGCTTGAGGGAAAGAAACCCTGGAAGGGGAAGTACACTGATGTTGGACCTGCAAATGTGATAATTGTCCACTTGCTACTGTCAAGCCTCTTGTTACGTGGGGTGGTTGAAACTCACGTAGTCGTTCCTGATCTCCTCTAGGGTTTTGCCTCTAAATAGGAGTCCTGCAGTTAGCTCTGGTTACTGGGAAGGAGGTCTGGCTTGGATTCCCAGAGGCGTGCTTCTACTTCCCAGGTGAACAGAGGGTACATGCAGTGTAGGTGCTGACTGCAGGATCCTGCCGTATTCCCTGAGGAGCCCCAGTTAACAGCAGTTAGAAGTGGTGATGGTCAGGGGACCCTGCTGGAATTCACTGTAGCGTTTGAGGCAAAAATGTGACTTTTAACTTCACAGTAAGTAAGTGATTGCTTAAGAGGAACAAGACAATTTCTTATTTTTTCCACAGTTCAGATGGTGGGAATAGTGTGAAGAGGTTGAAATTAGATACTGATCATGAAGAAAAGAACCAAGGTACGTTCTGATTTCTGCAGTCGGGAAGCTGTCTGTCTCTCAACTGAACAGCAACTGACTTAGTGTTAAATCTGATAGAGGATTTGCTTTTCTGCTCCTTCATTATGCTAGGCAGCACAGACTTTGGTTGGCATGTTATCTCCTAAAGCAGTAGAAATGGTAACTATAGGCACTGACAGCCTTTGTAGAAAATAAGGCTGGAAGGAACCTCTACTGGTTACTGGTCTGTCCCCTGCCTAAACAATTTCTGACAGAGGATTGCCTAAGCTGCTCTTGAATCTCCACAGAGAGTGCACACCCTCCTTAGGCAGTTTATTCTAATGCTGAACTGATTTTACCCTTAAAGTGTTTTACCTGATAAACTAGTAGGAGTCTCCTTAGCTGCATAGTGCTTCTCTATCAGCCGGAGGTGTGGAGAACAGTTCATTCACTTCCTCTTCACAGCAGCATTTGGTGTATTTGTATACCTCCACTGTTAACTCCTCATGCTACAACGAGATCTTGTCCATCCTGAAACCAATTTATTTCAGAAAGTTATGAGCAACTAGGAAGAAAAATTAAGTTGCGTTTCAGTCCTAGCTGTCAGGGCTGCAATTGATTTGCTGTCAAGATACTCTGACACAAATAGGGTGAGCTGCAATTGTGTAATGACAACCCAGTGCACTTCGTGAATCTCCTTCTGTTCAGGAAACTTTCAGAACACTGGAAAAAATTAATTAGCTGTGGAAGATGGACGACATTGACGTAGCAGAGCACTGGAATGAAACTTTTTCCCAACTATGCTGTTATATTGGAAAAAAAATCAGTTACACAAAGCAGAGCTATTTATTCTTATTTAGTGGGTTTGGTATTTGACAACCATCAAACTGACAACTTTAGAATAAAAAATTGTAATGCCAGCATAGAGCTGGGCATAACTATGATGGAAAAAAAAAAATCTCCTGAGGTAGCATTTCCTTCCTGTCAGGGTAGCTTTAGCGCAGTGTAAAGCTGCCTTATGCTTTAATTAAATCCTGCAATCATCCACCACTGATATGGTAATAGCAGGTGAATGGCATGCAGCAGTTCCTGGGCTGATTAAAAAAAAATAATAATAATAATCTTTTCCTCACTCTTGTTTTTGACTGAGGTACCTCTCTTTCAGAAAAACCGTCCTGTGTTCCCCTGGGGAGCAGCTCAGTGGGAGGCTCCACGGTCCACTGTCCCTCAGCAGCAGTCTGCATTGGGATCCTGCCTGGCCTGGGCGCATACTCGGGCAGCAGCGATTCGGAGTCCAGCTCGGATAGCGAAGGCACTATTAATTCCACTGGAAAGATCGTCTCTTCTGTCTTTCGTAGCAACAGTTTCTTTGATGGCCCATAACAAAATCCCTCCGTGTGTTATGTAGTGCAGAGTATCTTCCAAAGCCCTGATGGATGCTTGATGCATCCTTCTGCCCCAGATATAATATTTCTAGCTAACCTCTCAACTTTAATACATTCAGATACTTCTGAAATAACTCATTGAATTTATTTTTTGTTATATATTTTTTTTTCTTCCCCAACTTTCCATTTCTGGGGTTAATACTGAGCCTGAGGTAGAAAGGCTGCCACCCTAAACCAGAAGGCACACCTAGTAATGCAATTAAGGTCTGGGAGTAGGGAGGAGAGCGCCTTATCTTTTAAAATTCTTATGGAAGGAAATAATTCTGATGGTCTAAGAAGTTTATACAAGACTAACAGGCAAAAAAAATACTCACTTGAAGCACCGAAGTCTTGTAGAAACAGCCATGTGTTCTGTTCTTAAAATGTCATTTTTATTCTGTATTTGAGAAATGGGGGCAGAACAAAAATCAAGCAGATGGTGAAGTGTAGATTGCCATGACACTGTAAAGAAGTTTTCGTGTTACATGATTAAAGACATTCTGAATGCATTTTTTTATTTTGGCTCGTGCCATTCATAGTTGTTCCCGTTCCATTAAGTAATTTCTGCACTACTCAACCAGCCCCTTCCTCAAACTGCTGCTGTACAAGGGAGGTGCAAGCCAGCCTCCTACAAATGAAGAGACAGTGATACAAAACTCTTGTTCTGAATGAGTTCAGAGAAACCGTAGTTGGCTGTTCTACTCAAAGCCCATTGCTCCTGCATCAGTGCTTGAAAAGTCATTCAGCTCTTCTGTCATAGCATCCTGAAGAGTGTGAATACAAGAGTGGGTGGGATATCCCAGTTCAGTCAAACCTCTTTGTGCACAAATTGGAGAACTCCATCATCCTTTCCAGTAAGAAGGTGGGCAGCTGTTGAAGTTCTGTTGAATTTAAGAAACCTTTTCATGGCTTATAGGTGGTGTGGACGAGGGAGACAGGCCTGAGCAAGAAGTTGAGTCTGAGGGGCAAGGGTCCTTCCTCTTCATCTCTGCATGCACATAGCACTAAGGGAAGTCGGGGGTTGGAACAGCTTGACTTCGGTGCACAAAGGTGGCAGTATCTTTCTGACGGTCTCCCTCATGGCAGGCCTGCTCTGCTTACTAGACTCAGAAGTGTATGAGCTTCAGTGAATACAGCTGCTGTGTGTGTACCAAAGGGCAGTTATCTGCGTGTGACACTAGGCATTGTGGAGGACAGCAGATGGGATAAAAGCGGTGAAAGCTGAAGGGATTCATGCCTTATCTCAAGTGTTGAACTTTTCCTGAAGGAAACGAGAGTTATGCTCATGCTCAAGCTATCCTTAGCCAAATACTGCTCCTGTTTGCAAAACTGTCCCTCAATCAGGCCTGTAAGATAATAATTCCTCATTTTTCTGAGCAACCTGGCACCCCTTTTGTTTGCTCCAGAATTGCTGCCGCCTTTCCTAGCTACTATAATTGTGGTACTTCTACATGGAAAATACCTAGACCTTTTGCTGCCTCTGACTTTCATCACACCTAACGACAGAGTGAAATGGAAGTAGTGCACCAAAAAAAATCTTGTTCAAAGTTGCATGTGCAAGAGCCTTGCGTAGCTGGAGTGAGAGGGGGTGGTGTCAGTGCCTGGCATTAAGCTAGACAGATAATGTCTTCAGAAAGAACAGCCTGCCCTGCCCTGTCTGACCATGCTGGGGCCAGTTTCATATTTTTTTTTTTTTTTTTGTACAGCTGCTCTCCAAGCAGCTATTAGATTCAAGGGGAAATACAGAGGGGGAATTGGCAGCCAGTTGTGGGCAGATGTGGTGGTCCACAGGGACTGCAGGTCACACCTGCAGGAAAGAGGTGCTGGTGGTCATGTTGGACCCTATGTGACCAAGAGGGGCCATAATTCAGTAAAAGCTGGCATGAAAGAACCCTTTTTCCTCTTGTGCCTAGAAGAGCAGCAATGCAGCACATGGGGAGCCCCTTTAGATGGCACCAGCCTTTGAGCCTGAGTTGCCTCCAGCAAGCTATTCTTGTGGCCTGGCCCATGTGAGCAAACTGCAGAGCAGTCCCAGCTGGACAGCCAGTCCGTCAGGCCCCTTTACCTTCTTACCTTCTTACTTCTTACCTTCTTACAGAAGTCATCTGATCTTGTAATACCTGAGTGCACGCTGAGATAGCTGGTGCATGAAGAGTGCAAGGACAGACAGCACGTAGACAAACGGGACCTATCAGCTGTGGCAGTAACCCGGAGCCGGCACGCTGGGGAAAGAATCCAGCAGCTCCATCATTTCATGGTGGACTTAAAATACTTTTTAAAGATTTTTCTTCTCTCTTAGGCATGACTGCATAGTATGTGCTTCAGCTCTTCTCCAGGGACAGCTTCATAAACTGCTTGTTGTCTGTGTTCGTTGTTAAATGCTTCAGAGAGGTGTTAAAAAAATGACAAACCCCCACAAACATGCCACTAGCACAGGAGCTTACTAGCTAGTGCAGCTGTATACGAGGTTTTCTTGCGAAAAGAAAATATTTTTCCAGTGTTACAGACTTTGATCTGGAAGCTGAGTGTTACAGAGCCTGCGTGGCCGGCAGCTGAGCTGTGTACAGAATTATTTTTAAATAAGTCACCATTCAAATACGGCTTCCCCATTTGGAAGAGGGTTAATGTCAGTTTTGTTTGTTTGTTTGTTTTGTTTTTGTTTTTGTTTTTTCCCCTTCCAGAGGGCTTTGCAAAGCAAATATTTCACCAGGCAGAACCCCCCTCCCCCCCCCCCCAAGGCTGAGGCTGGCAAGGAGCCTCATGCTCACACAAATGCAGCTTGGCTCCAGGCTTTCCTCAGTTGGAGGTGGAAGGGGAAGGGAGAATGGAAGTCATCTACTCGAGTCTGAAATAAGGGTGAATCACTGGCAATGCCTGCACTATATTCAGCTTCTTACCTGTCAACTTCAGAGGGCTCTGATCTAGTTAACAGCAGAACAAAGCGACAATTAGCACTGAAGATGGCACAAGGCTCAGAGGAACTGCTTGGAGCAGGATTTCTCTCTCTGTGCACTACCGCAACCCATCTTCTGGGCAGCAGGGTGATCCTCTGACCTGGAAGAACTCCCATACCCCCACTGCGTTGTTTGCAGGCTCGCTGTGGTTTCCCCAAGCACATCTTGGCTCAGGCACTGAGTGCTGATGGGGAGGTGGGGGGGGGGGAGGCTCTGCCACTCCCGGGACATTGCAGGTCACCTCCACCCTTGGTGAATCAACCCTCCGGTCTGCTGCCGAATGGCTAGAGGTGCAGCAGGGTCCCACATTGTTAAAGGCACGGGGGCGATCCTGGGGCACAGCGAGGAAAACATTGAGCCTGGGGTGCCTGGTGCTGCTGGGTTATCGCCTGTGCTGAGATGCAGGAGCAGCCCAATCACTTACTGCTGCATCGCTGGGGCTGTGAAAGCTCATGGAAGAGCAGCCTGTTTGCCGTCGGTGTGCCCATCAGGTTCTTTGCCTTTTTTTTTTTTGGTCCCAGGAGAGCTTGTGGGAGAACTGTGGCTGAAAAACAAAACAAAACAAAACAAAAAAAAACACAACAATTACAGATGGCCTTAAAACATAGGTAGTGAGGAAGGACCATCACCTGCGAGGCTGCAAACCACACCATGCTGCTCACCTGTGCCCAGTCCCTCACAGGGACAGTGCCACCAATATCCTGCTTGCAGCCAGTGAGGGCTGTGGGACCAGGACAGCCCCTGTTGGACAAGAATCTCCCAAGTACCTTGCTGGCCTCTGGGCCTTGGAAGGTGCTCCCGGACTGGACCGTATGGGAGACACTTTCTTAAATGTCCAAGTTTCTTTATTAACCTGAGTATAACAAATATAACATGTACACAGTATAAAAATGAACATAGAGCATGACAGAGGTACAGGTACAGCAAAGATACATGACCTATACAATGACCAGTTCATTGAATGATAATAATAATAATATATTAAGCATTTCATTGCTTGGAAAAAGCAAGTTTTGATTGTAAAAATTGTATCCTGTTCCACTAAAATTATACAAAGTACATTCAATACTGAAAAGTGACTCAACAGAGCAGGACCAGGGCATGGCTGGCCTCTTGGTGTTACCTCAGGCTGGGACTGTACAAAATGAATCCAGATGCTTCTCTGGGATGAGTTTTAAGAACTTAACAATTAAATTAAAAAGTACAAAACTGTGTGTTTCAGGGAGGGTATTCTTCATTTAAAAGCATGTGGCACATGCGATTTCGGTGGCACCAACAGACTTCAGCGACATGCAGATGGCGCCGCCAGGCATGGCGCTACGCCGGCTCCGAGTTGATGGGGGGCAGATTTTGGTGCTTGAAGTACTGCACAACTTGCTGGGGCAGCTCTGCCAGCACAGCTTTGGCCAGCGTTTCCTTGGGGGCCTGCAGGCAAAAAGAAAAAAGAAACACCAATATAAGATGGCTACAGGGACCGAGCGAGAGCTTGCAGAGCTCTGCCTCACAGGAGAGGCTGGCACAGATGCCTAAGAAAGAGGACGAGCAGAGTCAGTGCGGCTGGCCTGCCCCCAGCTCCAGACAGTGGCATCTCATTTAATACCCCCTTGAAGCCAGCTCTGTGATAGTCAGCACTTTGTACACCTGGGAATATACTTTGTACTACATCTTCCAGGAGATAATTCTGGTTGCTGCCACCGCGTGTCTTCTCTACAGCGCTGATTCATGTGGTTAGTGCCAGTGTGTCTCCATGGGATGTGGGGTTTGGAGCTAGGGCAAAGCAGACAGCTTGGGAGAAGGCAGAGCCCAGTGGGAGGGTGACAAGTGCTCACCCTTTTGCCTCTAGCTGCCCCTTGAATGGCTCCCAAACCTTTCAGCATCTGCAGGGGTTGCCCCACTTCCAAGGTGAGAACCACAGAACAGTTTGGCTTGGAAGGGACCCTTGAAGATCACCCTGTCCGCCCCCCTGCCATGGGACATCTCTCACTACATCAGGTTGATCAAAGAACCCCCCCTGCAATGTGAGACCAGGCTTCTGCTCCAATCCCCTCATCTGCACGGGGCTCCCACAGCCTCCTGCCGCCAGCACACTGCAGAGCACTGCGGTGAGGACAACAGCGCAGGGGCACAGACTCACATTGCGGAAATCCCGGAAGGGCACGAACTGGACGATGTCACGCACGGCCTCCTCGCCCGTGTAGGAGCGCAGCACCCGGCTGTCCCCGTCCAGGAACTCCATGGCGGCGAAGTCGGCGTTGCCCACCCCAACGATGATGATCGACATGGGCAACTTGGAAGCCTGCACCACGGCGTGCCGCGTCTCATCCATGTCGCTGATGACCCCGTCTGTGATGATGAGGAGGATGAAGTATTGCTGCGGAGAGGGGAGCAGAGGGTCAGAGCTGGACGGGGTTGCCTGCAGCCCATGTCAGGGGATGCATCTACCCAAGGGATCTGAGAGCACTTGCTGTTGGTGTTGCCCCCTTCTAGCAGCCCCCAGAAATCTCAGGTGATCCCATTCCCTCCAGATTTTGAAAGAGAAAATCCAAACAAGAAACCACCCCTCCCATACAAAGACGTGTGGCCGCACTGCCTGCGTGTCCTTCTCCACTGGGAGGCAGCTGCAGCAAGGACCTGGCATGGAGGAGGGAGGGCTCCCTGCAGCACCTGCTGGTGCAGACCACCGAATCTCACCTAATGTAATCTAAGTACCTATAATCTAATTGAACCTTCTGCTAGAGATCTCACTCACTAATTTACTCAGTGATGGAAAAAGCTCCAACTTCTGCAGAGCTTCGGTGTCACAAGTCCCGACACGAGTCCAGCTGGCAGATGTAGTCTCTTCCTCCCCACTCAGCCCATGTCCAGCTTGCTGCTGTGCCCTGCAGAGCTGAGGGAGTGGATGAATGGACGGATGGACAGTCCTGCTGGACATGGCACAGCAAGTCTGCAGCATACAGACCCCTGAGAAGGCTCCTCCATCTCCTCCCCCTCAGGGGAAAGTAATGGTTCAATTTTGGCACATTACACATCTTGCATGTGGTGAAGAAATGAGGAAAAACAAGCACTTAGGAGCATTAAAGCTCTTTGTTCCTCTCCTCATTCTTTCCATTTCCTCTGAAAACCACCACTGCCAACGTCCTAGAAAAGCAGAAGAAACAGTCCAAAGCCCATTTTCTTGTTTTTTTCTCCAGCCCACATCTTGTCTCCTGAAATTTTCCCTAAGTGCTTTCTTCCCTCAACACTCTCTTGTGCTAAAGCAAGCACAAGCACAATGCTCCAAGCACAGATGAGGGTGGGTTTGCGGCATTGCTTCTGATTTGTGTGTGCCACAGCAGCAGGACCAGCTCGCTGCCCCCAGCATCACCAGTGGCACAGGCTGGGGGTGCCAGCAGGGCCCCGGACATGTCCTGGGAAGCAGGGATCTGAAACAGGGCAAAAATACAGCTGGGGGAAAAAATGTTTTCTAGGGGAAGATTTATACAGGAATTATGTATCTGGATTCCAGAACTAGCATCAACACATTTTTTTTTGTATTAAATGCCAGCATTTTCTCATACTCATGGCCAGCACTGATCTCAGGACAAGTAACTGGGCCTGACCCTGTTTGTGAACCTGACTGGGAGAAAGTAAAATTTCAAAGACAGCAGCGGATAATGGGCAAAAATCCAGCTTATTCCACCCTTCCTCCACATGCTTTTTTGTCTGAGTAAATCAGTGCAGGTTTGGCCTCTGAGCATGGTCAAAGAATAAAACAAGAAAGGTCTCTCTCCCTCTCCCTTTTGATTCTTTTTTTTTTTTTGTGAAATCTATAACAGGATCAGAGAAAAGCACACTAGAAAGTATGCAGGAAAAGGAACAGAGCTCACCAAATGTTTCTCGCTGCATATTTCAGAGGCCAAGGAGATGATGCTGGGGATCATCTTAAAAGCCTGGAGGTTCTGCAGCAGAGCGAGCTGGCTGGGGAGCATCTTCATAAGCAAGGCACCAGCAGGCACTGCACTAGAGCATCATCTGGACACACCCCAGATGAATTATGACAATATTAGAATAACCCGCTAGGGAGCAGAAAATTAGCCTGTCCAGAAAGGCCAAGCCCACCTTTGCCTCTGGGCACTCGCCCCAGAGCTGCTGTCCTCCCACCATGGGGGACACGTCCTGGGATGGGGACAGGGGGTCACCTGGGCTGGGGGTCACCCTCAGTGCTCGCCAGCGTGGCCCACCTGGCAGCACCTCCTCCTTTCTCCTTGTTTTGTTGCTAAAACGATCTCTGAATCCAGCACAGACTTTGGAGATGATTATGGCTATTTGCTAACAAAATCATCAACTAGGCTCACATGTGTGAGCAGGACTTCAGGGGATTAGCTAGGATTTAACAGTGTGTGGCAAGGAAAGGGGAGCTTGGATGTGGGGGTCCTGCTGGGAAGGTGTGTGTTAACTCCCTTAAGCTTACTGATCCTCCCCTGGGAGCCAAGCCAGTCCTGTGCGCCCTGCGTCTCTCCCCCTCTTGCTCAGACACATTTTAGTGCTCCCATCCCTTACGAGCTGACTGCTCCTCTGCTTGTGTTCCACGTTGCCATGGAAAAAACACCACTTTGGGGGTTTATTAAAGCCCCTCTCTCACGCGGGAGCCCAGTGAGACCAGGAGGACAAAGCGTGCAGATCCAGGTGAAGGCCCATTGTGTTTCCTGCCTGGCCACTGCGCAGGGGACAACCTCGCGGTGGCTCACCAGCCCACAGGAGGTCTTTGCGGGGCTGCTGTCCCCATTGTCCCCGCTGGTGTCTCCACACCATGGGGCTGCCGCTGGCACCACAGAGGGTGGTGCTGCCGCACGCAGCTGAGACCAGCTGGGTGAGGAGAAGGCCCCGGGGGAGCAAGGTCCCTGATCAATCACGCTTTGTGCTTCCAAAAAAGAGCCGTCTCCAGCCTCTGACGGAGCTATTACTTTGGTGCACGTTATTTAAAATCTCCCTTGATTAAACTATTAGTGCCAGCGGAGGGGTGCAATTTGCATATGATTAGTGCCTCTGCTCGGTGCGAGGCCTGCGGGCTTCTCCCTCCCCCACTGACACAAGCAGAGAAAATGAACGCTGAGGAGCCACCTGGATGTGTACCGAATTAAACCCAATTGGGACCTTCCCACCACGAGTGCCGTGCATGGACGTGAGGACTGGCAGCCCACAGCCTTCCTGGGAGGAGGTTTCAAAGGGGGGAAGATGGAACAGGAAGCACCAAGAAGGTGTTAGGATGAGGGAGGGGACGGTGGGCAGCAACAGGACCCCCTCGAGACAGCAGCAGGAAATGGCTTACTTTAATGAAGAAAGCAAACAAAAAAGACAAGAATGGGGTAGTAATGCCTTGTGTCTGGAGCTTGGAAGAGCAACAGCACAGAAGGCAAGGCAGAAGAATGTGTCCTCAGAGAGATGGCATTCAGGAAAGCTTTCAACCCCAGCCAGCTCTGTCCACACACAGGATGATGCCCCAGCTGAGCTGGCTCTGAGCAAAACCCAGCTCTCCATGCTCTCAGGAAGGCTCCTCAGCCACCAGCAGCAGGCCAGAACCCCTGGCAGGAGGCCGGCTGGCAGCGGCAGCGCTGCCCACCCAGCCTGGCTCTCCAAACCACAGCCCCACTGCTGCCTCTGCCTCCTAACACCACGCTGGTGCTGCCTCCTGCCCACGAGCCTCACAGCCTGGTGTGACGGAGCGTGGTAGGAGGGGGCCTCTGTGCTAACGAGCAGCTTTTTGACATATGGATGTAAGCAGTCTGCTGGACTAATTAACTGCAACTTCAAGGACTGATGAGTGGCTGGAGTGGCCGCGCAAGAACCCCCGCCCTGGCTCTGAGCCCACTGCTTTTCCAACTGGTGTGAAAAGCAGCGATAGAAGTGAGCCAGCCAATGTCATCCAAGTGGGAAAAGCACAAAGGTCTTCTCCCAGGACAAGGTTTGGATTTGGCCTCATAAGAAAGATAACACCCCATGGCATGGCACGGCTCGGGCAAGCAGTCTGTGGGCTGGTAGTGCTGTGGGGGCTTTCCCAGAAAGGAAACCCTGGGGCTGATGCTCTCCTTCCTCGGTTTGCCAGCCTGGGTGTGCACCACCAGGTCTCCCCAGGAGATCTCCTCACAGAGCAGGGGGAGGCGCTTTAACCAAGAGGATCCTCCTCCAGCTGTTTGCTTGTCTTGAAGTGACGTAAGCCAAAGGTTTGAGGACACTCTCCTAACCTCAGCCCAGTTGCTCTCGTTTCCCATCTGCACTACGCCAGCACTACCTACCACCAACCTAATTCCCCCATGGTCCCCATGACAGTCCTGTCAGTCCCACACCACACAAAAGGCTATTTTGGAAGGAACATGCTCCTCAGAACTATTATTCCCCTCTTGGCCAGAATCTACAAGTACAGAGGTTGCCCAGTTAGACCAAAGCCCCTGGAGAGCTCAGCAGAGGCCAGGGGTGAATGTTTCAGAAAAACAGAAAAAGTTATCCTTCTCTGTATCCTGCTGGTGCATGTTACAGATTCCTGAGCCCAAGCTTGCACCTTGATGTTCTCCCAGGACAGAAGGTCCCAGCCTTGCCACTTCTCACATGGGAGCTGCTCCACACCTCTGGATGTTCTGGCCAACTCTCTTGCTACCATTTTCAGGGCTACTGGATCCTTTGAGATAAGGGGACCAAAACTTCATACTGTGCTCGAGACATTTGTATCAATCCAAGGGATGCCCACCTCATGGCATTTCCCACCCTTGTCTCAATTCTCTCCCCAATAATTTCTGATTTTCTACAGCTGCAGTTCTGCTGCCTATTAAAGAGTTTTTGCCTTTTTTTTTTTTTTTTTTTTTTCCTAAGAAGCATCTGCAACAACTCGACATTCTCTGTCTAAAGTGACAACAGCCAGCTGAGAGCCCACGGCTGGGCTTCACAGACAAGGTTAGTTTTAACTTTCCTTCAAGTCCTTTCCATTCACCAGCATGGGGCAAAGAAACTGCAGCTGCATGTCAGCCACGAGGGATGGGGAGATCTTCCCACAATTGTTTGCAGGCAGCTTTCATCCCAGCTCCCCTAAATAGTCTGGTCTCGCAAGCCAGCTTTGTCTGCCGAACTTGTCATGCCGCTGGGGAGGGAAGTTCAGCCACGACACCACAGCAGCCATGAGATGCTGAGGCAGACACAACCCGCCACCCTCCTGGCTGTTCCTCCCACCTGGCAACACGTTGGAGTTGTTGTTAAACCTGAACAAGGCACTTTCTCCTACAAATAGCCAGGGCTGAGCCTGGCTCTGCACCACATCTCCCACAGCCTTGTGGCTTTCCTGCAGCCTCAGCTCTCCTGATGTGAAAGCAGGGGACAGGAACCCCCAGCACGGGGTCAGCCACCCCACAGCCCCGGGCAAGGGCAGTGCCTGACCTGGGCAGCGCCATGAGGGCAGCAGAACAGCAGAGAGCACAGAGCGGTGCTGCTGGCCGCGGGGTCTGGGTGGGTTAAATTCTCAGCTGGGTCGTCTCCACCTGGCACTTCAGCCACCTTGCACCGCTCAAGACACTGAACCCAAGGACTGGCTTTGAAACGCTGGCCCAAGGTGGCCACGCAAGCTGGCAGCGTGAGAAAAGCAGGACTTACGGACGCAGCCTCCTGCTGGGTTGCCTGAGCTGCAAACCGGGCCACATGGTTGACAATGGGGGAGAAGTTGGTGGGTCCGTAGAAGCGGATGTGAGGCAGGCAGGCTGAGTATGCTTGGACAATGCCCTCCACGCCTGCAGGGAAACCAGAGAAGCCAGACATCACAACACGCAACAGTCCGGGCCAGCCACAAGCCCAATACCATACTCCAAGCATGACTGGCTAGTAATACTGTGGGGGCTGAGCTTAGAAATATTTTTTCCACAGAACTCATCCAGCTCATCAAGTTTCATCTATCCCGCCTCAAATGTTCTAAAAACAGAGCTTTGCTCCTCAGTCACCTTGTAGCAGATCCTCAGACCTCCTCTTACAAGAGAGGCCTTGTTTCTGCAAAAATCTCAAAATCAGGCAAAAAGGAGGAGCAAAAAGAAAAGCAACTTGGGCTCTCTGAGCCTAACCAAAAGCAGACAGACACAGGGCAGAGGAGGTACTGCAGAAGCCAAAATGCCCCAGAACCACCCTCAGAGCATCCAAGCTATGTTTGGAAAGCACATTTAAAGCAATTTAATGAAGCAAATACAGCAGATAAGCAGCTGTTCATAACAAGCCTTCATAACCTAGTGACTAGTGAATGGAAGCTGACTGAGCTCCAGTTGTGCTGGGGTGAAGCAGAGGTCAACCCGGACAGCTTTTGCAGCTCATGGTAGCCCTTACCATTTATGATCTGAGCAGCAATTTAGGAATGACTACGATCAGCTCTCGGTTGCTAAATGAGATACAGAAGCGTTAAGTCCGAACTCCCCATCTGCTAAACAGCCCTTGTGTTTCTCACGGACTTGCTGTAGCAGCAGACGGCTGGTAGGACACATCAGACATCAGAATGAAGGCGTATTTTTACGCTGTCTGAATCCAGTTGCATTTTACCCTGGGACCTCCTACGCACCCCCAATTTTTCTCTGCTTTCTGTTGAGTGCACCCTTATTACTTGCTCTGCTTCACTGTTAAAGGCTGTCTCTGAACAGACCTTGAAAAACTCCTGAGACAAGTTACCAGAGAAATCCAGAGGAAAGGCAGAAGACACCGAAGGCATATAAAGGGCTGGCAGGTGCTCACCTGAACAGAACGGGTTGGTGGGATTGAAGTTAATGGCAAACTCGTGGGACACCTGTGGAGAAGAAAAGACCTGAATTAACATGGTGATGAGTGCAGAACAGGATGCTCTCTGCCAGTTTAGCCAATGCAGCAGTCGCACAAGCACTGCTGACATGGTAGTTCATCCTGTGGGGCCAGCAACGCTTCCCAGCCCTGTGCGACCCAACCAAGCAAGGAGCAGAGCAGACAGACATGGTCAGGATTGAGTAGTATCTGAGGATGGGCTGGTTCCTATGAGCCTCCACACCCCATCAGGGATCCACCTCAAATTATCATATCAGTTCTTCTACAGCTGTGACAGCAGGTTTCTCCACATGGCTTCCCCGCTGGCTGCTCACAGTTCACTAGGAAAAATGACTTCATCCTATTGCATGTTATAAAGGGAGAAATCTCAATTAACATCACAGGCAACCCCAGTTCTGGCAGCAACCTGGCTCTCCACCTCTTGGCAAGTGACGAAGCAGAGTGGGAGGGAGGACCTTTTGCCCTGCACAAAAGGAAGAGCCCTAAAAACTGCTCGTTTGGCCTCTGAATGCAGGAGTGGCACCTTTCAGGTGCTGCCAGTGCATTGTCCCTCATCTTGTGCAGGTGCCAGCCCTCCCAGCAGAACCTCCTGCCTCTTTCCCTGTGCCCACCCCAGCACTCAGGCAGCCACAGAGCAAGCTGGCTTGAAGACCTGACCTGGCATGTCAGCTGCAGTGACAAAGCTAGCAGATGCCTTGCTTCGTGACCTGGGTCATCACAGGGGTGAAAGGCAGCATGGGAGAGGTGACATGAACACACGGGTAAGGTGACACGAGCACAGCAAGTCCCCGCTGGTTTTCATTGACCATGAAACCTTTGTCCAATGCAGGTGCAAGAGCCTCCTGGTTTCCCATCACCTCCTTCCAAGCTGAGGGAGATGCTCTTGGGAGGAGGTTCTATGGGACACCAGCAACAGCGGATAACCCTGCACATCATGGCTTGTGGCATCAGCCCAGCCAGAGAAACCAAACAGCAGCGCTGACAGAAAATCATGGAACCCCCCGTGGAAAAAGCCTGCAGACAGAAACCACAAAAAAATTAGGGAATGGTGACTTTGAACCTATCGCTGCCACCAAAGACAAGTGTGGTTCAGTGGCTGAGATGCAAAAGAGGCTCAGGAGTCCTGAGCTCCAGCACAAACCTTGCCAGTGCTGGTGTGGGTCAGCTGTTTGCTTGGGGAAGAATCATCAGACCTGGGGGCTTAGGCATTCCTCACTCTGCTACCTGCATTTCAGACACACTAAGGAGTCAACGGACTCTCAGCAGCACCGAGGGGACACAGCTCCTTCTTTCAGCACCTCTAGAAGTTGAAGGCATGATTTGGGATTTCAGCCTACTGGCTCCAGGACTCCAAAACAAAAAGCTCTCACTCCGTTCGTGCTGGAATTACAAAACAAGGATATTTTCTTCCTCTCACAAGGGTGGTGGTTTTTTGAGGTTCTCAGCCAGGGGACTGCTTCAGGACATGCGTACTCATAACACTGGCAAAATGAATGTCCTCTACAGCACCATGTGAAGCCGAAGTCCTCCCGAGACTGGAAAGCAGCACGCATCTGATTCAGACTTTCCAATTATACTGGGCATTGTGTTGAAAGCAGCAGAAACTATTTTTGCAAGGCAGCATGGGGTGGGAAACAACAAACAAACAAAAGTAGGTCAGACTAAAACTCTTCTGTGCTGCAAAGCTGATGAGTTGCCGTACCGGCAAATGTTAACAGCCTGCTTGGGTATCTCCATGCCTGTTGAGCAGTGATGTTCCCATTCATGCCAATAAGTAACTTGACATGTTCTGAAATGCATGACTTGTTTTTCACGCACCATTTCTGGTGGAAGCCTTAATTTTGGGCAAAACGTCCTACTTCAGATTTGTGGATTTTCCGTTATAAAGGGCTCACTATATTTTTTTTTTTTAGAAGACATTCAAAATTCTGTCATATAGGTATTTATAGAGCAGGTAAGCAAAAAAATATTTCAATGTTTTGCAACTGAAAAAGAGGGCTTTCTCTTTAAGCACCAGCAAAATGGTTTGGAGCTGCTTTCCTCACTTTTTGCAGCATTATCTACAGAGCAGACTCCCTGCATGGCAGAAATGTTTCCAAACCTCCTCTGGAGTTTTTACAGATTATATATATCTCCGCTAGAAAATTCAACAAGATTCAACAAGAGGGCTTGAAAACAACAAAAACCCCCACCCAAAAAAGGGAACTCATTCCCTGTTCAGCTCTGTACTTTGTAGAACAGTTTCTGCATATTAAATACATATAGAGCCCACAGGTCACCAACAACAGTGGGACCTTTCCAGCAGCTCCAAAGGGTGAGACATGCACCTGCAGCCCAGCTGTGCCCTCTTCTACTTCTGGATGAAGCTCCATCTTTTCTCACCAGGAACTGTGGATGTGCCCAAGCCCAGGCAGGAGGAGAACAGGGCAACTGGTGGGGCTCTGATTTTAAGCATCAGCCTCTCCAGGGCCTCCTTGCCTTTGCCTCATCCCACAGCAACCAAAACCCATCTGCTTCCTTCTCCTGCTTCCTACTGGGAAATTGCTCGAGGCTCTTTACAGAGCTGTTACATTGCAAGATGTTCTTTGACATTTCCAACGAGACTTTTGTGTGCAAAATATCTCACTCCGACCGGTTCTTTGAAAGCATTTGGCAGTGCCATGGCAACAAGAGCGCAATGAGAACAAAGCGCGATTTATACGACTCTTATCTCTAATGATCTTCCCCATTTTTACCCTCGCCTGTTGTGTACAACGGCCGTCGGTCAGCACGGCCGAGTTTCACCCACTGCCAGGGCAAGGTGCAGTGTCCCCAGGATACCAGCTGCAGAGCTCCCCATGGAGTGCTCGCCGTAACACGAATCTTGTGTTTCAGCAAAGAAAATTTGGCTTCGAAGTTACCCAATGAGCCCTGTCTGTCAAAATCCCGAAACGTGTGAGCTGAGCCCCTGGGACACACGCCCCAGACAAGCCACTGGGGACAGAGCAGAGCCAAGAGGGGAGGCACGTGGGGCCCAGAGGCCAAACGAGCCAGGGACTGGGGGGCACTGGGGCGGCCGTGCTCAACACAACGCAGGTAAATGTTGTCCCCAAGCCAGGCTGCTGGGGCGGCTGTGCCTGGCCCCAGTGCCGGCAGCCTCCACTGCGAATGTGAGACAAGGAGTGGGTTACTCCAGGCGTTAGGGTGAGTTGGGGATGGAGAGTTGCTCTCTGCCAGGGCTTATGCAAGCTTACAGATCATTCTGGGGGAGAAAGAGGCTTTTTTCCAGTGGTGCTTACGGAGTGTCAGCAGCAGGAGCTGATGGATACACCTCTGCAGCTCGATGCAGGGGACCCCTGAGCCATCAGCTGACATCCTCAGCCTGTTAAACTCCTCCAGCCTTGCGGGACGGACAATTTCCAGGCTCACAGGCAGTAACCAGGCGTCCCTGTGGGGCACAGGCCTGCTCTCCCTGCCTTGCTCAGTATCCTTCCTCCTGCCTTACAGCTTCACCTAATGCCATAGGCCATGCTCATGCCCAGGGCTGCAGCCCAGCAGTGCAGCTTCCAGTGGCAGTGCAGCAGGATGCTCGGTGGGATGACCGACCCATTCCCCCACACTCTGCAGCCTAGGTTGCCAGGCCCCTTCCAGCCCGGCTGCTTTTTCCATTTCTCCCCACAAACAATAAATCCCCAGTTGACAGCTGACAACTGTTATTCCTTGGAAGCTGCTCACGAAGATTTTCCCGCAGAAACTGGTGAAATGACAGACCAGACATTTCACGGCCAAGGGGGATGAATCAGCTCCAGTTTGCACAGGGACGGATGGCCTCTTGTGAGTGGCAACCAGCAACAGCTCCCACTTGTGTTGCAGGGATTTGGGCTGCTGGGAAATCCAAGAGTCTGGGTTGAAATGGTGAAAACACAAGAGCTGCTGGGATCTGCCCTGCGGTCACAGCCATCCGAGGGTGCGAAGAAAGGTGGCGGTCAGGTGGGAGCCACCGTGCTGCTGGCTGTGATGAGCAGTGCTGGACTGGTCCTGTGGGGCCTCTGCATGGATTCAAAATGACCCTGCAATGGTCCTTCTCTCTGGGGAAGATGTGGGATGCAGGAGCAGGAGGTGTTGTGCACGCCTGAGGGGCAAAACATCCCCAGCCCCAAAGGCCGACAGCGCAGAGCTCCCCTGCCCAGCTGCTTGTGATGTACGTGCCCTGCGCTGCTCAGCCCGGAGCAGTGCTCCCCTCCTGCCACAAAGCAGACAAAAAAAAAGGCTCTTGGATCAACCTCAGCACTGCACCACGAGCTGGGGACTTCTCAGCAACAAGCAGAAGTAACATGCACCAAGAGCAGTCAAAAGACCCAGCCGGTAGGGGAACGCTGTTGTGTCCCAGAGCAGCTTCTCAGCCGCGTTATGGGAAAATCAAGGCCGTACATCGTGCCTCCGGACAGCTGGAGCAGCCCAAAGCCCTGTCCCTCTGCGTGCCCCACTGCACCCAGCACCCCATGAAGTACCAGGGCTCTGCAGTGCGAAGTGCTCTGCGGACATGAAGGGGAGGATGAGCAGGCTCAGGGGCTAAAGAAAGGTGTTGGGAAAATGTCAGAGGAAAGGAACGAGCTCCCCGCAGAGGGTCAGCAGTGGCTCTGGGCACAGGGTGCAATTCCCCAGCCCTGCTTCCTGAGGCCTTCAGACGAAGCAGTGTTTGTGGTGGGAAAGGTCACACTGCCAGTGCTGAGGACACCTTAGAAGAGTCCTTCTGCTCTAATCCCCCACCAGGGCCTGCAGGCAACATCAACTGGAGGCCACTCACCTCCCAGCCTCCTGCCAGAGCTTGCTGCTGCCTGACACACTCCTCCAGGGTCCCAAGATTGCTCCTTCCTCCTGCCAGCAAATGATCAACAGCTGACTGCCCGTGTGTGCCAGGGAGCTGCTGCCTTAGCTCCAGCCTGGCTCGGAGGGCCTGGCTGCCTGTGCTCCATCCCCACCTCACTGCCCACCTGCACTGCCACATCTCTCCCTGCGAGCCTGAGTGCACCCTGTGCCCTGCTGCTGCTCCGGCTCTGCTCCTGCCCTCAGGACAAACATGTTTCAAACACGTGGATTGCTGTTGCATGTTACCTTCCAGTCCGGTGGGAGCTGGGCACCGAATCCCAGAGCAGGAAACATTTTGTCTCTAAAAGAGAAGAAAAACATATTGGCGTACGTGTGCACAAAGGATGCTTGCATGGCTTTTGCTGAAGGCATGCTCCTCTGCAAAACAACAGCCTCCCCATCCCGCCAGCTCCAGTGAAAGCACCCGCTGTGCAGCCAACTCTGGATGCTAAAAATGTGGCTGGGACAAAGCAGCAGCCAGCAGCAAATATCAGCAAGCTGGGGACATCTGCCTTTGTGCTAACACAGCGGGTGAGTGGTCACCAGCCGCACCGAGCAAAGGATGCTCCGCATCTTCTTGAACATCATCATGCTCGACAGTGGCGATAGAGAGAGAGAGGCTGTCCTTACATGCTCCCCTCGTCACAGTGTCTGCATCTCAATGTGTAAGGCAATTTTCTCCTAAGGAGCTTCTCAAAAGCAAGGCAATATTTACGCCTGCTTTGGGGGTGGGAAGTCAAGCCATGGGAACAGGTGAAAAGCATCCTGGCACCCCTTTGGGAAGCCAGGGAAATGCAAAACAACAGTGGAGCCCAAAAGGTGCAGTGCTTACGAGTCGTAGTCCTGGATGATCTGCCCGACAGCCCAGATAGCTGACAAGTATTCATTTGTTCCCATGGGGTTGATATAGTGCAAAGAGGAGGGGTCTCTCGGGTTCCCATTGGAAGCTGTGAAGTCAATCCCAACCTGAGGTGCGAGAGAAGCACAGACCCACCCTCTGTTACTAGTCACCACTACACACCTAGCTTCTCTATCGCAAATGGACCACGTGAGGTTCAGACACAGTCCCATCATGACCCAAACCTCAGACTTCAGAAAGTTTAACAAAATTCAGCTCTTTACCCTCTCTAAAATACCAGGGTAGACAAAGCAATCCACTAGGATACCTGATCTTTTCACCATCAAGCCTCCCAGACAAGGTGCCCCAGAACAGCTCCTGCTCCTGGAGCAAGCCTCCACCGTTTCTGGGGTTCAGGCCTGGGACTGTCATTGCCCATCTCCTGGGCACTAAGCTCGGGGAACAAGCAGCCCCATGGACACCAAAGTGGCCAGGGCTGCCTGAGCATTTGTTGGATCTCAAAGCAACCCTGGAGGGGGGCTTTCCCTGCAGCTGCTGTACATGGTGCTTCCCCTGGGCAATGTAGGCTGAGATGCTGCTTTGTCAGCAAAGCACTCATATTTCTCCCTCCTCCATGCTATTTAAAGACTTATGTAGGAATGCGTATCCAAGATCTCGGACCCAGTTAAATCTGGTCAAATGTGGTGAGGTAATGAGCCACCAGATTTGAAACGACTTGGAGGGAAGAGCGAGGAGGAGACAAGCAGACGGTGTGACTGTGTTTGCCTTGTTTGCAGAGCAAATAGGAAAAAAAAATAAAAAATAAATCTGGTGGCTAAATTGAGCTCAGGGGATTTGCACTGGGTTTTGCTCCGTATCTGTAATGAGAGAGGAAAGACTCAGCTCCTGGGCTTGCAGCCGCGGATGGCTGGGTCAAAGCCAGGGGTGGGGAAGATGAGACATCCCTTGTGGCCCTGAGGCAGCTCTCAGCATGGGCAGCTGCTGCTCTGCTTGTGCTGAGGGGATGCTGCTGCAAAGTGCAGGGGCTAGGAATGGTCCCAGCAGCCACTGCCTTCCCTGTGCTCGTTCCAGCAGGATGGAGGCAGAGGAACACACAAAAAGCCTGGGAAAACCTGACTTCTTCAGCAAGCACGTTAGAGTCACAGCTCACTGCCGTCACACCTGCCCTGGTGCAGCTGGAGGAATGAAAAGTGCTGCTTTCAATAAAACAGAAGTGGCCAAGCCACACTCGGTCAGAGAGCAAGACGGAAACTGAGGCACTGTGCGCTGACCGATACCAGCTGCCTTCCCAGACGGCAAGGGTGCGTGCAGCAGCTTTGTCCCTGCCGGTGTACCAGCACGTCATTGCACACATTGCTCAACACGTCAAAACCCACCCAGGAGAGCAAAGATCGAACCAGATGCCTTGGGGAGGGGAGAAACCCAGTGCCCCCGTTACCAGCAGATCTTTAAACAGGAAGGGGCAATTCCCACATTCAGACTAATTTACGCAAGAGCTCCGTGCTACCAATAAACTTAATGATTTTCCTTTTCTATTCACTCTTCAGCATGGAGACCTCAGTTCACAGCAGCAGAATGGCACATAAAGAGCTCTCACACTTGTTCCTGTTTCTATGGCAACTCTTCCTCCTCCTCCTCCTCTCCCCACCGTGTTTTGAGACAAGACAACAAAATAAAAATTGAAATTACTGTGTGTGCCCAGAGCACTCTGGATACTGAATCAGAAAAGTTTTCAGAAATTAGAAAGCTAGTGGGGGAAAAAAACAGCACTTTTGTTTTGTGGTGGTTTCACTTGGGGTTGTAATGTCGTCATTTAATTACTCTTGACAAACCGTCGTTGTTCCAGATCAAACAAGGGTGGAATTCCAAAAAAAAAATATGCAGAAACACTGTACCACTAACAGCCCAAAGCCTCCGAGCAGGGTTAAAAATACGGAGACCTCGCTGAAAGATCTGGATGCTAGTTAAAACCAGTAATGGGGAAATACACACAACTTTGTGAAGACAAATTCACAAATTTGTGAAGACTCGTGAGGACTTTGTGGGACTCTGATCCTCAGCAATAGTCTTGGGCACCAGCAGGCCGTGATGCACTTTGAGCATCGCGGTACCCCAAAGCCACATGGCTGAACAGCAAAACGAGGCATCTCCTCATTGCTGTGAAACCACACCAAGCCAGCAGGATTCGGCTCTGTGGTTCAGCTCAAGGGCAGCTTCCTGTGCACGTTATTTCACGCCTGCCTTGGCAGAGCCTCCTGCAGCACCTCCCTTCGCAGTTTTGACCATGACATGCTTGTTACCACTACTGGAAAAAGCAGCGAAAGTCCTTACAGTGAACATCAGCTGGCAGCCTCCCAGGATATAGTCTAGGAAGGAGAAATCTCTGGTTATCTGAAAGAAAACAAAAAGAAGCGTGGTTCAGCAATCTTCACATTGCAGGAAAAAGACTTGACCCGGCACAAGAGAAAGAGCCAAGGGGTGCAAATTGTGCTCTAACGGGAGAGAAACCCAAGTAGAAAGAAAATTGCCCTTTTCTTCATTCTCCGTAAGATGCACACTTGGAAATGCAAGAGCACTGGAAAGAGAAGGGATGGGGGAACTCACTGCAACATAAAGTCCCTGCCAAGGAGCAGAATGAAACATTCCAGCATTGTGCTCACCTTGCAGGACTTGACAATGATGATCCCAGAGTTCTTGTAATTCTTTTTCTTCTTTTGCTTTTTCGGGTTAATGCACTCTAGTTCTAGCTGTAAGACATGAGATGGACACTGGTGTGAAAGCAGTGTTGGGCTGTCCCGGGTGGACGCCAATGCTGAATGACAGTGATGCTGCAAACCGCCTGCCTTTCTGCAGTGGCCACATCCTGCCAGGCACCTTCCCTCCGTGCGTTTCAAAGCGCTCACGTGAATGAGTTACGGTGAGCTGCTGCTATTTAACAAAGGAAATCAAGGCCCCTGTGGGAAGGGGCTTTTCCTTTCTGGGGGAGGGTTAACAGCAGCAAATGGCCACTCTAGACGTGGGAGTCACCTGCAGCAGGGGCAGAGAGGAGTCGTTACCCAAAGCTAACTGCAAAGCTGAACTGCTGCCCAGTCCTCCCCACTGCTGAAATGTTGGAGCCAGGAGGGCACCAAGGGATAGATACACAGCTCTTCACCGAGCCCCCAGCTGCTGCCATACCACAGCCAAGCTATGGCTTGAGATTGCTGAGGTTCAAAGACCACAGGCAAAGGGAGGGAAATCACTACTGCACAGCTGGAGGAGGAGGGGAAGCAGGGCGTCAGGACCACAAGTGTCCTCCCCTGCTAGTGTGCATCCACAGCTGCAAAACCCACATCCAACCAGCTCATCCCTCCACTGAGCAGCATGCTCACATTTCACTAGGGCCTGAGATGTCAAATACAGAGCACCCAGGGGCTCCTGCAGCCCTTCGCTTGGCAGCTAAGCAGGACTGTAGGTTATCTGCCAGGGTGGTGCGTGGTTTGGAAAAAGCTGTCAAGGGGGTGAGTCCTCCAGGCAGCTCAGGCACATTTGGGATCAGCCTGGAGATAAGCTGGGAACCCCTGGGCTCAAAAGGTCAGGCTCTGACAAACAGGCACCCAAATACTACATTGTTCACGCTGTGCAGAAGCAAAGTGAGTTTTGCCAATTCCGAGCTGTCTGGAGAGAGGGCAGCCAGGAAACAAGACACTTGTGCGTGCGAGTACAAGTCACTGCAGGTGGCCAGCCCAGCACTGCATGTCTTAGGAGTCCTGTGGGGAAGGAAAGGAAAATGTGTGGACAGGGACAGAAATAGGTGAGCCCCCAACATCTGACATCCACAGCAACCACCCCACTGGTGCTCCTGGTACCTGTTGCAGAGGAACCCCTGTGGCCCCCATAGCCAGGGCCCAGAGAAGAGATGGGCTCGAAGCAGGTGCTGGGTGTCAGCACTGGGGCAGTGCCCTGGATCTGTCCTTCTCCATCTACCCTCAGCGTGTACAGAGGTTCATGGCAGTGATGGATGGAGCCTGGAGCCTGGATGTAACCACCGAACCCCAGCACCACAGAGTTTCCAGTGCCCAGCACCACAGGCAGGCCAGGGACTGCCACCATACTGCAGGGGAATGTGTGACCAGCGAAGGGATGGGACTGCAAGGGATGGGGAGAGAAGCAGTGCTGCTGGGCAGCTTCCAGCCAGTCGGCAAAAGCAGACGGAGCCTCTTACAAACAGGCTCAAAGCTCAGCTGCCTGATGCACTGCAGCTCCGGCAGCCTGTATAAATAAAGGCATATTTGGCTGAGTATTTCAGCCATCTCATGTCGCAGCATAGGTCAAATACCAGCATGCCCGAGAAAAAAACAAAAACTAACATTAACAAAACAAACAAACAAAAAACCCTCTAGGGCAGAAATCAAGTAACTGAATGCTGCTGACAAGCCTACAGTAGGAGCAGCACCAGCTGACAGGGGAAGTGCCCAGGCCCTGGGGGGTTCAGTAGAGCAGGAGACCTCAGCCTGGAGAGTGGGTATGGAAGAAGCCGACAACGTCCACACTGCAAAGAGAATTTTTTGCTCCATATCTCAGAGCTGAGAATTCATGCCTCCCTGCAATTCATTCAACTCCCTACAATAAATACAGGAATTTTGCTGCTGCCTTCTGACCACAAAGTCATCCCAGTATTGGAGGTCCTCAGCAAGGAGGTCCTCACCAACCCTCCATCCTGGAGACAGCCACAGCCTGCAACCAGCTTGGAGCTACAGCAGCTTGGAGCCAGAGGCATTTTCCAGGCACAACAAGGGGAAAACTATGAAGACAGAAAATCCTTGAGGCAGGAGATGTGATAGCTACAGTCTGATACAGCCTGCCCTGGAAACCATCAGCAAGAATAGAGGGAGGGTACGGCAGCAGAGGGGATGCGAGCTCTCGTCCTATTCCCATCGGCAAACGTGCAGTGCCTTGTCTGCAGCAAGAGCATCTCTCTGCTGTTTCCATATTTACACCCATCAGTGTGGCCCGATGAAAGGATGTGACAGGTCACAAGGAACCGCCTCGGGGAGAAGGGATGCTGGAGCACGGTACCCAGTGCTGACGAGCACTGGCTGCTTGCTTTGGAAGCAGCTTCCTCTGCCAGAGCCCCTGGCAGCTCAGCCCAGCACAGCGGGGGAGCAGATGGAGCGGGGATGGAGGGTGCTTGGCCTTTCCCGCTGCAGCCTTCATCTCTGCCCAGATGCTGCCCCTGGAGCACTGGGAGTTACACAAGCAAGGCAGCACCGGCTGAGCCACCCAAGGGGACGAGGCAGAGGGAGCCCGTCCTCAGCTGCACCCACGCCACACGCTCGGGCACGTGCACAGAGGCGCGGTGGCACAAGTGCACAGCAAGGAGACCTTAACTCTCTTATAACCAGTGTCTCCCAGGGTCCAATGGAGAGAAAAGATTTTATTGCTAGGCTGCAGGTTGCACATATAGTAGAAAAACGGCTCCCACATCCTCTCAAATTCAAAAATGGGCTCTGGCTCCATCAGCTTGTGTGGTCTTGGACAGGACACTTCATGACTTCGTGCCTCAGTTTCCCAGCCGTTACTTTTCCCAGAAAAGTAATTAACTTTTCTAATTATACCGTGCGTTATTTTACATATACCTACTTGCTGGCCAAGACCTCCTCCTATTTTTGTAGTCCTAGCTACGACTGCAGTGGAAAACACTGTCTATTCAGAAGCCTGCATGGCATGCCTTGAATCAGGTGGCATCTGCAGAGGCTTTTGGCCAGCATTTCACCAGAAAGATGGGGACAGCTTTTTGCCACAAAACCCCTGGCAGCTGTCCCTGCCTCCTGGGGCTGGGCTGTCCCTGCAGCAGACACAACCTCAGCAGCACCGCACACTGTGCAGGGAAGGCAGGGACCCCCTCTCGCTGTGCCCCCCCAAATCATAGGGCATCCCCCAAGCCACAGATGCTGCTTCAGGTATCTCAGATTTTCAGACAAGACTGCCTTCACGCTCTGTAACTCAGACAGCTCAGCTACAACAGTGGCCTGAGTTATTCATGGTGCTGGTGGGAGAATAAATAGGTTTCTCCACTCCTCTGAGCCTCCCTCAAGCCCAGAACAAGCTGATGGTCTCAGTGCAAGCAAAATCTACCTCCAGCCCCAAGGAGCTGCCCCTCTGCTGTCACTGCCCATAAAACGTGATGGCACTTACTGGAAAGGCATCCTGGGCTTCACACATCCTGGCCACTGAGGTCTGAAACTCCCCGATGAAGTCATGTCCCCCATCACTGTCGTAGTCGTAACACATGACCTGCGGCAGAAGGAGCACAAACCAGCCTCAGACGCGGTGAATACACCCCTGCTAGGAGGGCACAGCTGTCCCTCTGCTCTGCCCATGGGCTGGCATCCTCTTCCTCCATGCTGCGGCACAAGACAGCCACAGCCCTTCAATGTTCCCAGCTCTGCGGGGACATTTGAGGTTCCCTCCTCCCTGCTTTGGAGACCTCCAACTGAGATTTTTTCTGTTTTGTTTTGGGGTTGTGTTGCTTTTGTTGTTGTTGTTATTGTTGTTTTAATAAGCAACCCATGGAGTTTTAGACGCTTAACAATGGATCCCATCATGACACATGCCAAAAATGCAGCCATTACCTTTATCAGCTTCTCCACATCCCCATCACAGAGTGACACTAAAGGCACAGTGAACGGCTTCCAGACGGGGTCCAGCGTGTACTTGATCACCTGCGGGGTGGGGATGGAGGGATGCAGTGAAACATAAAACAGGCATAAAGCAGGGGACATTCCCAAGACACCCCAACTCTATCCCAGATGAGCTGCAGAAAGCCACATCTCAAACTTTTGAACAGGGGGGCTTCTAAACCTGCCTCCGCATCCCTCACCCTAGCCATTGCTTACTGTCGGTTGCCACCACTGCACCCATCCAGGGTCTGCCCACCGAGGAGACAGAGCAGTGGGACAGCACAGCCGGCAGGGAAAGCTGAATGGCCCTTGGCATGTCCAGATCTCGCCTCCGCTCTGCAACACCTGAGCTGAGAAACGTAACTGATGCTTTTTGACATTCACTAAGAGAATGCAACTGCTTGGTGGAAACCGGGTGTGCTAGCAAACTGTATGTGCTGTAGACATCAGAGATGTTGGCAGGGCATGTGAAAAGTCACTTTCACAAAGGTGCCTTGCTCAAAAAGAAAAATTCATGTGAATCTCAGCGGCACAATGCTCAGAGAGGCCCAGAAATACAGGCTTGGCAAAGACTTTTCAGGATGGCAGGTCTCACTGAAGCACCAGCAGATATATTCACACCATGAAGCTGTTTTAATACATTCTTAATAAGGAAAAGGGAGGAATGTGGACTGTAACAGCAACTGCAAGGGTGAAAGAGACAGGCAGGTGATTTATACACTCTGATCCAAGTCAGATGCCTGATGAAGAGGTGCAAAGGCCACCACTATGATGGAAGAACCCTACAGCCCTTTCCCATCCCAAGACTTGCCTTTGCACAGGCTGCACTCAAGACCTCATCTCCCTGCTCCATGGGGCTGTACCCACAGTATGGTATTGCAGGGGCAGCCTGGCTCAAAGGAAAAGGGAAAGGGGGGAAGAAAAAAAAAAAAAAAAAGGAAGACCAAAGAGCAACCCTACTCTGTGCCAAGGCCCACCCGGGACAGCTGGAGCAGAGGACCTGCCCATACAGGACCTTGGAGTTCTGCAGCTGGAGCTGAAGAGGCTCAGGGACATGTGTCGGGCAGAGACAAGCCGATGCCAGCCTCCTTGCTGAGGCATGTGTTTGTGTTATGGAACAAACCTACAGCCCCAATATGCCAGACACATGCAGGAAGTTTTGCCAGCAGGTGAAAGCAGCTCTCTCCAAAGCCTTCGGGTTCCTTCTGCCAAGCCTAACAGCAGCTCAGCCAGGTGAGGAGCGGGTCTGTCCCTGCTGCTGCAGGGCAGAGATAGCAAATAACCACACTGGGCTCGCAACAGGCTGTTATTTTACAGGCAGACCAGGAAAAACCCTGACACTGCGAGCACAGTTTAGCAGAGAATTTGTAAACACCTCCTCCAGGAGGCTGGGAGAGCAAGAAGCCCACACAGGGAGGCATGCACGAGATGTGGTGCCCATATGCTGCCAGCCACCAGGTCCCAGGGGTGGGCGTGCAGGAGGATCCTGCTCCTTCACTACATGCACCCAGCTGGGCGTTCGCACCTTCTCTTAAATAACAGGCTGTAATGAGAGCACTTATCCTTTCCTGCCAGACACCTCCCTTTTGGCATGACAAATGGCAGCCTCGGGCTAACAGCTGATTACTTCATACACCTAAAGCTGCAAGAAGAGGAAACCTTTCTTTGCACGTGGTCTCAAAACATGAAGCTGCTCTTCTGGCTTGAGGGCAGTGCTTTGTGTTTGGCTAGTTGGAGGCTGTTGGAGCACCTGTAAGGCATGCAACATTTCCTTCCCTGCCCCATCACTTAAAGAAAACCTGGCAAGACCCTTAAAAGACACTCCCAAGATCCCAGCCCCCTTTATCGGTGATTTATGAGATAATGCCATAAAGGGCAAAAGAAGCTGATTTAAGGATTGTGGTGTTTCAGTAGCTCAGTCTGGAGTAGCGCTTACCTCTGTTCTGTGCACCAGCATCCACTTCCCATCGTCACCAGGTTTATAAAACTCCAGGAAGGGGTCTGACTTTCCAAACAGATCCTGGGGAAGAACAACAGGACAGGTTACACAGGAATTTGCAAGAGAGAACTCCTCCCCATCTTTTTTTCTGTAAATCAGTCAAAAAGCGTGCGCATAGGCCAGTTTGAAGAATCACATTAAACACCCACCTCTGTCTTCCCCAACACAGCAACACAGCAAAAACCTTTACGAACTCTTGCAGCCAAGAAATAACAATGGTTATTTCTGTATGAGCTGTACACACAATGCCAACCGAGTGCCGAAGTGCTCAGGAGAGGGGAAGAGAGGGCTGGGTGTGCCTTCCAGACTCCTCCTGCATCCCCAGCGTGAGTGGTCCATGGGGATGCCAATTCCACAGATGTTTGTGTTCTGGACACGCAGATCTTGTTGATGTTCACGCAGTGTCTTGGCATTCCTGCAGTGGGCAACTCCATGCCCAGGCGTGTGCCCGTGGGACTTTGCTCACGGGAGCCCATCCCTGGCACGCTCTCTGGACACCAGTGCCACGGAGAACAGCCCCAGCTGGGAGGCAGTTGTGTTTGGGTTAGAAAAACATCCAGAGCTTCAAAGCAAAAACACAATTATGAAGTGCACAAGTGTCGGGGGTGTGGGAGGGGGAACCCTCCTACACACAGCAGGAAAGTATGAGCAGAGTAAATCTTTAAGGAGTAAGCTGCACGGGTGTTGACAGAGATCATGCAACACCCTCTGAGATACGCAGACTTCAGCCAGCATGTGTTTGCTTTCCTGCCAGCACTTCCTTAGATATTCTCCTGATAAAGGGCTGCTGGTGTACAAGAAACACAAGCACACTTCCCCGCTGGGCATCTGCATGGGGGCAACTTCTGTTGGCGGGCAGAGATCCAAGAGCAGCACAAGCGGGCGGTGCAGGCAGCACTCATGAGAGGAGCCCCAGTGCTTGCAAGCAGAACTTTGTTCCCATTCAGAAAAAAAAACTAGGATGTGGCTAAAAGTGAACCCAACCCAAAATATTCCAAATTATTTCCTATTTACTGAGAACTAGAGCTGTTTCAGCTGGGTTTTCTCCCAGATGGAGGTGGCTGCCTAAATCCTCAAACAGTTGGAGGAACTTCTTCCTATGGGCTTTGGCGGGGACCCTTTGGGCTTCCAGGTGACGGAGCAGGGATGCAGAGGGCTGAGGGTACACCTGGACACCAGGGGCTCCCATCCCAGGAGGCAGCAGCTGGAATGGCTGCAGGCTCAAGCAGAGTCCCAGAGGAAAATCCGTTAGCATTTCTATCCAAATCCTGTTTCCAAAGCCAGCTGGAAATGTAAATCACTGCAAAGCATTTTGGCTTGGAGAAACTGTAACGTGCTGTAGTCAAAACTCACAGCCACCTCTGATGACTACTTTCATTTTATTTTATATTATTTACTGCAAGTCAATAGCGAAGAGCAAAAGCTTGAAGGGAGGCGCTCTGATGCTATTTTTCTCCTACTGTTTTTGCAGGAAAGCAGAACAAGCCATACCTTCTGCAGGGGACTTGGTTATGGTACAGTCCTGTGCATTCTTAGCCAGAGCCTGGACTCGGTGCTTCAAAGCTTCACTGATGAATTAAAGAACCACTGATATATACCCATTCTCCTAGACCCTGCCCCTGCCTATGCTGGCTTAACCTGCAGCCCAAAGCGGTTTCATTGGCACTGACCCCACGGGAGGTGGTGGAGGCATCAGCTCAGACAGCAGCAGGGAGCAGGGAAGGATGCCCGCTGGGGTCCTACACACAGCACCAGGAGCAGCAAGCACAGTGAGCCTTGCTCCTTTCAAAGTAGGGTGGGAGATGCCTCCAAGCCACAAGATTGGGGACTGCTATTTTAAAATGTCAAAACCACCAACATCTCACCCACGCAAGCCTGGCAAGAGACAGAAACTGAGCAACTGAAAGAGCTCAGCAGACCAGATCGATCTGCAAGCTGGTCCAAGCACCTACATCATCCAAACTGGGTCTCGCTCACCACAGCTAAGGAGGGCAGAGATGCAGGTTCCTCAGGATGCAGCTCCCCAAAATGCAGCTTCCAGCATCAATCCTGGCTTGCAGCGCTTGCCCTCCCCAGCCATGCTGCAAAATTATGCTTGCCCCTGCAGCTGTGCTGTCATGAATGGCCATGGGACTGGGAATCACCAGGGCTGAGCCTGGGTACAAATGCTTTCTCTTCCACAAGTTTCTTTCTCTTAAAACTCCACCGAGAGGTGATCTGACAGGAGGTACAAAAGCCTCAGGCTGATTCTGCTGCTGGTATTTCCCCACCGTGAAGCTTCGCCATTTAAAGCAAGGCAGGGAGCATCGCGTGGCCAAACCAGGGGTGTGTGATGGGGAGAACTTGCCCTTGGCCTGAGAGGCGCTGGGGTCAGGTTGGTCACTGCACACAGGTCTGGTTTGCAGCACAGCTGCTGGCAAGGGACGTTCAGCTTAGATGCTGCACATGCAAGCAATACGGCCCCATTGCCCTGCTTTGAAATCCCATGAGACCCCTGCCACACACTGCATGCTGCAGGAGGGTGCCATGCTCGCAGCTGCAGTCTGGTCCCTTATCCCCATGCTTTTTCTTGGCTGCTTCTTCTCCATTCTCTCTTGTATGCTTACTTGTTTAATGCATCTCTCATGGCGGCACCTCTTCCACAACCAGTAAGTGCCCATCCGCAAGCTCTCCACAGCCAAACAGCGACTCCTTTCAGTCCAGGACTGCATTTTCAAGGCTTCTGCCATTCTCACGCACTTACCCCCTGCATCACAACACGAGATACCTCCTTCTAAGCTCTCTTAGCAAGACCACGAGCCTGAAAAGCCAGGGCTGGGGTTTTGCACAGGCAGCATAAGGTACAGTTAGCATGAGGGCAGTGGCTGTTTGGAACATTTGGAAGGAGTTTTTTGCTGACATCTATTGATACACTGGAGGGAGACGCAGAAGGGGATTATTTGCAGTCCTTACTCCTGTGCAAACAAGTCTACATCGCAAACTGTCTGCCTACAGTGTTGTAGGCAGATGATGAATTTTTATATTTTGACCATGGGTCTGATGTATATTGCCCTATCTGAAGAAGCTGGAGAGGGACCTGGTTGGAAACCAGTTTAGAAAGGCAACCCCTGCCCACAGAGCAAGTGATGCCACCAATTAAATTGACAATATAAGAAAAGTGCATATATGCCTGAAGTGCCAGTGCTGCAAGGAGGTTGTGTGAAGACCCAGGTCCTTGGCCCTGCTCTTCATAATGGCCATGGCCACAAAGAAACCCTGAAGCATGAAGGAACGGCACCAAACCTGCCATGAAATCTCGTCCTTTGCTCTGCAAGACAACAGAGGCTTTTCCATGGGAAGCAAATTGTTGCATCAGAGATTTCTCCATTGACACGTATGGGGTTGACTCTCAGCCACATCTCATAGGAAGCCACCAGCTCAATGACATTTTCCAGCCCACTTAGGAAATGAATTTACTTGAGGGTTCCTCAGCAGGGACATCTGGCTCCTTGCACTGCAGAGTACTACTAGGTAGGGTAAGTAGGAAGGAGAGAAAACAGCCGCTCCCAACAGCAGGGAAAAACACTCAGATAAACTGGGCATCCATCTGGTTTGGACAACAGGACTGAACAACCCAAGGTTTCTGCCCGAGCAAATGCCCTTCTGCCTAAATGCTTGCTTTACCGTGGTTTGAAAACCAAGGGCCATCCTGCCAACAATGCAAGCTCTGGAGACATTACGAAGAGGGAAAAAAAAAGTCCCATCGATTGCTTAGCAACAGAACTGGTTTAAGAATCACTCCGGTTGCCTGGTAAATAAGGTCAGATTGCTCTGTTCAGAAAGGCTTACAGTTTGCTGCGTGTCACACCCAAAGCCAAAACCTGCATCATCTACCTCCATGAGGTCAGTGCTTCTTCCTTGGAAAAGATGGCCCCTACTGTTTGATGTATAAACAAACATTCACTCAGTTTTGAGGAGGGCTAAAGGCAACAAGCCAGGAGCACTTATTGACTTGAGGGGTATCAAAACTGTCAGCGCAGTCAAGAGATACTTTAAAAGAGCAGGCAGTGAAGTATTAAGTTTAGCTTAAAACACTCTCTCTAAAACACAGGTCCTGTGTCACATAGAATCTTTCCATTTAAATGTACATCACGAAGGTGGTGAAATGATGACAACAGAGAAACTGAGGCACAGGCTTACCCAGCAACAAGTGGCACAGCCAGGACCTGACTCCAGACCTCCAGTCCCAGCCTCCTGCTTTCGCCTGTGGGACTACTTTATGACACCCCCACACCCAAAAGCAGAGACCTCCGCACATCCCTCAGCCTATGAAGGACAGAAGTTTAACATTTGCATCCTCTGACACATCACCACTCACCTTTTTATCCAGTTTCCTGCCAGCCATGCTCAGAGTAATCACCCTGTTGTCAGAGAGCTCTTGGGCAGCTATCTGAAAGACAAAGGGAAGCTGTGTTCATTTTCAGCACAAAGTCAGTGAACAGCAAGCCAAAAAACAGAGAAGAATCCAGCAGGTGAGGACACACATGCTGGAGATACCCGTGCAACTCCTACAAAACCCATTTCTAAGGTTTTGAAGATCTAATGAAGATCACACACACCATGGTGTGCCCAAGTCCCTGCCCTCGGGGTAACCCTGGTGGCACCACGAACCGGGGTAGAACCCCATCCTTGCACAGTCACCCAACAAGATGGCCAAAGGATGAACACCCCATCATGGCTCCTGATAGCTACAGCAGGCACAAGCATAGCCTGGCTTACTTCAGTTTAAGGCACTTATCTCACACATGCTTCAACAAAATGGCTTTGACTGCCAAAGACCAGTGGGCTGGTTTTGTCTGGAACACGGTCTAATGAGTCTCTTGGTATTTTAAGAAAGAGAATGTTTATGACAAAAAAAAAAAAAAAAAAAAAAAAAAGAACCACCACACGTTTATTCATTTGTTAGCAGCCGTTTTCTGAATCATTTCAATTTCTTCTCAAGGCTCTGTCCTGATCGAACATCTGCTCTCCACCTCCTGCCTCCTGCCCCCCTTCCCTTCCCCATGGACCTGAGCCATGGCTGTGCCCGTGTCCCTCGGCACCTCTGGCCTGAGGAGCTGGGGGCCCACCGGGAGCACAGTGCGGACATTTTCCCCTCACCGGGGCACTGCCTTCACTGGATCTCAGGGAGGCTGTCCTTCACTGGACATGCGGCATAATTACAGCTGGGCCTTTACAAAACTCAGTGAAATCAAGGGGACAATTTTCTTCAGAATGAGCAATCAGAGGGTTATTCACACTAATGGGAGGTGGGGAACGTGCAGAGCCGATGAGGCAGCCACAGCCCTGGAATCACAGCCTGCCCAGAGGAGACCACTCTCCTCAGTCCCCAGAGGACCTGCTCACTGCCAGCCTTCCCCCTGCCCCACGCGGACGCACAGCTCTGCAGACACAGCCTCAAGTTCCCTGCTGCCGAGGGGAAGGTGACTCCATGTGGATCGGGGCTGGATGTGCTGCTCCCACACCAGCCAACCTCAGCCCCGTGAGATGCCACGAGCACAAGAACCTGAGGGCAGGCTCCACAAAGGGCTCTCTTTCCCACATACGCAATAACTTTGTATTTCCTTAAGGACATTGTATTCAAAAGGCAGATTGTGAGGTTGGATTTCTTTAAGGACATTGTTTTCAGAAAGGCAGATTGTTCTCCATTCACTTTAACAAAGCCAGAGCATCGTTTTTCTCTTCCACCCAGTCCTTGGGTGCGCATATGTAAGGAACTGGAGCTGTAGGGAAGCAGATGGAGGTTGCCCTTTGCAGATGACACTCCTGTCAAAAGCAGACCCAGTGTGGAGTCCCTGCACTTTGGGCTCACCAGAGGCTAAGGAAAAGCCAGGCTGTGCAGAACAAACAGGTACACTGTGGCATCAAAGAATTATACCAATGGTACAAAACGAAGCAGACATCTCAGACCGCTTCATTTTAATGATGCATTAGTGACAGATCAGAAGCTTCCTTCTTTAAAGTGCGCAACTTTGAACTTGATTGGGAACTTTCAATCTGTTCCAGTCCCTCCCATTCAAGCATGGGGTGGCAGTAGCCCACTCCTGAGGAAGGCACACATTGGGTACCATCAAGAGCTTTGCTGTGCCTTTTCCTCTTGCATTTAAAGATTAACTGCAGCAATTAAGAGAGAAAAGCTAACAGCATCTTCCCAGTCTCTAGAGCAAACAGCAATGGAGATGCCCTTGCATCAGCCAGCTCCTGGTCTTTCAAACTGCTTTTAAGCCCCTTCAGTGCTTCTAAAACCTGACTGTGGTTTAACTCTTGGCTGGCCTTTTCTTCCACGCCTTTGTTGCTCTGCTGCAAGTCTAACAAAAACTGTAACGAGGAAGCAAACAAAAATGATGGGAGATGTGGCATAGGAGAAAAGAGCCTAAATTTAGTCCTTTCTTTAAACAAATAAATAAATCACTAAATAGATCTGCAGTGGGAATGCCACTGCCCGAAGGGGTCTGCAGCAGGAGCAGAGGCTGTTGCTATGAGACTTGTTGCTAACGGCATAACTTCTATCCTCTTCCTACAAACAAAACCACTGATTGTCAGCAAAGAAATCAGCCCTTTTACCTCCATCTGCTATGGGGAGGTCTGAACAGGCATTATCTACAAGATAATCAACAACAGTATATATTTACTTTGTACTTCTCCAGATTATTTTTTTTTTTTAATTTAGAGCCCTGAGACCAAAATACAGATTGAAGTCTCACGGAGCTGGACACCAGACAGAGACTGGATGAGATGGTCTCTGGCCCAAATACCTTGTCCTCCAAACAGACCAGAGGTGGGCAGGAAAGTGGGAGACAAAGGAAAAAAAGTTAGTGACACAAACTGCAGCATCCTGAGCCCCTCAGTGTCTTGCACCATCCCTCGTTTATAATGTGCATTTAAACACTCTGTAGGTAAGGTAAATGAGTTACTGTACCGTTATCATCCCTTTCCCAGCCGGCTTGCCATTCCCCAGAAGGAGAGTTCTTGTTATTTTCTTGCTGGAGACAATCTAGAGAAGACAAAGAAAACAAAGTCATGATTGTACAAGTGATCAAAAGCAGACTCATAAGCAACTGATCATTGCTCATGTTAGTTAATTCACATTAAGCATTCACAGCAATAAAAAAAAAAAAAAAAAAAAAAAAAAAAAAGATGTGTTCAGAGATAACCATGATGTTGTCAATGCTGCCACCATCACTGGAGGCACCCGAGTGAAACTCAGTTCTTCCCAGGTCAAAAGAGCCCTGTGGCGCAGACTGGGATGCAGCACGCCCAAAACACCACCGAGTCCATAGGGCATTAGGTGGCTTTTTAACAGCATGGAGCAGCAACAGCACAAGAGGCTGAAGCAGCCCCTGCAATGCAAAACCCCCTGTTTAACCCACGGACCAGGTGCTTGTGTGTTGCGAGTCAGTGGGATCTTACAAAGACATAGCTACTGTGATTTGTCCCAAGCAAAATCACAACTCAGCCTTTCAAACACTGTGTTAAATACTCCCTTCAACCACAAACGGAATCTTTTTTCAGCTAACATGATCCCTGCCAGCAACTTGCTTCCAGGGCATGTTTCCATGGAGAAACCATGATATCAGCCAGATGCTCTCCCCGAGCATCCTCCTAGACTTACGGGCTGCACAGCAAGGCACAGGGGGTTGGTACCCCCCCCAAAGGCATTTCTCCCCTTCAGCTCTGGCTTGTAAGAGGCTCCTGGGAGCTGAATTAAACCCCTTGCAATTTTCCCAGCTCAAGGAGTTTTAGGTGCCTTCAGATTTGGGGACCCTGTAAGTTTTTCACATGGGATGCAGACCCCCATACAACAAACTGCAACCTGTTGGGACCAGCCATGCTCTTCTCCCATACCTACCAGGGACCCTTTCAAAAGCTACGGGTTACAATTTAAAAAGTGCGGCCCCACCCATCCTTCTCTCTCCTTCCTTGGTCCTATATCTCAGTCAGAAATAAATAAATAAATAAATATGAATGAACAAAATGGCTTAGCTTCTTGCTACCACCATCCAGGTGACACAGCCACACTTGGATTCTTCCTACTGCTCTCCAGAAATGCTTTTTTTCCCTTCCCCTTTTTGCAGTTTTGCAGCAAAACCCCTGCCCATCATGGCTAGCAGCACTGGAGCTCCTGAAGTTATGCTGGAATCTTCAGTCCAGCCATGTCCTGGTCCTTTAGCTCTAAAAACGTATATGAATCACCATATAACAGCCAGATGTTTGTGCCTTGCTGTGGCATAAGATTTCTTTGCAACCCTGGCAAGAAGCAAGCATGGACACCATGCAGCCTGCAATTTGATCCCTCCTAAGGTTTCACTCAGCCACAGAGGTCATTACAGGCCTCCAAGCAATCCAACCATCCTTTTAAATCTCGCCACAGACCTAATTAGCTGCAATAAAACAATCCAGCTCATCTGACAGGGCTCTGATGCAAACTCAAAACTGGGAAGTCAGGTGCTCATTGTGCAGTTCATCAGAGGCAGGTTACTGCTGCCTGAGACTGCTCTCCTTCCATTCTAACAGCTGCTCGTGCCTCAAAAGCAGGTGGGCTTAAGAAAACATCTCACCAGATAAAAAACAGACTTCAGAAACCCCACAGCAGTGTGGCTGAGCCCACAAGCCCAAGTCCTCCTTGTTCCACCCCTCTCCTCCCCAGGCCCTTGTGGTTCCCCACACCCCCCTGGGCTCTGCCACGCAGGGATGCTGCACTGGTCACAGGGAGAAGACAACAACGCTTCAGGCAGAGGCTTTCAGGGAAGAAGGGAATGTGAGAAGATCCCTCCATTCCAAGCTGGTGTTCTGTTGTGGACTACAGGTCACTAAGAAGTTCACATATCAGTTAAGAGAACTGCCACAAAAACACATCAAAATCTGGGCACCTCATCACCTTTTAAAGCACCAGAAGGAATTAGGCTCATCTAGGAGACCTCACATGCAGGAAAAGAAGAGGCTGACTCCTCCACCCTCTTCCCCAGTGCATATGGACAATGCTTCTCTCCAGCAGAGCCCTGGACTTCTGCAGAGGTATGATTAGTAACGGTGAGGTTTCAGCTCTGTTTCCTTATGTCCTTAAGTTCTCCTTTTGCAGTGTCCATCAAGACTGTGGCCCTCACAATGAGCACTGCCGAACTGTCCCACACCAGTGGTGGCTGCAATCTAACAACAGGAAAACGAATGCTAAATGGATTGGCCTTTATCACTGAGCACCAGCCTGGGCTGTTTCTTAATTTCTGCAGGATCAGAATTAGGTCATCACAGAGCTCTTCCAAAAACACCGGCGTTAAACCTCAGACTGTAAATGTCAGTGATCTTCTGACAAGTTCTTTAGTTGGCAATAACAAAGTTATTCAGCCCCCTTTGGCATATCTGGAGCCAGATTAGTCTGTGTAATAAGGCGACCACATTCACAAGCCTTCCTGGACACCTCAGACTGCTTCCCCCAGCACTGAGCATACAAGAGGCAGCTTCTCCCAGCCCCTACGTTCATGTCAGGTACCACAGCAGCCCCAGGCAGCTGGAGGCTAAAAAAGAACGGAAAAATCTCCCTCATTTCTCACCTCTGCGTCAGAGCATGCTCAGAAGACAAAGAAGGTTGGAGAACTTAGCTGGCAATTCTAACTGGGTCTGGGCTCACGAATGCAAAGACCTTCCAAAGACATAAATAGCATGTGTCCTGAAAGCTCTTCCACAAGAACACAAGACAACATTGCTGCACCAACATGCTACAGAGGAGATGTGATTTGCCTCACAACGCCGAGGTTGTGTTTTCTGAATGCTTTATTCTCAAACAGGAAAAAAAAAAAAAGCTGTATTTTTTATTACAAAAGCTTTCAAATAAAAATAAAAATAAAAATAAATAGATATGAAGGTAGACTGCAATGTATCCTAACTTTAAACATCTGGAAGTTTCCCAAGTCCAAATCCAAGCTGGTGATCGGGGCTGTTACTATTAACCCTTGGTGAGAAACAGTTATCTCCAACACCTTCCAGAGCAAGCGACCAAGATAACCAGGTGCAAACACCCTCACACACCTCCCCCAGGGCTCTGATTTCTCTCTGCAGTCAATAGCAGAAGCCCATACTATGGCCAGCTGAGACTTGAGCAAGTAACCAATGGCCCTGAAATGGAACACTTTGACCTAAAAAGTATGACAAGCAATCAAATTATTATTATTTATTTATTTATTGCCAGGAAGGACCCAACAAACGTTATAGTAGAGATGAGAAGCAGCTCTGTCCCCCCAGCTTGCCTGCAGCTGTTGTGATTTGGGGTCCCTTTGCTGGAGGACAGCGAGCAGCAGGGAAAGGACATCAGAGACTCACCATGCCCAGCGTGCAGGAAAATTCACCCAGGAAGTCATGCTCATACAGCTGCATGCTTGACTTGTCCTGGTCAAACAGGGCAAATTTGAGCTTCTGCACTTCTTCAAAGTGGTAGTCAACAATGAACTTCTTGGAGAAAGCTGGGTTGAGGTTATTCACAGCTGTCTCTGTCCTGTCAAGCTGCAAAGAAAAGAGGGGGCATTTAGACATCTGTACCTCACATCTTTGTCACTGCAATGTCTCTTCTGACTTCAGCTGGAGTCCTGACACGCAGAAACACTGTAGTGGCCATCAGAGCATGAGAGCACCAGGCACGCAGCAGACACATCCCTAAATGCAAGCCTTAACACTCTGTATGCAAGGTGGAATGCACCTAAACAAGGAACACCTCCTGCAGAGAGCTGCACCCCTCAGGTCAGGGTGCCAAGGCTTGGTGCGCACTCAAGGCTTATTGAAGCTGAAATCTTTGCATTTGCTTCTAACACCCGTTCTCTCAAGACACAGAAAACCCCTGGAGCCAACGCTCTCACACACCTCCAGCCACTTATTTCTCCTGTCCTTAACTAACCAGACACACTGCTGTAATGCCTTCAAAGTCAAGCCAAAGCTATTTCTTTCAGGCCATGCAACTAACAGCAAGGACAAGCAAACAAACAAAAAGCATCACAACTCAGAACAGTAACCCTCCAGCATTTCCCTCTAGACCTCAAAACAAAACATTCATGTGGTATCTTCTTTCTTGTCCCTTCGTAAAAAAATGAATTTCACCAAGCATTAGGAGAAACAAGGGGCTAGAAGGATGCACAGAAGACTTCAACAGACCCTGCCATCCCGTATAGATCTGGAAGTCCTTCAGATGGAGAGAGCATCTTTGTTTATAACCTTCTTCATACAAATAGGATAGGGACACAGGGAATACATTGAGACCAGCACAGGAGAAACATGAGATGGGGCCAGATGTGAATCTCCCAAGTCTGAGGCAGGTCTTCCAGCAGTCTAGATATCGGCTGGCTGGAGAAACAACTTATCCCAGTTCTGCCTGTTCCCTAAAATCAACCTGCTGAGCACAGCCAGCTTTCTTCCCCCAGCCTCATTTTGGTGATGAGATGGCCTCAACATACACAGACTTGAGACTCCAGACTGCAAAGATGGTGTGAAAAATCCTCGCCCTTCTGTTGCTGCTGCTATACCACCTGGAGTTTGGATACCCCTGTGTGAAGGGAAGAGAGTTTGTCTGCTCAGACATGTTTAGAGGGCTGGGAGGATAACCTGCATTTTCTATGGTATTTTGGCAGTGGCAGGAGTTGCAGTAATACAGCAACCCTGGCTCGGACACGCTGCAAGCCCGAGACACACAATTAACCATATGACACGTGGACTTCATGTCCATGTCTGCCCACTGCCATGAAAAACACTTGGCACTGCTCTCCAAGACAACTTTCCAGAGGGAGATGACCAGGATGCACCCTGCAGAGGGAGAAGTGGGAGGAAGGCTGATGGATGCAACACCTTCCTCTGATGCCTCCAAAATCCTCCTGAACCAGTGTAAAGGTGGGCACGACTCACTGGCTTCCTATATCTTGTGAGCAGCCAAGGGCCAGACTGCCCTCACCCACAGGGCATGAGCCCAGCCAGCAAAGCATGACCTGGAGCATCTCAGATCCGCTGACACTACAATGTTTAACTCAAAGCATCGCTCTTCATCCTCAGTAACTGAGTACCAGGGTGATAGGTATCTGCAGAGAAGCTCCAGCTGCCTGCTGGACCAGCACAGCGCTGATTCCCAGGCAGGCAAGCAAGCTGAAAGAAACAATATCCCCAAATGCCTGTGAAGAGAGGAGGGCACAAAAGGTGGAGCATGGAGCTGCATACGGAAGCGGTGGGGAGCCAAGGGCTGGACAGGGAGCACGGAGGTTACTGCCCAGGAAATCCAGCCACAGCATGGTGGGAGTGGTAAATATCCTTGTGAAGCTAAAAAGGCCAGAAAGAAAGCCAAAAGCACAGCCAAAGTGAGTGATGAGCAATAAGTGAGTAAAGGTAGCCACCGCTCACAGATGCTCAGGTGTGAGACAGGATCTCAGGTGGGGTGCAAAGTGGGACCAAGGGGTACTTCTCATCTTGGATCCACACCTCTGCCCCCAGCCCTCACATGTGCATGGCCAGGAGGCTTCAGGTGCAGCCTCCCTGATCCCCTACACAGCAGGTGTACAAGAGACACCTTAGGAAGCAGCATCCTATGGATGGAGTGGGGTGGGTAGAGCTGGTTCCCCTCCCGTGGTGTCACTGCTGAAGGTCTCCTGAAGCCAGAAAGTCCTGTCCCACCTATACACAGCTCCCTGTGAAAGAAGTGCTGTGCTTAGGAGGAATTCACATAGGTGGCATGGGTTGTGGAAGCTGATCAGAGGGGGGAGCAGACTAAACCTCACATTTGTCTCCTCACGCTGGGTCTGTCCTTCCACACAACACTTTGAATATGTTGCCAGAACATGGAAATCTTCCCTCCTCCTTCCCCCAAGCCACTTAAAGCACCCACCAGGACAAGGAGAGATGCTCCTTCCTCTCCTCCAGCCCATCTGTATCACATCTCACCAGGCTGTTCCCTTGGTGCTGCTCGCTCCAAGGAAAACCATCACATCCACCTGCAGGATCCTGCAGCCCTGGCCCGCATCACTTCTCATCCTGCAGTCCACACACCCAACGGAGAAGGCTGAGCTGCCTGACACAAACCAGGTCCCAGGGCAACACCTCCACAGAAAGCAGCTCCTGCACTGGCACCTGTGGACTGCAGGACGGATGGATGTCTGCCAGAGCAACAGAGCCAGAAATAAGTACACCATGACAGAAAAAGCATAAAATGAAAACACATACCTCTGAGTCCCAATGGAACTCATTCAGCATAGAAGAGAGATTTTGGAGGGACTGAGTGGAAATGTGGTAAGTTTGCTATATATATCAACTATCGCAGTATTTTTAAAGTTGGTCACTCAGTCTGTCTTAATTGCCAGGAAAAGAATAAAGTAAATGCTGTATTCTCAAAATAGCCACCTGCCTCACCCTCTGGGGAGATGGAAATCGAATAAACCAACACTAGTGGGTTGTACACCAGCCAGAGCAATGCAGCTTCGCACAGATCCTTCCCTCTTTGCCATTGCCTGTACTGCGGGACCCAAACATCTGCTCAGAGAGACACTCCTGGTGGACCAGGAGCAGTGGCCATTCATGAGCACTGAGCTTGTCCAAACAAGCACAACACACACAAATCCCCTTTCAAGGCTAGCATATGGGATTACACATGAATCAGAGATGGATTTTAGCTCCTTTCATGTTCACTGAGCTACTGGGAAGCCAGGGACCAAGTCAAATCAGGATGAAAAGTGAGCTCATGAGGCAGCTGCTTCCCCTTTGGGATAATGGATATCTGAGAAGGGGACAGCAGACTGCCTGTGCTTCTTCCTACCCTGCCATTATCCAAAATGCATCCATGGCAAGGCTGGAGGCAAGCAGCGTGCTGTTTGGGTTGCTGCAAAACTGAGGGGCACCCAAAGATACAAAGAACCCGTTTCTGCAAGAAGGGCTGTGCCTTACACTGAAACAAAAATAGCCTTTTTTCTGAGTGCAAATGGAAAAGAAACAAATATAGAAAGAGCAGGAACTTCAAGAGTATCTCCACAGTGCAATCAGACACTTATTACTGCACAAATGCTCTTACACACTGCCACACCAACAGGGATACATCCAGTCAGGGAGACTGTAGAATGACAGACTGGTTTGGATTGGAAGGGACACTTAAAGATCACCCAGTCCACCCCCCTGCCATGGCCAGGGACATCTTTCACTAGATCAGGTTGCTCAAAGCCCCATCCAACTCAACTTTGAACACTTCCAATTATGAGGCATCCATTTCTCTGGGCATCCCATGTCCCACCATTCTCATCACGAAAAAATTCTTCCTTACATCCCATCTAAATGTACCCTTTTGCAGTTTAAAACCACTGCTCTCTGTCCTGTCACAATCAATACAAAGTCTTTCTCCATCTTTCTTATAAGCCCCCTTTTACATACTGAAAGGTTGCAGTGAGGTCTCCCTGGAGCCTTTTCTTCTCCAAGCTGAACATCCCTGGTTCTCTCAACTTCTCGTCACAGGAGAGGTGCTCCAGCCCTCTGATCATCCTCGTGGCCTCCTCTGGACCCACTCCAACAGGTCTGTGTCTGTCTTATGCTGAGGCTGTGCTGCAACAGTCTTGTGTCACGCAGGTAGCAGAGAGGGAAGAACAGCCTTCCCCATTAAAACCAGCTCCTGGGCACCAGGTGAAGCTTTGAAGGAGGCAACTTGAGGTCCCATCTCCAGCTTTACCAGGAACAGGTGGGCCAGGGAAGGGGAAGAGAAACACAGTCAACATGTCTCGAGTTGACCCTTACAGAGTGAGGAGGCTTCTGTCAACACCCAGCTGACCAAGTGTTTAACTGCCTGCTTACTGTGTAAAGCTCAAAAAAATCACAGGCTTCAGCTGCTTTCTTGCACATATTTCAGTCTTCAGTTTGGTACAGCTCTTTACCTTCCACCTTGCTGGTAACCATCGTGCACAAGGGCTTTTCACACAACATCCACCAGGAGGCAACCAGGCCATGGGTTCCTGCCTCCTCCTCCTCGCCTGGACACACACATTTGTGTGCCCTGCAAAGAGCAGAAGTGGCTTTGCAACCCAGGAGCAGAAAAGCACAAGGGTTTTTAAGAGCCTTCGGTTAGCAACCAGGCTAACTGAAGATTTCTGTTCAGCCAAGAGTCTCAATTCTACAAAACAATCACACATCTAGGAAAGTTTCTCTAATTGTAACCCTTGTGTTAAATGAATGCAGCTCAAGGGCCCTCCAGTTTCCAAGGAGAGGTTTGCTGGAGACGTTCAGGCATCCCCAGCACTTGGGAGATGCTCTCCTAAGGGGCAGGGAACACAGGATGGAACATCTGGGAGCAGAGACTCCATGCCACGCTGCCGTTCTGCCCTCCCCTCCAAAGATATCCTAGGAGCCCCAAGCCGACAGGCTGGCAGCTGATGGCCTCCATACCCCTCTGAGACGCAGCAACAGAGGAGATGAGGGGTGCCCAGCGCCACCACACTGAGGCTCAGGATGGAGGGATGACTCAGGCTGGCACAAAAGCAGGGGTACAGCTGAGTCATGGCCCAGGTCTTTCCTGGCTCCTGCCAGACGACATAGGCAGAACGCTGACACATTACCCATCTTTATGTCACTTCTGGCCCTGTGCTTTTTGTTCCTCCCTCCCTCCACCACCCCCTCCAAGGCTGATTCATTAATATTTTTTAATTCTTCTTAAGCTCAGTGAGACAAAATAATTGTATTTGGGAACAAAAACGACAGCTAGAAAAACCGGTGAACAGAACCCCTGCTGTCGGCATTCGCAGGCACTGCAGCCCCAGTACCCAGGTACAGGTGCTGGCATGACCGTGGCTGGGCGGATCCTGAAGGCCCTTGTTCTAAAGAAGGCCATGGCATGTCACTACCCCCAGTGCAGAAGAGGCACCTGCAGTGTCAGTGCTTGCCAGCACATGCTATGGGTTGAGGGCATGCTGCTGAGCACGTCGTGGCCTGTCCCTGTCCATCCCCTATATTCCAGCTTTGCTATTCGAGACAACACTTCAGACAGGAAACAGATTCATCTTAGAGCCACTGCCTCAACTGTGACAACCCCCTCAAATCACCAGTCCCACCTCTTGCCATACATCAGTCCAATATCATACATTCATAGAATATCTCAAGTTAGAAGGGACTCAAAAGGATCATCAAGTCCAACTCATGGATCTACACAGGACCTCCCAAAAACCAGACAGTATGACTGAGAACAGCGTCCAAATGCTTCTTGAACTCCAGCAGGCTCGGTGCCAGGACCACTGCCATGGGGAGCCTGTTCCAGTGCCCAACCACCCTCCCAGTGAAGAACCTTTTCCTGATATTGGATCCGAACCTCCCCTGTCACAGCTCCATGCCATTCCCTCAGGTCCTGTTGCTGCACACTGCTACCACAACATGGGGGCACAGGAGGGTGTGGGGGCACGCGAGGGTTTGGGTGCTGGCCATTCCCACAGCGTGCTGGAGGCTCAGGGCCAGACACATCCCCTGCACACGGACACCAGGAACAGCTCCATGTATCTCCAGCTTGGGCCACATGCTGACCTCCACTGAAAGCACAGCAGCAGAGCTTTGAGCAATCTGCCATTCAAGGCTGGCTTCCAGCACCTACCTTGTCAATTACAAAGAAGCTAAAAATAGCAGAGGAAGGGGAAAAAGAGCAAAACCACACGTTTGTATTGCAAAAGCTTTGGAATCAAAACTGCTGGACTGAGACATTACTGACAGCAAAAGAGAAATTCCTGAAAAGCACAACTAGGTCAAAGAGATGACACCTATCAAGATGGGAAAGCTCATTAGTCTCACCCAACCTGATGAGCAAAATTAATTGCAGACCATGGCAAAGGCAAGGTCTGCCCCCACACCCTCCCTGCTGACATCAAGATCAGCTGTAGGATACCTTAGCTAATGCCCATTGATTCATCAACTCCTTGGCACTAGTTCATTAGTTCAGATACCAGAAAAATGAGACCACCTGGGAATTGGGACATTTTTGTTGCAGTTTGGTGATTTAATACCCCTCAGCTGCTCATTCTGTGCTGTGCTGACCAGGTCTGTATCCAACACCGCTACTTGCACCCATCCATCACATCTCAATGCACTGCTTATCTGCTCCCTCATGGGCAAACTGAAAAGAAGGTATATACCATCTAACTACAAACGCACTTATAAAATGAAATCCACATTTATTTATTTTTTTCTGCAGGCATTTTAGCCCAGAATCTATCCCTCTGTAGCCAAAAGGTACTTCCTAGGCACAGAGCAAAATGCTCTTGCACAGACTGGAGTTTGAATTCAAGACACCAACTTTATCACAGACAAGACCTTGCCTAACAAGGACTGCTGCAGAAGGAAACAATGACTATAGTTTCTCCATGTAAGAAGCTGAACAGTCAAAGCATCATGAAAACCACAGTTGCGAGATCCTGGTCCACTGCGTGCACAACTCAATTGCAAAATGAGTCTTAGAAGTACATCTGCATGGGAGACCCCCCCAAGTGAAACCTCTTGCCACTGCAGTAACACCGCTGGCAGCAATCTTGGTCGCTACCAGCCAATTTTAAAGCCAGTTTGGGCATCTCTGGATGAACAGTGTATCAACATGCACATGTGCAGTCCCCAAAGTGGCTTGCAGTGGGGTGTGTACTCCTATGCCACTTCCAGCAGGAGGAGGATATCACATCCAGCCGGTGGGTTGCTAGGAAGCAAACTTTGGGGATCAGGCCATTTCACTTATGCTATGAAATAATTCAGACAGCCACTGAGGGTAAACTCCCTCTCACTCCATTAACCCCAGCAGCAGCAGCCTCATCCTGCTGAAGTGGCTCAGAAAAGTGTCTGTACAGTTTTCCCATTCACTCAGGATTTGCCAGCTGGTTGCTGCCTGTCTGCAGCAGAACTGATCCACACCTCCTAGTGCATCCAGCTCACAATGTTCTGCTTTCTCTGCCATGTCCTCATGATATCTGTCCCTTACGATTAGCATTGCAAACATCCAGATCTGAAGTGCTCCGAGCTTACTGCACACTGAGAAGTGACTGGGACTAGTTCACACATGGTAAGATCTCTTCAGGCCCACCACATGCCTGAGTTGATATTTTGAGGTTTGCAATTAAGTTTAGCCTGTCATTACACCTGTCAGCACAAAATGGTAAGGAACAATTGTAGAACCAGGCAACTATGCACAGCGTGGGGATGACTGAGAGGTTTCCGCCTCTGCTAGGGAAGGTCAGTTCAACAGAGGAATGAGGACCAGCCTCACAGAGGAGATTCCTCCAAAGGTGCAACTTCAGTACTGCCTCCTTTCCTGTAGCACGTGTCTACGTGCTTTGTGCTGGGAGCACTGAAATGCCTTTTGCACACGTGCTTACCCATCACCCTGGCCCAGCAGCTCATGTGCAGCCCCCCAAGCTACCATGAAGCTCCTGGTTCAGTGTAGCCCAAACCAACTCCTCACTCTGCTGTAACTTCAAGGGGTTGCCACACACACTGTGATACTGCAGACATGAGCATCTGGAAATCAGGCATGTCCTGGTCAAGAGATAATGTGATGAGGAACAGGACCTGCAGAACCTCAGGGAGCTTAAAAGCTTGCACAGACCTCAGTGCAAGCTCATCCTTATGAATTTATTTCTTGCTAAAAGCACCTCACGAGAGCCCTTATCGCAGGACTCCCTCGCCAGGCACAGCGGGAAGGAAAAGATAAAGATGCTGAAAGAAATGTTAATCCAGCTTGATCCAACCATGAGCAACACAGAGTCTCTGCTCTGGTTAGGAATCAAGGTTTGTCCTCGTGCCCAAAACACAAGTGTCATTTGGAGACATCAGCAGAGGCAAACCACAGGAGACAGAAATCCACACAGCTTCAGGACTTACCTCCACCCATTTTCCATTGACTTCCATGAACAGGACACAGAAGGGGTCGGATTTGGAAGTGACATCCCTGTCCAGAAGGTTTTGGCCGCAGACGGACAGCTCGACTTTGCAGACGCAGTACTGGGAGCCGATAGGCCCCGCTGGCGAGGGAGTCCCAGTGTACGCCATGGACTCCAGCAGCAGCAACCCCAGGCAGTCTGTGGGACACGAGAGAAAGGAGAAAGACCTCAGGGCAAGCGGAAAGGCAAACAGCCACACAGCCGCAAGAAGTGCTGGATGCAAAATCATTTACAAGGCTTTCCTGGCAGTCAAGCACCTGCCCTGCCCGGTCATCATCCCCATGTGGATGCTGTACCAGGCTTCCTGAGTGGGAGCCCAGCAGAACAACAAAATCCTGCTGTGGCTTTGCTCCACTAATAAGAGGTTTTCAAGGAAAGGTGACGTCTTCTGTTTAGCCCCCAAAAGAGCAGGAGGAAACGAGGCAGCATCTCGGGCACAGCAGCAGAGCTGGCAGAAGGCAGCAAGCCCAGCATGGCTATCGCGGCCCTCGCCTCTGCCTACAGACATCTCACCACAGCTGTGGGGAAGGGGAAGGACCAGCAAGTATGGACCAGTACTAGGAGGAGAGGAGACTGAACTCGTCTAACCAGCCTGTGCTGGAACAAGTTCTCGATCCCACATCACAGAAGGTGTCCCCTCCTGCCTGCCTCACCTCTGCGTTATCGGAGCCACCCAGGGGTGCAAGACCAGCCTCAGGCACGTACCCACGCCTTGGGTACACAAACCCTGTGGGCTGGTTAGAAAGCCCTCCCAGCACAGGAGGGAGCTGACTGTGCAGGGTGGTGCAAAACATGACTTGAGGTATTTGGAGGTAACAGCCACACCACCGAGTACTCTGCCAGGTCTCTTGCTGACATCTCCAAATTACAATTTCAAATCCTAGCATGGGAAGTGTTCCCAGCCTCTTTCTCCAGCATGATTTGTCTTTTGTGGGGAGAAATTACACTTCCATTATACTTTTCAACATGAAAATTGGTCATCGTCTGACACTCTGAATGGCCGGGGAGCAGTCACAAGTCTCAAAGTGCAGGGATTTGCTCCCATGTGTGGGTCCTGTGAGCTGGCCCACAGGAGCACCAAGGACTGCCCTTGAGCTGATCCAGCAGTCTCACAGAAGCAGCCCTGCACTCCCAGGCTGTCCCTGCTGACGGACAGGTTTGTTCCAAGCCACGATGGCCAGACTTGAGCTCTGCCCCTAATCATCATAAAGAAAGGGGTGAAACCTTGTGGCTCAGTGAGGTGGAGGGAAACTCTAGCCCATGGTTCTGGCTCAGTCCTGCTGCCAGCCTTTCACCAGACCAGTGGCAGTGGCTCTGGCAGCAATTAAAAAGCAGCATTAGCTGGTTGACTGAAGAGCCAGGCCAATATGACAACCATATGACCTGGTGCACAGGATGAGTTACAGGACCTTGAAAAAGCTCATTTGTTATAAGAAGAGCTTACCAAAAGTCTGCAATCAAAGCTATTTCACTGAAATAAATGGGAGCTTTATACCATTATTAATATGACAACCCACTTGACAGTTTTGCTTTCTGATGTGCAGTCCACTTGCGAAAAACGTAAGATGGCTTCAACAGAAAAGAGAGAAGGGAGAAAAGGGGAGAAAAAAAAAGAGAGGTAGTAGCATTGTCAGATTAAGTTATACTAATAAATGCTTGTGGCTGGGGTTGCTGTTGGAAAGAGAGCTCTGCCTGTCAGCTGGTTCAATACTTTTCCCCATAGCTCTCTTCGTCAAGAGTGGTTCCTGGCTCATCCACTTTATCTCAAAACCTCAAACACCACCATCTTCTTTCCCCCGACAAGCCATCTGCTGCTGTTTGGCATTGAAACCCCAATTAATATTATTTGTTTATTCTCCCTGGGCACAAGTACCAGCAGGCGCTGCTGCTGCCGGCTGCTAGGAGCCGTGCTCCTGATAGAGAGGGAGCAGGGATGTCACTCTGGGCGCCCAGCCTCGCGTGCCCCTGCCATGCTGTGGAGTCCCATGAAGGAGGCAAACAGTTTTCCCTTACAAGGCTAAGCCTTCCTGCCCTGTCTGCTAAGATTTCTGCTGAACAGCAGCCTGACTAATTCCCGGTGGTACAAGCTCTTTATCCCAACCTGCTGATCATCCAACTGACAAGGAACAGGCAGGAGTGGCACAACCGTTTCAGCTCCAGAGGAACCCAGGAACCTCTCCAGAAGAAGACAGCTCCATCCCTGGTTGTGCACACACATGTCCATCCCCTCTCCAGAACAGCCACCAAGTCCCAGCCCCACACAGAACGTGCTCCCGTACAGAACAGCTCCACCTAACACCATCATTCCCAATTCCCAGCAACGAGAAATCAGTGTACATGAGGAACCCTAATCTGCTGCAACCCTGAGGAGAAATACTCACTTGCTTCTTAAACTGGCTTCAGAATTAGGTGGAAGAAGTAATTCTGGCCCCTCCACCTTGAAGCCCTTACTGCCTGCAGGCACTACCTGCTTGCTCCTCTCCAAGCCCACACTGCCAGTTGTGGCTGAAATGACGATTTTTTTTTTTAATACACAGATCATGCAATTGATGTCTTAAAATAGCCAGTCCTGTTCTATTTATGCTGCTATCTGCCTGCTACTCCCTCCAAAAAGAAACACAGTGCAGTTGTGCTGATGTGGATGGGGTCCTGCTGGAGTGGGAGATCTGGGTTGGGTTTTTCCATCTCCCCTTCCCCCCAGATCCCGACGTTGCCTCACACAAAACAGAGGAAGCAAATGACTCAGTGGAAAAAGCTTTTTTTCCCAGGGCTGACTGGCACCAAAACATCCTCTGAGCATGCTGAGCATCGCCTGCACTCCAGCCCCTGCTGAGCCTCCGAGAACGCTGGCAGCGCGGGAAGCTCACAGTCAAAGCATCCATGGAGAAAAAGAGAGGTGGCCAGTGCTGGCTGGGACTTGCTTCCAGTCCAGGTGCCCAAAATCAGGGACTGGGACACTGGCCTCTTCCTCCCCTCCACCTATGGACCACGTGAGCCTGGTGTCATTACAGAGGTGCCCCGCACGCAACTACCAAGAAGGCAAAAGGCAGCAGGACGATGCCACCGTCCTTTCCCCACAGCCGTGATAAAGATCATTTTTCCACCAAGGAGCTGCTGATCCATCTGGCCCTCAGAGGCCAGCTCTCCACTGAGGATGGAGATGCCCAAGAGACAGGTGGACCTCTCACACCACACACCAGCTCTGGTCCCTCTGGACATGTCCAGGTGACTGCACCCCATGCCCTTTGCCAACACTGTGGTGCTGGAGCCCAGTGGCTAGGGCACAGCAAAGGGGTCCCGTTCTAACTGTCCCTGGCTGCACTCCAAGCACCTCACCCTCAGGTCAGCACGTGACTGAGCTTTGGGCCCATGAAGCTCCTGAGAGCATCTCTCACCAAGGCCAAAGAGTCAGCAACTTTCCCCTTGGCCAAGCTGCCCATGCCCTGTGGAGCTGCTCCTCTTCCTCTGCAGGCACAGCAGCTGTGTGTTTGCAAACCAGGCTAGGGGATGGATTCACCTGACAACTAACTCATATAAAGAGTATTTTTCTCAGCCAGGTAAGCTCCCCAAACAATACACCATGTACCCATGGAAATGCCAACGGCAACACAGAGATGGGGCAGGAGGCCAAAAGCATCCGTGACGCCGTAGTAGGGCACGGACACATGTGCATGTCCCAGCATCGCCCATCTGCTCAGCGTCCAGCCCGGGGAGCAGTCTCTGGGCAGAAGCACATTGGGAAGAAATGGGTCTTGGCCACCCGTGTCACCCCCTGCAGCATGTACCTCTGGGCTGGGCAATGGCACACATCCAGTACCTCCCCCAGGGCAATGGGATGCTTTGAACTCGGGGGAAGTGGAGCTGGCACCAGAGCCAGCTCTCCATCATTATAGATTCCAGTCCCTCCTCCTTTTTTTTTTTGTTCTCGTCTCTCTGCATTCGCTGCCCTAAATTAAGTCCTCCGACTCACTTGGCATCCGCAGCCAAATATTCTCCTAACATATAATCACAGCTGCCAGGTTCGTGCTTATCGCGCTGCCACGTGGCTTCCTGCTGAAAAGCACGCCAGGCTGCGGCTGCCCGGCTCCCAGCAGAGCGGGTCCAGCCCCAGCGGGGGCGTGCATCTGCCCCGTCCCATCTCCCCACCTCCAAGTTGCACCCCAGGAACGTGGCAAGGTGTTTCTGCAACATCTGACGCTGGCCACAGCAGATGCCTGAAGAAGAGTCCTCAGAACAGGAGGGTGGAGAGATGCGTTCCCCATATCCCCACACCACACAGTCCCAGCACTTCACACAAACTGGGCAATTCACGCTTCAAGGACCTCCCGAGATGGACGCATCTCTGCACTTGACAATCTTTGAGTGCTGTTTCCTATGTGACTCTGTCCCCCCCAAGGCTGCTCGGTGTCCACAGCGTCCTGCAGCGAGGGATTCGGTGCCCAGCAAGTGCTGCAGCCACCCAGAAGAAAGGGGAGCCCCAGGGCAATGCACACATCCTCTCCTCCCTCCTCCAGGAGAGAAGCACGCCACACTGGCCACAGTAGGGTGGTTTTAAGCATTAACAGGAAAAAAAAAATAAAGATAAAAAAGAAAAAAAAAGGAAGATAAAAACTCTCACACCATCACACCAGGTCAGAGTTTGCATTACTACAGGAAACAGATGCATAGCTTTCGGGAAGCAGAAGAACAATAACTCCTCTTCACTGGGATGAAGGTGAGCAGTGCTTGTACTGGGGAGAGCATAAAGACTGCGGGCGTGCAGAGCATCTCAGCAGGTCTTGAGGCGATGCCACAGCGGGGTGAGCAGCCAGAATTTGGGTTTGTGCATCCCAATCCACCTTTTTCATGGCACTTTAAGCAAAACATTCTGGGGGCTTTTGTAACGTTAGCAGTACCCTCAAACTTAAGTGATTTCCCCTCCTTTAAACTAAAAGTCAACAAACTTCACAGAGAACACATGGTACATTTGAAACAGCTCCAGAAGTACCAGACTCATGGAAAGTCCTTCTGGGTCCCTCTTGGAAGCCCCCCAGTCCCCCTCCTTTGGGAAGATCACTGATTTCTGCGAGGCTTCACAGAAGCCACCCGTGACTCAGTTTACCTATGCAGGCTGCTCCACTACAGTCAATGGCAGAAGCACGTTCCTCTTTTGGAAAACAGGAGAGATGACAGATGGCAACCAGGCAGGTAATTCTGGGCTCATACAGAGGACACAGGCAGCAGAGACCCAGCAGGAGAGCAGAGGGAGGAAGAAGTGCATGGGAAAATGGGTTGTCAGAAGATGGCAACAAAGGAGAGGAGCGTTAAGAAACTGGCTGCCCTGAGCAGCGGAAAAAAACTGAATACGCAGCAGACACACAGCTGGAGAAGTGAGCCAAGGCTAGGGTGGGCTGTGATGGATGCCCGATGCGTGTCCGCCACCCCACACCATCACAGCCTGCATCAGCTCCCTCCTATCAACAAACACGGTCATCACCACAAATATCTCGCAAAGCAAAAACGTTCGCCGTTCAGTCTCGCCTAGGCAACACGGAGGATTCACCAGCCCACACCTGGTGTTAGTAACAGCCTCACTACCTTCCAAGCACCCGTGCAATTAGTCACACACACAGCACTGTCCTCTTCTGCAAGGCTCTTCTGCAAATGCCTCTCCTGCTGGGAGCACCGGACCTCCAGCCCTGCAGATCGGCTGTGTGCCCGGCACGAGGGGCGCGGACGCAGCACAGAGGCAGGCAGGCAGCCCTAGACCGGCACTGCTGGAAATGCAAACCTCAGCCCAGCCCACCAGGGAAGCACAAGGGGCCTGACACAGCAGAAAAAAAAAAAGGTTTCAAGATGACATAAATATGTCATCTCCCAAATAAACCCTTCCTGGTGGAAGCCATCCCTAACGCTGCTTTGCCAGGTAATTGCTGCTTGTGCTGACAGCAGGTTTTCTTGCACCACTGCTGCAAAATCCCGTCTCGAGCAAGCTGTGACGATGGCCAGCGGCCTGGGGCCACCTCAGTGCTGACTCCAGCATGACCCTGGGCGCATCTCACCTCTCTCTCCCCTGCTTTGCCTGCCCTCGCTCGGTGCCGTGGTGGTTCCTCACTGCACGCTCAGGAGCAGGTGTGATGTGACGGGCTGACCGCACCAGGAGCTGCCACACAGCCCCAGCCCCCCCGGAGAGGCTTTCTAAAGAAACAAAGCTTATGTGCCCACAGTTTACCTATTTACATCACTTCTTTCCCAAAACCCCTCCCTAGAGTACTTTCCAAACAGACTTTCCAGACAGATTTTAGCCAGGGAAAACCTCAACACAACCTCAGCTCTTCTTGGACAGCAAAGAGCCTGGCCACCGGGCACAGGAGCCACAGAAAATTCGGCTTCCCTCAATCTCCAGGGACTGCTTTGCTTCCTGAAGTCAATCTCACTTGCACTGTCCCAGCTCACCTTCAAAATACAGAAAGGTGAAGCTATCACCAGAGTTTTGATGTTGACTGAGCCCTGAGGTGCTGCACCTCCTCCTGCAAGTCCTCCTCCTGCCTCCTTCATTTCATGCAAAGATCCCCCCAAATCCAGGCAGGACAAGCCACCCGAAACGTCCAGCTCCTCTCCAGTGTCAGCTCTTAAATGAAAAGCCCCTGCCCGCTGGCCCTGGCAAGGTTTGTAGCCCAGCAGGCCGTGCCCTGCTTGCCAGAAACATCTCATCGAGGGTGACGATGGGCAGAGCCCAGGAGGCCACCGGGCACAAGGAAATGATGATGTTCCTTCTGCACGGGCATCCCACCTTGCCGCGGTGACCACAGCCTCCCACCGCATGGGCTGAGGACATGGGACAGCTGGCCTGGGGACAGGGAGGGGGTGACAGCCTGCGGCTCCAGGGAGAAATTCACATGGAAAATGAGGTCCCACTGGAAAATGGAAATGGGTCGCAGAGGCACGCTCTGAATGCAGATGCATCCTGGCACTGCTTTTTGTCTCCAGGCGCTACCAGGGGAGGCTAAAACGTCCTGTCACCTGCTGCTTCCCCCAGACACATGCTCTGTTTCAATACAGTAAAATGCCTTTTGGTGACATCTAAATTAGTTTATCATGGGGGAGAGAGTGAAAGGCATCTTTAGTGGTCTGGGAAATGGTTCAAACACTTTTTTTTTGTGGTTGGGTTGCTCTGAAGCGATCGAATGTGCATGGTGGCATTCGGCAGCCCTCACTGCAGGTGCAGCGTGACCGGCCCCTCGGTCCCCAGGGGCACAAACCCCACTGCTCAGTGAGGTCAGGGCTGGCCGAGAGAGCACGTCTGTGCCTGCAGGACCGCTCCTGCTCCCTGCCCTGGGCCACCCCCAGCCCAGCAGCTCCAGATGCTCAGGAGCATCCCCTTGGGATGCACCCAAGGGCAGCTCCCACCCACAGCACCACCACAGGGAGATCGCCCCCAGACACGGACGGACGAGGCACAGCAGGGGACACTCACCTACACAGCAGAGTGGTCACCACCAGCCGAGGGAGCACCCCAGCCCATCCTTGGTTCCCCGCTGCCGACTCACCTGGGCTATTCTGGGAGCTGGCAGGGGAACAAGCAAGAGCAGGTACCTCTGGGGGAGATGTGGTGATGTGGGCAGCTCAGGGCACTGTGAGCCTTGCTCAGCGCCTGCCTTGTTCCTCCTGGCTGCAGATCAACCAGGGCCACAGCAGACCCTGAAGACGCGGCACCCCGAAGGTGAGCCAGCTGGGTCGGCTGAAATGCAGATCACAGCACACCCAAAACAACCGTGGCCATCAGAGGGGGACAGGACACAGTGCCAGGGAGGCCATGCAGACAATGCCACTTGGAGTCAGAGAACTGAAAGCTCTGGAGACTACAACATCATGCTTCTGTTTGTGCACAAAACCTTTTGTCTAAGGTAAAGCATTCACAGATATCCCACACGAGTTTACCAGGGCTGTCTGAAAGCAGCCCAGAGCTGTGTGTTCACTGAGTCCCACCGCAGCACAGCTTGGCCGGGGCCCTTCTGCCATGGGAGCGGTGCAGACGCCTTGACCTTGCCCTTCCACGGGAGCTGGGACGGGGAGTAATTTAGGTGCTGACACAGGAGAAGTTTGTCAGTGGCCAGCAGAGGGATATCAGGGAAGAACTCACTAACCAGCATCCCAGCTCTGACAAGCAGCAGCTCAGGTTTTGCCTTTGTGTCCTGAAGAGCCCCATGCAGCTTCTCCAGCCCCAAGGGCAAGTGCTGCTGAGGGGAAGAAGCACCGCTCCCCTCCCTGCGATGGGCGAGGGCAGCTCACAGCAGCCAAAAAGCCTCCCGCAGGGGACAAAGCCCAGGAGGCTGCGGGAGATACTGCTCTCCTGCCAGGGGATGGCACGTGGGCTACAACACACCCAGAGCACGGGTCACCCAGGCTGCAAGCCCCATCCCGAGCTGGCAGCAGTCCCGGGGACCTGCCTGGAGAAGAGGGGACACTGCCAGCCCTGCCTTTGGTCACCAGCTGGCTCGCAATGCCTGGTGCCCTGCTGCCGTTCGGGATGCAGGACTGTGAGGAGGGCCAGCAACAGTCAGGGGATGCTTTGAGGAAGCTGGGCAGGTGGGAGCGATGATCCCCTTCCCATTCCCGCACGCACAGTCAGGCTCAGCTTCAGCCGTAAGCGCCTAAAAAGCAACTCAGAAGCCCAGCTAGGAGCTGAGACATGCCAGCAGCAGCCTGCTTCTCCTGGGCACCCCCGTCACCCGTGCTGCAGGACTGCAGGACAGGACCCACGTCCTCGCAGAGGTCCCGCACCCACAGAAAGAGGAGTTCTCGGTAAGCTGGGCATGAGAAATAAAACATGCTCCTGGCCAGCAGGCAGCCTGCAACGCCACCCACCCTGACCCTTGAGCAGAGTCCGTCCCAGGACTTGGGAACAAAGGGCAGCAAGGTTTGCTCTCCAGCCTGCTCTGGATGAAGTCTAAAAACGTCATCACCCAGCACTTCATCCCCAAAAAAACCTCCTGGAAAGAAGTCACCCGCCACGATGGGCGCAGGGACAGCACGAGCACCGCGCTCACAGCAGCGGCGGTGGTTATGCACAGTGCTCACCCGGTGGGAAGCTGCAGGCCTCGTCCTGGCAAACAGAAGCAAGGCTTGCTCCTCCACCCCTGCGGTGACAGAGGGAAGCGGCTTTATTGCCAGTGCAATACTTCACAGAGACCAGGCAGAGACCTAGTGTGTTCAGAAGAGCGCTCAGAAAATCACACACTGGAAAAAGACAAAAAAATAAAAATAAAAATAAAAAATAAATCCTCTAAACCTGAGAGAAAAAAGACAGGTTGCGATGGCTGGGACCAGGAGGCAGCCCAGCCCCGGCTGGCACCAAGCACCCACAGCTCGCTGCACGCTCAGTGCTCGATAGCTGCTCACAAACCAGCACCGGTTCCCAGCACGGCAGCAGAGGGTTGCTGCTCAGAAATGGAGAGGGGAAAGCGAGAGGCAGGGCAAGATAGGATCATGAGAGCATCGTCCGCTGCGAACATGCCACAACGGCCGAGCCGCACAGACCCAATTCCAGTTGCCATTTGCAAGCAGGTTTGGCTTAGACACACTAAGACAACCACATATTTTTGCTTGAATACAGGCTTCCTCTTGGGCTCAATTTAAGGAAATCTGTGATTTAGGGCAGAAAATATTGTGATGTCACTGTGAATCCTGGAGCTAGCATCAAACCCTCCACGAGCTGCATCTAAAGAGAAGCAAACGTAAACCACGAATCCCATGGCAGGGATTCTCCTCTCGGACGCGTACTCCTTGTGGAACGAGCTTGGGGGAGGACACAGCGTGCTGGGGACTGTGGGCAGATTGTACCTTCCAGCCACTGCTTTTGAATTTTCTCACCCTGATAAATATCTGTGGGTGAAATTATTTTTTCCTTCTATACCCAGCATACTGAGTGCATATTGGCTATTTGACTTATTAAAGGCTTATCTAATGTATTAAAACCAAATACCTGGCTTTCTGAATTTCAATCGAATTCCTATTTCTAGCCAATACCCATCACGAGTGAGGGAAAAAAACATTACTTCAGTAATGAGAAACACCTTTAAGCATTTACTAATGCCACTGCCGGCCAGCGCAAGCACTCGGTGTTTGCTGAGCAGCCAAACTTCAAAGCCTCTTCCCTGATACTATAAATAAGTATTAATTAAGTTTTGTGCAACACTTGTTCACACTGCCACACTGCCACTGAACCACAACGCTGCTGGGGAAAGAAATGCTCTGGGTGCAGGAGAGGCAGCAAGAGCTCGTCCTTCCCTCCGCTGAACAACATCGAGCATCTGCCGTCCGCCAACTCGTGAGCACTCCGACGAGCTGGGTATAAACTGGGCGCTGAGTTCAGCGGGAGGGGGATGCAAATGCCCACCAGCACTGCATGCACTGGCTTTCACCAGCAAGCAAAGCGAAGAGTACCCGGAGTCCTCGCTTGGGCAACGGCACCAGTGACGTTCCCACGGGCTGGAGCTCACCCTGACGCTGCACACAGGTGAAGCCACATGCTCAAGATCCGCTTTTTTTCCTGAATTATTATATTTCATCTGCCTGCTTCGCAGCAGAGATGCTGCCAGGCTGGCACTTGACGCACAAAGCTTCACCCTGATGTGGATTTGTTTGACAGGGACACAAAACCCTGAACGCCGCTTATAATGAGAGTTAAGCCTGATAAATTCTCAGCTCCTTTCCAACAGCTTTAAAAATTGCTGGAGGGAATACAAAATTTGCTTTACATGGTTGCACAGCACTGGACTTGCTGTTTAACAGCAAAACGCATGTTCCCAGCTCTTTGGATTTTTAAAATAAGCCTCTCAATGTCTGATGTTCCTTCTTAAATCCTCACTGCCTGGAATTGCATGGTCATGGAAAACCTGGGGCTGGGGGACAGTGACTAATTTAGACTTGAGCTTTTTCCTGCTGGATACTGGAAAGAGGCAAAAAATCTGCCAGTTCCCAAACCCAAAGCCACAGAAAAAGCAGCACGTGAATAAAAAGTGCAGTCATTGTTAATGAATACTACATTTGCTTATTTTTCTGATGCTTTAAAGACATTGTTACGACTACAGCACATGGCCTCCCAACTCACCTGAGTTCCTGGGAATTACTTTTTCCCTTGCTCCTGTGATCAGAACAAACAACCCGCCTGGACAGAACAACACAAGCAGCCAGGAGACTGAGCTAAAGCTAAAATGACGACTCAGGTCTCTCAACAAATATTTTACAGAGGTTTTAAGACAAGCCATAACGTTGTGCTTTTGGTGTTTGTTTTTTTTTGTTTGTTTGTTTTTTGGGGGGAGGGGGAGAATGTTCAATTCCTTTTTTCACGCCACTTTGTTGTTTGGCTCCTGCCAGGAACACAGTTTCAAACACCTGCCCACTCCCCAGTGCCAAAATTTACCTTTTCTTCTCCTTCCCCCACCCTGCCATTGAATGAAATCCAAAGCTCTCAAATAATGAGCTCCTTATGAGAGCTGGCAACCCTGAGCTGGGACAGGAGGCTGCAAGTGCTGCTCTTCCATCAATTAAGGCCGTGTTATGTCCTCGGTGCTCCGACAGCTCCAGGAGAACAAGCCCCGCTTCACGGTCACACAGACGATGCCCAGCAGCTTTCCCCAGAGGCAAACGCTGCCCGCAGAGGTTTCCACTGAAGTCAGTGGGAAATTCTTTCCACCAGGTTTAACAGAAGTAGGAAGGTGGGTTAGTGGTCCCAGACCATTCGCACGCCACACTGAAATTCCCAAAAGTGCTAAAAGGCAGACAAGGCCCATACAATTCCAGTGCACAACTGGGCAGACTGGTAATCATGGGGGAGCTAGCAGCCGCTCCAGCACCGCACAGCTCCTCTCTTTTGGGGTGAGAGAGGGGCATCGTTGGAAGACGATGCTGCTGGGGAACGCTTGACTCGCTGCATGCAGAAACATCCCCACAGCAGGAAGAGCATCCTCACCAGCAGCTCGAGCGGCCGAGCCCCAGGAGGGTTTTCCTGTGGTAGAAACCCAGGTGCACAGGGCCAGTGCCCTGCTCGTCCAGCACTGCCCAGCACTGCCCGGCCAGGCACCAGGGGCCCGCAACCCCCTGGGAGCAATGGCTTCTTGAATGAAAGAGGCTGTGAGCAATCGGTGCAGGGTCCTTGGCTCTGTCCCCTCCCCGGGAACACGGACACCCCCAGGGCAGAGCACTGATGTGGCCCTTGGTGATCTCCTTTCCCTCTGACCACCCAGCTGAGCCCAGGCAGCGAGGAGGGAGCAGCTCCACGGCTGGACTCTCAGACACCAGCCCCAACCACGCTGCCCATGCCCCCGGAGCCACAGCACCACAACAGCCTCAGAAGGCAGCTCCAGGACCTCTCACCTCCCCAGAACAAGCGCTGGGGGCCATCCGCGCCCCGGCCAGGCACACTTTGCCTGGCACCTTCCCTCCACACTGTCCTGTCTGGGATGTAGGGCATCCCAGAAGCAGTGGCAGATGTTGCAGCAGAGAAACAAAAATGAACCTCATCAGAAAATGTGTATCCCAGGCTGTCATGCAGCTGTAATCAAAGCAAATGCATCGCTTCCCTGAGGTTACTCCATGAAAACATCCTCCTCCTACTCAGGTCTCCAGCAAGGATCCTTTCCCCACGCCCTGAGCTTTTGTTCCCAGCCTTCCTCATCGCTCTGCTCTCTGTCCCCCCGGACAGGGCTCACTCCAAGGTGATGTCTGACCCATAATAAAACACTCCTGACCTCAGAAAAGTAGAGCGATACCGCACACTGTGTAAGAAAGCCCCAGTACTGGCCCTACTGCTAGAAATCCCTGACTCAATCCTTCCTACCAGCAAGCCCCCCCCGGCTCCCAGCGCTCGGGGACGGGCGCGCACGGCCAGGGCTGCGGCAGGTCCTTCGGCAGAGGCAGATGCCTGGAGGCAGGAGCCGGGGCAGCGATATGGGATGCGCACAGCGCTCGCACCAGCCCGATTCTGACCCCAGCTCCAAGGGAGCACCTCCAGGAGGCTTCAAGTCCAGAGCTCGGGTTCACAGGGACCTTCCCAGCCCCTTCGTGCCAAGCAGCGCAGGGTTGGGCAGCCAGCAGCGGGCATCCAGCCCCTCGGAGGTGTTCCTGCCGCCGCTGCCCGGAGCTCTGCTCTCCGCTCAGCCCTGCAGCTCCCGCTCCGCCCAGCTCGTTGCGAGCAGCTCCCCCGGGCGCGTCTGCCCGCAGCCCAGCTGCCTGCGAGCCGTCGGCTCACCGAAACCGGGGTGACTCCCACGGAGACTTCCAGCGCCAGGTCCCCAGCCCGGCAGAGCTGCCCGGAACGCATCTCCCCGCCCGCCGTCCTGCGGGCACGGCTCGGGCACCCGGGCTGCTTCCCGCGGGGACCCCACGGACCCCCCGAAGACGCACGAAGGGCACCGGGGCCCCCGCGTACCCCGCGGAACGGCCGAAGCCCCGGGACCCCCGGGCTCCCCCCGGCGGGGCTCGGCGCTCCCCGGGCTGTCGGCTTCAGGGGCGCGGGCGGGGGCCGGGGAGGGGGAACCGGGGAGCGGCGGAGAGGGCTCGGGGCGGCCGCTGAGCCGCGCTAGGGGCTGGAGAACCGCTTCCCCGCGGCCACAGCGAGCAGGCCGGGCAGAGCAACAGGCGCGCAGCCCCGCCGGGCTCGGGGAGGGGGAGAAGGGAACGCCAAGGCTGCGGGCAGGGGCGTCCCCGCCCTGCCCCGAGGGCTGTCACCTCCCCAGGGGCGCCCGCCGCCCCTCGCCCCCTGCCCTCCCTCGCCGCCCCCTGCCCCGTGCTCACCGCCGCGGGCCGGGCCGGGCCGGGCCGAGCAGCTCCCGCGGGGGCTCAGCGCCTCGCCATGGCCGCTGCCCGCCGCCCGCCGCCGCCTTCGGGGGGCGCGGCCCGCGGGCGGGGACCGCAGGCGGCAGCGGCGGCAGCACCGCCCCCGCCCCTTCCTCCTCCTCCTCCTCCTCCTCCTCCTCCTGCCCCGGGCGGGGAAGGGGCGCAGTTGGGCCCGTACGGCCGGCGGGGTGCCTAGGGGTGCCAGCATCGTTTGGGGCTCGCGGCGTCGAGGCGGGACGTCGCGCACCGCCTCGTTGGCGTCCGGGGTGCTGCTCGCTGTTCTGGGGTGTTTTCTGCCGTCGTCATCCCCCGAAGTCCTTCTCTGGCGCTAGCTGTGCTCCAGAGGAACGTTCCGCTCAACGCATATGTTGCAATAACGCCTCTCGCTAAGGGCACGTTTTCCAGTAGAAGCAGGATCCACTCGAAGTTTTCCCCTTCGGCTGTTTCACGGCCCTTCGCTCTGCAAACGCGGCTGGAAAAGCTTCCAGACAAAAGCAGGGGAAAGGTTTGCAGATGACTTCCCATGTTGTTTCCCTGTGAAGAAAGCACAATTTCGTGGGAGCAGCACCCCAAGGGGTGCTTCTGACGGACACTGGGTACCAGCTGGGTCAGCCCTGCCTCGCCAGCTGGAACCCGGCCCTGCACCACGCTGGGACGATGCCGGCAGTTTGCCTCCCCTGCTCCCCACAGCAAAAGGCTGCATAAGCAAGGGGAACGGGCAGCCCTCTGACTCAGAAGCCACCGGGCCTCCTGCCACCTGCTGCAGCCAAGGAGCTGCCTTGCTTTCCCCTCTGGACGGCTGTCGTAGGGGTTTGCACCCGATACACCATTAGCAGCCTGACCTGATGCTTGGCCAACACATCAGCAGACGTAAGGGATATTTATACAGATATTTCTGAGATGGAGATAGGGTAATCAGGCTGCAAGCATGCCTTTGAGGCTTCAGATTAAATGTCATCTTTGTTTGTATAGGGCCCTTTATTGCAGCTTCTGTTCATAGTTTTAAAGACCACAGTCAACAAGAGCAAGTCCCAGCGTCCCCCTCACCAGCTTTCCCCTCTCCTGCAGCTTGATTGCTTAAAGCTGGATGAATTTTAAGGCACTAAGGCAGATTTCCCTGCTGATACTGTCCCTCCCTTCCCCAGCCCCGCGCCCTTCCTGGCTGCCTGGCCGCCCCTCGCCCAGCAGCAGGGCAGGGGCACGCAGGATGCTCCTGCTCTGCCCAGGCAGCGCGCCTTTTGGGGGGCACATCTGAACAAAAGCTGAGCCCAAATGCAGGTTTCTAGGAGCAGAATCCTTCTTCCTGTGTTAACCCAGCCAGAAGCTAGCGCAGCAAGGAAGGAGGCTGTGCCCGAAAGAGGGATTCAGCCGGTATCTGGGATCTGCGCAAGAAATGGGTCTTGTATTGGGGCTGCCCTGTCACCTCCATGCCACTGTCCCCAAGTGTCACTCTGGAGGGAGAGGAAGCCAATACTTCATGAATGCCAACATGGCAGTTTTTTTCTGAAATAAGCATTTCCTTTGTTTTCTCTCCTGTCCTGCATGACACCTCGGAGTCCCAATGGGTTCAGAGCTGGTTTTATCAGAGGGGAAACTGCAGCTGCACTTCCAGCTCTACGAAACAGCAGCCATTGCATGCAAAAGCCTGGCTCAGCCCAGCTCCGTCTATTCCACAGCACAGAGCCTGGGCTCCTCACCACCCTCCAGCAGTACGTTTGTTTACAGCAGTGTATTTATTTCTAAAGATCTGGTCTCAGGGGGCAAAATCCCTTCTGTGCATGGAACCAGTCCTGACTGGCACGTTCATTGTCTTCTGCAGGCTGCAGGCAGCCTGAAACAATAGGGGTGTGCGGAAGTCCTGACAGATTTCCATTTTTGGACCACGATAAATTTGAAACCTAATAGTGACAGCTCTGAAAGTGGCCCACGTTAATTATCTGTTTGGGAATCATCCCAGTTCTCAGCCATCTCGCGCAGTCCCCAGCAGCCTCTCATGTCTTCCTGCGTGCCGTAAGGCTAATGCTACCCCTTGGTATTGGATGAGGCCTCCAGGTTCCCCTTGGAAACTTTTCAGACGTGGCTGCAAGCTGAAAACACAGAAATCAGCATCACAGTGACAGTGGGAAGCACACTGGGGAAGGGCGGCCTGGTGGCTCCAGCTGTTCAGTGTAAGAAACAAATTCAGCACCAAGTGCATTATTCTGCTTCACACATAACTCAACCCAGACCTCAATTTCTCTAAATGCAGCGACATTTCCTCATGTAAGTACAATACTTAAAGGCCTGATCCAGCAACTGAAGCCAGCTAGGCACAGAGAACATGCAACCTTGTGTTTGGGCACATGGAGGGCCCATGCCCTGAAATACAGCTGCCTGGTTTGGGCCAGGGATACCCGGGCTACAGACAACCGCTTCTCATGCCTGGGGTTTTGCTGACACCTGGTGTTCCGGAAAAGATGATGCCCAGTGATGCCCGAGCTGATCTTGAATTTTGGAATGAACAGGGGAACCGCAGGGGTGCACTGGGATTTCACAGACACTCTTTAATGTCTAAAGTCAAGAGGAACACTGCACTAATGTTCTTAGCATGCCCCATGTCACTACAAACCTCATGGCATACAGCGTTTGCTTCCTAACTTCAGGAGTCAGGGGAACGGCAGAGGATAATCCCAGATGTCATTTATTTTCAAATACTGCATTTCATTGCAAGGAAGAACCATCCAACAATATGATGTAACCCAAGAGATCCCTGTGCAAAGGCAGCCACCCGAGGTTAGCATCCCAGACACAGAAAAAAAACAGAACTGAAAAGTCAAGCACTCATCAAAGTGGCTTTCTTAATTACTCAGAGCACATTTTTCCCATCAAAAAAGGAGGAAAAACAATATGCAAGAAAGTACATTTCACACCAGTAGAAGGGGAAAATAAATTATCATGACACCAGAACAAATTCAAAGGCCGGAATACATCAAGGAGATGACACCATGGGGCTGGACAAACCTCTGTTTGACAGTGAATGTCACTGTCTGGTTGTCTTGCTGTTGCATGGGACTGTGGTAACAGCAAAAGGCTCTGGCAATGGCTGCTACTGAAGATTACAAAATGGCCATCATGAGGCGCATTAAGGAGTAACATCCCAGTGATTTTATTCTTCATAGAGAGTAAACCTCATTATTTATGAGACATAGTACTCAGTCCTACTAAAACGATGTTGAAAACGCGGGATAAAATGGCTTTTCAAATCACAGCCTGGACCAGGATGGACTGTTACTGAAAACTCTGTCCACCTTGGTGCATTTCCAACAGAGGTCCAACAGAAGTCCTGGGAGACCAGGGGCAGAGCAGAGCCCAGTTGACATTGCTCACCCCGAAAGCTGTGAGGAACGGACAGCACCGAGGCACCTCTCTGCCTGCGGTCGCCGTGCCTGTTGCACCACTCTGATGGGCACTACAAAGATTTGCATCTGCAAACTAGATCTGAAAAAGCAAAATGAAAATGAAGGCCACATTTGGAAAAGCCTATTGTTAAATTCCAGTGTTTAAATCTCAGATACTTGATTACTTTAATAAATTATGGCCTAATAAGGGATTTCACCATCTTTGTTGTGTTTTTTTGAAGTATTTTCAGAGTGCATTCTCTACAAAATGGGTCCTACCGCTATGCAACAGCATTAGTATCTCCCAGAGCCTGATGCTGATCTTTAAATAAGGACAGTGGCTCCTCCAGGAGTAACAACCACTGGCTGCCCACATACCACAAAGATTAAATATTTACAGTACAAGCACATAAAGAAAACTTTGTAACACAAGTTAATAAATAATGAGAATGCCATGCACTTCTGCAACACGAACTGTCATTCTGTACATGCAAGGAGCTGCCATGGGTTGTCTCCTCTGCAGAGCAGAAAACTCAGTGCTTGGGATCTTCTCCCTCCAGTCCAGCAGCATTCATGGCCAGGCAACGCACAGGCTTGATGAATCCATTACATAGTCTAAATTGCAGCACTTCAAGCTAATTTATCCTTCCCTTCAAAGAGACTAGTGAAGCAGTCATCAAAAAATCCAACAAAGCTCTGGAAAACCCCACAGGAAAGTAGGCAGTGGTGCATATCTTCTCATGTACAATAGTTTTCTTACAAATTGCTTTACACCTTCAGCAGTACTTCAAGTTTTCTCACTGAAATTTATGGCGATATCAGGCTGTGTTATTGCAGCACAAATATTGATCATTGTTGGACAATGATTTGAAATTGCCAAAGTTCTGAAGTTTTTACTGTGAAACTGAGACAGTTCTGCATGAAGAGAAGCCTGCTACGAAGCAAATAAAAACTTTTTTTTTTTTTTTTCCTTAAAAACCATAGAGGTATATCACACAGAGCTATATACAATTTTCAAACAGCTTGTTCCAGTGCATTTATAACAGCATCAACAGTTTACAGTTTTGTAAAAATGTTACATCCTCTCCTGGAGGACGTTCATTCTTTTATTGGAACATCCTGTAGGTGTTGTAATCTTGATTAAAGATAATGAAATATTCTGCTGCTTTTCTGAAAGCACGAGCAGATGCATCTCATCATCCTGAAGAGAGTTTCAGTGTTGGTACATGAGGAACGTTGCCTGCTCAGCAGCAATTCTTTAGTCTTTTTGTTCTTCTGTACAGTAGAAGCTTACAAAAAACAAAACACACGTAAGCGCTCACACTTGGTTCAGTGCAATGAAAGAAGACATTATAATTACAGTTCTTAGCTGGAGGAATTTTGGTTTCCTGCGTTCTTCAGAATCTCTTTTAGTGCAATTTTTGAGGTCAATGGGAAACAGAAAGCAATTCCTAGTCAGGTAATGTCTTTTCTTTGCTAATAGAAGGAGAAGCACAGTCTTGGGTCTTGGCTTGTCAAATCTGCAGCGAGGCCCTTGGGCACTGGATTGTCCCACAGCCTGTAACGAAGCACGCGTGTTACTGTAGGATTTGGTGTGGTGGGCCAGGAGGTGGCATGCCCAACACAGTGGCTGACTCAAAGAGGCAGCTTTAGGTTTTTATCAAAGCCAGTCCAACAGTGAGACAAGAACAAGGTATGGCCATATCTCAGTGACACAGCAGCAACCCAGCAGCTTCCTGCCTGCTGAAATGGACTCACTGATCTATCCTGGGAGAAAGATTAAGGCTTTGAAAGGTCCTCAGGCCACTGGGATCTCAGGATGGGGAGGAAAAGCTGAGTTACACAAGCAACTTGGATTATGTGAGACACCCTCCTTCATCTGCCTCATTTGTTGGAGTCTACCCCAGCGCTGCCTGTACCAGGCCTTTAACTTGTGAAGCAGAGTGCTCCATGGAGCCAGAGGGGCTGCGTGCTGTGCTGCACCACGGCGAGCAAGAACAAGGGGGCCCCAAGCTCCAGCTGGAACCACAAATACTTCTCTGTGGGTGCTGTCACTACTGGGGAAGATAGAGACTGGTTTGGGGTCAAAGAGACAGCTTAGATAGGAGCAGATACTTGGCTTTGGGACCTGTGTTACCAAAAGATTGTAAGAGGCACTCTGAGAAGAGTGACTTTTCCAATGAGTGATGGGTGAATGGGTGTCTCTCACAAGAGGCTTCTCGTGGAGTTTGATACACATGGTTTGGAGAGGCAATGACAAGGAGTGGGTATCTGCAAGATATGGATCCCAGGACAGAGGCTGGGACAGGGCAGGAAAATATTTTGGAAGTGAAACCAGACGTAACTGGAGAAAGAAAACTTACAGGGGAAATGCAACAAAATTCCTGATGGGAAGATTACACAAGTAGGTCTTTACTATTGCCTCATATAAAGCCTTGCAGTCTTTTTTTTGTTTTGTTTTGTTTTCAGTGATTTTCTGAGGAGGTGAAGCTCGACTAGAAGACCCTCAGTTTGTTTGGCTTGTGTCTGGGTCCTTTGCAGTAATCTAATCCATGCCAGTTTACTTGAGGCAGCAGGCCAGCATGGCTCACACCTGTCCCAAGTCTCCCCGACTTCCCCTAGGTGACCCAACATGCAGCCACAACCCTCAGTGACACCTGCTCACCTTATGAACTGAATTTCTGGGCACTTGACAAGCTCCTCTGATAGCTTCACAGCTCCATGGGCACCAATGCGATTTTTCTCCAGACTATTTTAAAAACAAAACATTTTAAAAAGCAAAATAACATTAAGAGCAGAAAACAGCAGACCAATCACTGACTCCTCCTCCTATCCCAGAAGCCACACTTCTGTACAAGCGCAGCAATGGTTCACAACCAACATCATCTTCATCTTGATGACCACGGCCCTATTTATACAGGAAGGACGCACTGCTCCCCATGACCTCCTTCTAGCAATAGGACTTGTAAGAGCTTCCTTGCCTTCGGAGCGCTCTAACAGATCCCACCATGAGCTTGATGCCAAAAAATGCTAGAAATAGTTCTTCCTGCCTCAAAAACAACCATCCTGTACCTGTAAAAACAGCTAGGAAACCTCTCCTGTGTAGTTTCCCTGCCCAGGACAAATAAGACTCAGTCCTGATCCAGCGATCCACAAGCTATTATGTTTATATAGATGAGAGATGGAAGCCATATACCATGTGCTTCAGAGGGCCAGGGGGAAGAGAGCTCTAAGAACAGCTCTTGAGCAGGAGCCAACAAATCTCTCCCATGGAGTAGGGCTATGATGCCCAGCATATGAACAGGTAACATCAAACCCAGCTGCTGGTTGCACCACAGTTCCAGTGCAGGAGCTGCATCTGAGCTTCCTGGGAGCTCCAGCGGCCCAGAACCCACAGTCTGGCCACTCCAGCATGGGTTATGTACTACTGTTATGTACTACTTGTCCTGGTGCAGGCTCTCTGAGCATGGTAACCACCTAGACCACCCAAAGCATTGAAGAGAAATAAAAGCCTCCAGGAAGAAGCTCATCTGAGGCTATTAAATGCTATGACTCATGCCCTAGAAATACCATTTTGTCTTTCATGACTCAAACAGGAGGCCTGGGCAGACTAGATTCTTCTCGGATACCTCCACAGCCAGAAAATACCTTAAATTAAGCAAGAGGTGCTTCAACACCACTTCGCTCTGTGTATCACCCAAGCAAGGCTGTATACAGTACATGCAGTGGGCTAAGTAAGCATTTGAATTCTGCATTTGAGTTGCAGAAGCATGTCTGTCTGTTGTTCCTAGCGTACGTCCCACAGAAGTACGGTAGCTGAAGGCTCAACGACACAAATACCGGTCCTCCTGGTGTTGCTCTCGGGGCTGTACTCACTCTAACATCTTCAGCTTTTCCATCCCTGGGAGGGCACTGGCCAACTCCTGGGCTCCGCCATCCCCAAGGGAATTCCAAGACAATCTAAGATAGACAAGAAACCGCAGCTGGTGAGTCAGCCAAGCCCAACCAACGGTGAACACAAGGGGAACAACATCAGTGCGATGCTACAAGCCCCTCACAGATTAGACTATTTACAAGAGGTTATTACTGCCTTATCATGGTAGGTAAAAGTTCCCCTACCCTACAAAGATTAATTTTGAGGGGTTTCCTCAGTTTCACCACATATTTCTGTGTTTGATAAGACATTCTGGAACTCCAGAATTTCTGTATTGTGCATAGGACCTAAAAAAGAAAGGCAAGACAGAATCCGGTCCAAGAATAGGGGCCCTCTACCAAACAACTTCATGGACTGTTCTGGGATTTCGTGGGTGTCAGCATACTGTCATGCATACTGCTTTACTCCACTAGATTATGTGGTGTTAGCACCAGAATTCACCTCTCTTGGGACTGGCAATAAAATCCTGGCTTTTACTTAATGTCCTAAGTCCTAAAATATCTGCGATCTCCACACAAATACCTTCTGGGGGAGGAAGGGGAAAGTCTGGTGGGCTTATGACCCATGCCTCATTTTATTCAGACCTTTCACAAGTACTTGCAGAACTGTGGCACATCAGATTAACATGACAGTCAGGTGTCACCCAGCTGGCCACAGCAAAGATGTCTGGAGAGCCTAGGCCTGGCAGATCTATAGCCTGGTAGAGGAGTGACCTCTAGGAGCTGGTGGTACCACCTGCTCACCTGCAGGCTGAATTTATTTTGCTTTGAGCTCTCAGTTCAGTCTCTACAGTTACACAGAAAAGCTCCTGCTCTGCTCCAAGAGCCAGCTGTGGCCATCTTTTTTTTTTTTTTTTTTTTTTTTTTTTTAAATGGGGACAAGACTTAGCCATGAAGAACAAGACAAGGAATTTGTCCTACCCCTCAGAGCAGATGCTAGAAGACAAAGGATAATGGGCAGTTTGAAGATGAGTGTTTTCCTCCATATTCTGTTCAGCTCTTCACATTTCACTTCCAACAAAGTGCAAGCTATACCAGTGATTTTTTTTGCAGTGAATTTAGTCAGTTGATAAATCACTAGAAAATTTATCACTAAAAAGTACTGTAGTGGTAAGTATCAATAAATGTGTAGCAGGATCAGAAGTGTTCTGCAGGTAACAGTAAGAGCAGACATCAATACAAGCATCACCTATTTTTGAAGGACCTCCCCATCCACTTCCATACTCACATTATTTCCTCCATGGCAGGGCATTGTTGGAAGGCGCAAGAAAGTGATTTTGAAGAACAATCAGTGATTCCACAGAGTTTCAAGCTGAAGCAGGGGAGAAAGAAAAAAAAGAAAAAGAGAGCACAAAGTGCTGGTTTCAGAACTGGTGGGAATACAGCACCAGCACCATCTGCTGCGATGCTACAAAGAAAGCCAACCACAATCTGCCCTAGGAGCATTCAGTGCCCTGGTACTCACTCAATCTTCCGGAGGTGTTCCAAGTGTGGCAGTCCCTCAGACAGGGCATGGATACTCCCTTCCCCAAGGTCATTTTCTGATAAACTGTAAGAATAATGGAGAAGCTTTGAGTGGCAGCAGAGAAAGCAGTCAGAGAAGACCCACCACCAAAATGCAACTAGGTGTATTAGCAAATCAGTTACTAGTACCCAGACTAAGTGAGGACTGTAGACAGCAAGGACAGGCCAGACATGTCAACTCAGGGTCAATTCCCTGCTTGGTAAAATGGGAATGACAGCCTTGCTCTAACTTACAAACCTAAATCCATTCACCAGTTCATTTATTGCAGGTAGTAATGCAGGGTTATACCTGTGGCTGAGATGGACACATCTGCAGCACATCATGAGTTGCATGAGAAACTGGAAACAAGAGGTTATACTACAGTTAGTGACTGGTGTGCCTCTCGAGGAAATGAAGGTAAGCTTGTATATCAAAGGGAGAATGGGAAGAAGACATGGATCTCAAAAGCTCAGGAGCAGCAGTAACTGCTTTCCAGCCTTCACCAGGGTGTGCAGCTCCATTCCTGTTTACCAGCAAACATGAGCCATGGCAATACCTACCCTGCTCTACCATATCTCACACCCAAATTACCCACATCTTAATTAATTTTGTTATTTAACCATATACACATAACAAAGAATGGTGGCATCAAAGATGCAGGTGGAAGAGTTAATTCATATCACCTCCGTTCTTTCAGTTTCATATCTAGAAGCTCTATCAGTCCTCAGGTTACTGCAGAAAATAGTTCAAAGGCGCATAGCTACAAAAGGCCCAGCAGAACTTCAGACACCGTTTCCTCTCACCCTAAGAAACATGTCTAGGAGGGGTGGAGGGATTGCCTTCCACGGGACGATTATGCACAGGGGAAGAGTCTAGATGACAGCCCCAGACCAGAGCGCTGAAATGCCTCCCACCTGCAGAGTGATACCAGTCCATACATTTGGCACCATCCTGAGTAGTCCTGCCATGACCTACCTTATCTCTTCCAACAGCCCACATGCCGCCAGGGCTCTGGCCAGCTCTGTCCCTCCTGTTGGCCCAATGTTATTTTTCTGTAAGCTAGCAAAAGAAACACAAGCATTTGAGGATTATTTTAGAATAAAACTGTAACAAAAGCTCGTATATAACTTGCCAAGAAGAAAGGTGCAACATCTTTTTAATCAGCACCTGGTGCTGATTCCTGCTGCTGCTGCTGCCAGTGACACCTGGCCCTAAGGGCATGTAGCTCACTGGATTTTCCTGTGCTCACAACAAAGGAGCACAGTCAGCCTGTCGGTGCAAAAGCAAAGGCTGCTTGGTACCACTGGGAGCCTTCCTCCAGCTCTGCACACATGGGATCAGTTTGAGACGGTCAGGAATGACCTTGGGAACAATGAGCAGATGGGACCTCATGTCTCAAGATTTCCCAACACTTTTCCAGTGAAGACAAGAACCTACCTGGAGGACTGAAGTCTCCCACTGCTGGGATTGCTTCTCCAAGTTTTGATGATACTAGGCTAACTGAGCCCAGTGAACTCTTAGTTCACAGATTCCTTGATTTACTACTGCAACACAGTATGAGAAAGTCCTACATATTAGAGCCCTGGAAAGACTCCCATACAAGTTTTAAAGACGTAACACCACCGAGTTCAGGGAGAAAAATGACTCAGAGATGCCTGCACAGAACAGTGAGGGGCCACAGAAGCTGCTGATATATATGCTTATGTTACATGAGAACAAGAGCATGCCAGAAGCATAGGAAGTTAACGTGTTTGAAACCAATTAACAGGGTTGTTTTACTGCATATGCAATGCCAGGTTCATCTCTAAAGTTAATGCTGCAAGAAATTACACAAGAATAGCTGATGGAGTGACTTAAGGTAAGGAATATGGTAAGTGTTTGATGTAGCAGAGTAACTGTGAAGGGTTTCTCAATCATGAGTCACTTAAAATAATGTCTACATCAGAAATCAGCATACCACTTCAGTCTATGCTTTCTTCCTTTTTCATTGCCTTCTTTTGGCCATCCCACATATTCCCAGGATATCCTGCCTTCCTAGAGCAGAGGCTGATACTTACTGCAGGATCTTCAGGCTGCTCACGTGAGGTAGACAGAGGGCAAGTTTCACTGCTGCCCCATCTCCAAAAACATTCCTTGATAGTCTGGAAGGGTCAGAAACAAAACGTTACTGGCGCTGAGATACAGAGCCTCATTCCTCACCCATCTGTCACCTACCCATATCTGTGACCCCCATTCCTCACCCACATGTGCATGGGACTGCACTGAAAGGAGCTAATGTCCACAATCCAAAGGACACTGAGGGTGGGCAGAAATAACAATGAGGTTTTGTAATCCTGCAGCAGAAGTTAAATAGTGAAGTAAATTATGCTGTACTCACACTGTGGTGATGCTTCTGGATATCACCTTAATGATATGACAGACAGACAGAAAGTTAAACAACTCATATTTTCTGTTCCTCATCCTTGCTGTAAGATGAGGAACAGAAAACCCAGGGTGGAGCAGTTTGCTCCGGATGGATGGATCCCATGGTTTGGAGCCATACTGGAGCAGTTCCTGAAGAGCTGCTGCCTGTGGGAAACCCACATGGGATCAGTTCAAGAAGGACGGCATCCCATGGGAGGGACCCCATGTGAGGCAGGGGCAGAGAGTGACCGAGAAGGAGCGGCACAAAGTGCTATAGACTGACTGCAAGCCCCATTCTTCTGTTCCCCTGCGCTGCCCAGGGGGAGGAGGTAGAAGAAGGGGTGGATGGGGGGAAGGCATTTTAGTTTCTTTCCTTTGTTTCTCACTTCTCTAGCTTGTTAGTAATAAGTAATAAACTTCTCTAATCTCCCCGTGCTGAGTCTCTTTTGCCTGTCACGATACTTGTTGAGTGATCTCCCTGTCCTTATCTCAACCCTTGAGCCCTTTGTGTCGTATTTTCTTCCCCTTTGAGAAGGGGGACTGAGAGAGTGGCCGTGGTGGAACTTGGCTGCCCACCCAAGTAACACCACCACAGCTGTCCTGAGCCGGAATTATACTGAAATTGCACTTCATAATATGTGTCCTTAGTCTGAATGTTGTAATATGAAAGTTATTTTAATAGCTTCAGCACTTTAATTGGAACAGAATACTTTCTTCTGATTTGCTCTTTTTAAATTTTCTTATTTGTTTAATATGTCAGGGTACATTCGTTCTATAAAGTGGTCTGAAATTGAATGACTGACAATAAATATGGCTGATTAAAGCCTCTGTCTGTCATCTTCCCTCCATTTTTGTAGCCATATAGATTAAAGCTGATTTCTTAGGCAAAAAATGTACTGCACAGTCCATATGCCTGTGACACTTGCTGTTAAACTGCAGATCCAGCTCTTCTCCACTGACACAGTTTGTGCAGTTCTTGGGAATCTCCAAGAGATTGTAATGAACATGAAATCCCCAAATGTCCCACAGCCAGCACCACACATTCCTGTCCTATTCAGATGTTTTTACCCTGCTCTCACAAGAATCAGTACCAAAACTGACTTTAGCTTTACTGGGGCCAGATTAGATTTGGTTTCTATGCCTTGCTTTTTGCCCTGCCTCCTGAAGGGACATTGGAAATTACACACTTACAGTAACTCCTCGATGTGCTTGCAATAGCCAAGAGCTTCCATCAGCTTTTCCCCTCCAGCAGGACTAGGACTGTTCCCTGAAAGGCTAAAATAAGCATGAAAGATTCTCAGTGACTGAACAAGAACCAGAACATACCTGCTTAAGATACTTCACTGTTATCTGGTGTAAGGGAAGACCTGGGTCGCTGCAGTGATGGGCTACATGGGGCTGCAGTGGTATATCCTCATAAATCTCTGGAAAATGGCCTGGGGATTTGTCGTGTGTTTACCTCACCTACTCAGTCTCTCCTGACTCGACAGATACTGGGGAGGAAGGAGCAGTTTTTCCTCTTCCAGACAGAATTTGGAATTTCTTTTTGTTGTTCAAGTCACTATCAGGTTTTTAATTTCAAAAAAGTTCAAGGCATACTCCAGAGCTGAGCCTAATAGACAACCTGGATGCTCTCATATCTGTTCCCTCTTAGGAGAGACTGTTTGAATCCATGTCTCTGACTGAGAGCCTGGTCTGAACACAGAAGAAGCCATATCAGAAGACAGTCTGAAGACAGTCCTGATGAATTTTCAATTTCACCTCTACTTCCACTAGGAAAAGAAAAGCAGTGTAACAACACTGGGGGACACCATTCTGGGAACCTTACACAGCCCAAGAAAAAACGCTGCATAGATCTGAGACTTGTAAGATTCCCCATGAGCTTGTGTATTTACTTTCCAGGACACAAATGAACCAGAGATCTCTCTGTTCAAGCAGCTAGCAAAGGCCAACAAGTACCCACCACTGCTTCTGGGGATGCCTGCATGAGGATATGGCTGTGATGTTCACTATCAAAGAGCCTCTGCACTGGCAGAAAAAGCTGATGCCAGGAGCAGATGTACAAGGGGAAGGCAGGAGAGGAAACACCTTCCATTGCTTTTGTACATTTTGTACCAGGTCTACAATGACATGGTGGAGGATGGAAAGAGGTGGAACATTGTAGAAATGAAGGCAGCAGGGGGCTTCCCACACAGGCTTTCCCACCAACTGCAGCAATATCCCCAAATCACTGCAAACAAAACAAAGTGACTCACTTGATTCTCTTCAGGTTTTGCATTTCCAGCAGAACAGTGGCTAAATTTATCAGGCCTGGATCTCCAATCTTGTTGTGGGCTAAACTTTAAAAAGGAGAAAAAAGGCTGTGTTGCAAAGGAAAATCCCAAGCATCACAGTATGACATCTTATTTAATGTCTCCCATCTGCTGGATGATAGCTCTGACCTTGACAGAAGAATAAAAGAGCTGCTTGTCTTAACTCTCTCATGAAAGACTTGTAGCTGTTAATGAGGCATTAAGAAAATACAAACAGCAATCAAAATCACTCGATCTTGTTAATGGGTGGAAAATTATTTCAGCCAGAATCCCAAAACACAGCTGTTTATAATCTTTATAATCTAAACTAGTATGGTAGAGGAGGAACAGGACCTAGATAGAAAGAAGGGGGTCAAAAGAAGCAGAGCAAGCCTGGGGTTGGCTCTAGATTCTGATATTTTCAGAATGGGGAACTGCTTGGTTCAAGATACTCAGGAGAAAAGGGTGACACTGGCCCTGGTCTAAACAGGGTTTTCAGAGAATATTTAAATCCAGATGCTTGATTTAACATGTTTTCTGTGTAACTGCAGCAGAATGACGTTAGGCCAAACTCTCACCTTCTCAACATCAGGCTCTGATTTACCTCTAACCGCAGCTACGTCATACATGAGCGTTTTGTAACCTTTCTGCTTTCACTACATCCTGTACAAGCACATCTGGATCTCTCCAAATGTTGTCACTAGGGGTCACCACTCTGCTGATGCTAGACTGCAAGAAAAACAACTTACTTGATTTCTTCCATGCAGTGCATGTTCCTCAAGGCTTCTGCAAGTCTGGAGCAGCCATCATTACCAATACTGTTATGGTTCAAGCTGGAAAGGACATCCCCAGGAAAAAGGCCATTAAGCTAGTGTTATTCAATACCAGAAGATGGGCTAGAGGTGAGCTGCAGTCACATACTTACATTAGCCTTTTCAGAGATGGCATTTTACAAAGGCCCAGCACAAGCTTAGGAATGGCAGCATCACTGAGTTTCATGTGGCCCAGGCTAAAAGATGAAATAACACAGGAACAACTAACTACCCATGGGCAGCTATGAAAGCATTCAGAGCAGAAGAGAGCAGTACAAGGGCGGAAGAGAAATGGGACTGTATTCTAGTCCTTGTGAAGAGTTTTCAATTTTGTTCCCTAAAGCAATTCTACTGGATGCTTTTGGATGCTGATAAAACACCAAGAATCCTAAACCTCTGGAGCAGGGTGCCACTGTGCCCACAATATGGAAAAGCCCTGGTGGTCCAGGGGCGTTTTGTAACAGAAGGATGCCTCACATGTAAGTGCCTGGAAAAGCCACTTCTGCATGCAGGCCACCAGATCATCCTCCAGGAGCAAAATGTTAGCTCTGGAACTGCCACACTGGAATCACTGCCTCCCAGCTGGGATATGACCCATGCAAATACCAGCTACCAAAACGCTTGATTTCCTCACTCGACGTTCCTTGCCCCAGATCACTGATTTCTGTTTCTCCTATCTATCCTTCATTGCAAATAAAAAGGTGTTATTGCTTTTTCCCTATCTGAAGTCCTCTAGCCACAAGGAAAACTACATCTGTACATAGTACAAACAGGAGAGTGTGTAATTTAACTAAAGCTTTGAGAAAGACCTGGCAGACACTGGACAGCCCGGTACACTCACTTGAGCTCTTCAGTGGCCTGGCACTTCTGCAAGCCTGACATCAAGTAATCGACTCCAGTTGGCATAATACTGCAAGAGGTCAGCCTGTGAAACGGCAAAGATTAGGTAAGAAGGTCAGTTCTCAGCACAGTGAAGAAGGGGAGTTTACTTCTTCACTGACAGGCCTGCTGTCCCATTCCAAACTCTGGCCAGCAGAGGGACCAATATCAGGGACCAGTGAGTTTGGGGAGAATTCCACATCTCCAGTGGACAGGACTATGAGGAGTGGGTAGTTCAGGGAGATCTCCAAAACACAGGACATACAGGTACAGATCGTCTCTGGGCTAACCAATTCCCCCCAGCATTCTACTGGACAGAGATACCCTTTATAAGCCTGCCTCTCATTTATGAACTTGGAGCTGACAGTTGAAGAGTGCTGTGAAAAGGACTGAATGATACTCATACCAGAAAAATCTTTCACATAGTAGGGCAGTATAAAATTATGTACGATGTAAACAAAAGCCAAGGTCTCCATCTCAAATCACTTTCATTTGCTAAAAGGAAAAAAGGAAAACCTCAAGACATGCAAACAACGGCTCTGTAACCACCTACAACATGAACTACACAGAGCTGTTGAGTTCACAAGCTAGACATAGCACAGCAGAGATCACAAAGCTCATGGCCATATTCCAGACAAAGCGATTCAGAGAGCATCAGGGTCAGGCACGGGGTTGAGCAAACTATAAAGCATAAAGAGACCACAGATGGGGACGTACTCAAACTTCTTCAGCTTTGGAAGAGGTAGCAAAACAGTGACTAGGATTTTTGTGTCATCATCGTGGAGCTCAACATGAGACCATCTGCAAGAACAGAACAACATATCTGAGCTGATGATCCACTGGTGACAAAAGGTTTGTACCAAGCCCACAGCTAAAGCACCCCAGTGCTGGGACACTCAAGAATTATCAAGATACTGACACTTGACAAGGTCACGCTGTAGCTCCCAGCCATGATGGGAGAGCACAGATTAGTTGGTTACAGGGGAGATTTAGATGCCTTCAAGGGATACCCCAGGAAACCATTAGGTTTATGGGTCTTTTCTGTTTTCCATTTAAACACTCAATGTGGGGGATCCAGAGGGTAAGGACTGTTACCTGGCACTGGCCTTTCCCCTGACCCACTGTGTGCCCTCATGAACAGAAAAAGAAAAGCTACTCTCTTCCCCCCAGAATCATCTGTTATGCCTAGCAACTCACCTCAGTTCCTGAAGCTGGATGCATTTTTCAAGAACCCTTTGATATAAGCAATCACGCTTGATTTCTGGCTCATGCAGATTCGATCTGCAGGTTACAAACACACACAAGTTAACAGTGATGATGAGCAATTCCCACTGTTATACACAGCCTTCCCACTGCAGCAGCTGGTGCCCTTTATGGCCAAGCTTAGGAACCGACTGGGGTCTGGGAAATGCCCTCTCTAGGCTCCCCTTCTGTGTCTTGTCTACAACACACTCTAGTGCAGTGAAACACAGCCCTCCCCAGCTGCACAAGAAGATCAGTTCTGCCCTCTTCAGCTACACAAAGGGAAAAAGACACTGATGCTGTTCTTTCCCTTCAAGTTCATGCAGAAGCCAGCATGTTGTAACAGTTTCTGAAGTGCTCAAGTCTTCTGAGCAAGCACTCCTGGTCCTGCAGGGAAGGTAGGAAGATTTTTTTAGCCTCAAGTAGTTCCAGAATGGGTGGCCTGCAAATCACATAAGCACAAATAAGGTTCCCTCTGCCTTTCAGAACACCACAGGGGTGTTCTGAAACTGCACACATGGAGATGAGAGCCTCAGACTCTCTGAAGATATTTTTCATCCCATGGTGAGCAGCAAAACAAGTGGAAAAAGACAAATAGATGCCTTCTCACCTGCTAACGACTGATTCCACCTTCTCCAGGCAGCATGGGAACCTTATGCCTAATTGGAAGAGGCTTTTATCTTTACATATCCTGGAAGACAGAGATTAGAGAACATCATAAACCTGTGCACTCTTGGGGGAGCAAATGATGTTTTAAAGAAGAAAAACAGAGCACTGGATGGGACAAGACTATGCCGCTATATGAATGCTAACCATACATCTCCAAACCGGTTTGCAATGTTTAAACTAAAAAAAAAACAGCCTCTAATTGTAAATGAGCCAGTCCACGGGCAGCACAGGTCACAGAGCAGCTTCCTATGGCCCTGTTCTGTGACCGGATTCTTTGATGTTCAAGTACAGCACAAGCTCGGTCAGCAGCTTTTTCTGCGATGGGGAGAGCACACCTCTGCTGCATGAATTCTCTGTGCCCAATACAGACTACATACCTGGGCACCCTTCCTCCCAAGGGAGACCAAGAACAGGGTCTCCTTTCCACTGAACCTCTAAGCTGTGCCACCACAAACTTTCTAAGAATTTCTACCTGCCAGGCATTTGGGTCCAAGTCAACTTAAGGTGGTTAATGGCTTACAAATGCACTGGAGTCGGAGCATAGAGAAAAAAAGAGTAAGTTGAAGTGCTGGCTTCGATACTGTTTCTTTACAAGTCTCAGGCTAAAAGAAAATATCTAAAAGATACCAGAACTTGAGGTGCTACTTACACGATCGCAGTAATGTTTCCACAGGCCTGGACAGCCAGCTCAAGAAGGTTCGTGACACTCTTTTTACATACCCATGGCTCTTTTATGCTGTAAAGCACAAAACAGACAGCTCTGCTTTATTCACATGCACAGATCCTTCTCTGCCTCTGTCAGCTGAGTGCTCAACAGTCTAATATACACAGCAGGGACTTCTTGCTCATCAAAGTAATGTCTACATAGGAAACAGGATGCAAACAGAGAACAGAGGAGAAGCAGCCCCTGTGGAGGAAGATGCAAACTTCTCTTCTGTATGCCTACCACTGACAGCAATGAGAAGGAGCCTGACCCTTGTGGCTCTAAATAAACACATTTTGGGGGAAGTAAAGAACTTGTTACCCAGCTGAACTGTAGGATGCTCTGGTGAGGTTTGGTTAAGACCACGGTATGAAAGCATTCACACAGAATTAGAACCCTTCTTTGTAAGGCAGGTAAAAGTCTACAAAGACAGCACAGTTTATGGCCACAGCTTTACATGATGCTTAGTAATGAATCAAGGAGATAAAGCTGAAATACCAACAACTTAGAGTCATCCATGGGAATTTCTCAGGCTAACACCACCTGTCTCTTGAAGAAGCACAGTTCACTGTTACTTTTGATGAAAGCACATCTTAGATTAGCAGACCAGTCTGATATTAATACCTAAAACAGCACAGGGACACTGTACCTGATTTTTAGAGGACCTGGAGTTTTCCTCAATGAATGTAAAAGCCTCTCTGCAGCATGCACTGACAGGTTGTTATCTGAGGATCTAGAACAAAAGATCATTATAACGAACAGCTTACAAACAAGCCCAATGGGTCCAAGCAGGCTTTTCATCAGCCATTAACTCACATGTATTCTGTCAGACTGGTACACTTTTCCAGGACTAACCACAGCTTTTCCATGTGCTCTGGCTGAAAGTTGCACTCTGCGAGGCTGAAAGGATGCAAAAGAAAATTGTCTTAGTTCCTTATCAACAATTCAGGCTTTCTGACCCAGAAATCTCAGTTATCACAACTGTTACTCACATAAAAAGAAGAATGATACCAAAACCTCAAATGCCTCGCAGAACTTCCAAAACAATTCTGGCAACACTTCCAAAACATCTGCTGAATGTTCTGACACAGGGGCCTCCATAACATGTGTCCTAATGGTGCAGCTTTTTGTAGCACCCTGTCCTGTGACTGAACCCACTGACCGTAGTGACACCAAGCAGATACACACCACAGAGCACCCTAAGACTGTGGTCATCCAGACAAGAGACCCTCCCAGAGCACACCATAGGTCCTTTCTGATGCGCACACCTTGCTTCCTTCACTTGGGAAAGCAAAGCATGCAGTGGAGTGGGATAGCTGGGTCTCACCCCAATCTAACAACCAAGGCGACAATGGAATAAGAGCTGTGAAGGCAGACAAGGCCATGTGACACCTTCAGCAGGCTATGGAGATGAGGAACAGTCATTGGGAAGCAATGAGAGAAGGGGATGTGGGAGTCTCCCTAAACAAACAAGACAGCATTTTTGTCAAATAAATCACCAAAGAAAAAGTTTGTACTGTTTACCTCAAAATCTTTCTTGGATCATCTCTGCTTGTCAGTTTCATGATTAAAGTTGCTTTGGAGCACAAACTGCACAGAGAAGACATGTGAGTATAGGATTTTGAGAGAAAACAACTATTTTCCCCGTGGTCAGAATTTAACAGTACATTCAGCTTCACAAAGCAACACAGCACAGCAGTGACACAGTGACCTAAGCCAGCTCACCTCTCAGTATGATAAATCAACCCAGGGGACTACTTCGACAAGGTTTCACTAATGCTAAATTGGCATAAGCCAGCACTAGTGGTTGCAAAAGCAATCCTAATCTGCCCTGCTTTTTTTCTGCCTCCTGCTGTCCCTGCACTCTCTGCTCCTCTGCCAAGCTCTGGGGAGAGCTGAAACAGAAAAATGAGCTTCTTTAAAATGACTCAGTCAAGAGATTTGGCACCTACATTTAACAGCAGGAATGAATGAAAGTGACCAAGGTTAAATTTGGTTCACAAGGGACCAACTGCTCCACATAAACATAAACAATGATAAGTGCTGAAGTGCAGCATTAAAAGTCACAAAGCTGGGACTTTAATCTGTGAGAAAAAGCAGTTCATACCAGCACAAACATAGAGCCAGTGGGCCATATTTGCTGGAGAAACAGACATAAGCAAAAGCTTTGCATGCACATATACATAAAGCTAGCTCAGAACAGGGTCCTTGTAATTATTACCTAAAGATCACAAAGTCCAGGATAATTAAGAGGAAAAATGCAGGGAAGAGTCAGGAGACACATACCTGACCAGAACTTCAGTGGTATTTCCAGATGTGGCAAAGGCATTTATGAGATGCAGAACTCCATCCTGAGAAATTCTATTATGGCTGAGACTGCAAAGAGAAAAGAAAGGTTTTCCAGGTGTTAAGAATCAGGGTTGTCCCCAAGTTCCTTAGCCAGAGAGGCAAAATTGAAGTTCAAAATTCAAGTTGGCATTGAAAGCAGAGCAGTTTGTGGATGCAGGTCCCCTCTGGTTGGTGCTAAATGCATGAAACCCCTCCAAGGCAAAGCACTGGTAACTTGGGTGACACAGCCAACTTGCATGTTGCACTCAGAGAGGACAATGTACTGAACACTCAGGGGACTATATCAACTTCTGTCTTGCTATCATTCGCAGGGCCTCAGGGACGCTGATGCTAATAGAAAGACCTTTACTTACTTCAGCAGCTTTTGGATCAACCCATGAGTTGCCCTGGCCTAGAAAGGTCTTGAGTTGTGGTCATGGCTCACTCAGACCTTACCTCCTATGGCAGGACTGGACAAGAAGCATGACAGCCAGGTTCAGGAGGAATTGCATGAGCACTTTTCCATTAGGGCACCTCTACTCCACTGTGCTCAGGGAAGGGCTCAAGAACTTCCCTGAGCCAACAGATTCACAGTGTGTTTTCTTACTTGAGGGAACAGGTAACATGCACTCGATGCAAGTGGTCCAAGAGGAACCTCAGGCTTTCATCCCCTAGCTGATTCCTGGAGAGACTGAAAGGCAAAAGAACAAGGTAGAAAAAGAAAAGTCAACATTTTAAGCAGTAATTCTCCTCTGAGAAGCTTCAAAGGACTCAGCTCAGCCTCTAAAGGTCTGTCTAACTCAAAATACTGCCCGAAAAATATACCTCATGCATGGGCTCGAGAGCAAGCTCAAATGAAGAGCTCCAAGCACAGTCCCAGAGAAGAGCTCAAACAAAGCAACCAATACCTCAAAATGACCACAGAGTTGGCATTGGCATCACAATCCCAAGGATATCGTCCAATTCCATCTCAAGTCCTCTTTAATATATATAAAGGAGCTGTGTGATTACTAATAAATTTCTAAATCAATTTCTAAACTGCCTGAAGGAGCACACATGCACAGGTAGAGAAGTTGGGAAACCCAGGGCAATGCTGAACCATGCCGACCCAGCTCTCCCTCACTGACGTCTACTCAAAGTCATGGTGACAACCCAAGCCCCACTTACTCTACTTCTGACAGCCGCCCATGCTGCTCCAGGACTCTGCAGAGCTCCTCTATCTGCCTTTGACTGATAGCACAGTCCGTCAGCCTGCACAAGAGACAGGAAGAGAATTAAAGCACATGCAGCCACCAGGTTCAGCCTGAACACTGAGAGCTGCCCATCAGCAGTTGCTTTTTTACAGCAGTGTCTGTGAAACATTCACCAAGCTGAACTGAATGCCCTTAGCTTGCCAGTGTTTGAAACACCTCCACGAGGCTGGTAATGACAAACCCTACACTGCAGGTGGGAAGCAGATCTCTTCACATTTTTGCCATCTATATACTGCCTGTCAGTGTTCTACTGTTTGTCTTCTTTACAGGGGCACCCTGCAACCATTGCTCCCAGAGAGGAAGCAAACACATAACACATACATATCACACAGATTATTATCTGGAGCGTCTATTACCCAGAATTTGAGACTGACATTTGGAAAAATGGTGGTGGTTAGGGCTCACACCAGTTGCTTGTACAGCAGAATTTGGGGCTACTCAGGATGCAGAGGAATTCTTTATCAGGGAGTGTAGTGATAGAACAAGGGGTAATGGCTCTAAACTAAAAGAGATTTAGATTAGGTATAACGAAGAAGTTCTTTACTATGAGGGTGGTGAGGCACTGGAACAGGTTGCCCAGAGAAGATGCCCCATTCCTGGAAGGCTTTGAGCAACCTGGTCTAGTGGAAGGTGTCCCCGCCCACAGCAGAGGGTTGGAATTAGATGATCTTTAAGGTCCCTTCCAACCCATACCATTCCATGATTCTATGATATAACCAGGAATGGTCCAGTTACCACTCAAGAAAGGTATGGTCCTCTGCTATCCTGGTACATCTCAAATGTTGCACTAATGTTTCAAGCCTAATCAAAACATGCAAATTATAACTGCTTTATGCCAGTACCTGAAGGATGTCTTCTGGCTTTGTGTGCTCGTTCCTAAATGCAAAAAAGCATTTTGATTTGACCTAAAGCAAAGAGAAAAGACAGTCCTTCAGCAATGGTCTTCAGAGAAGACAAGCTTTGTAATTTATTTAAAGCTGAACCACTGGGCTCCAAGCAATCCAAGTGTCTTACCGAACTTCTACCTTTCTGATCCGCTCACAGAGACTGATAGAGTTGGTGAATAAGATGGTGCAACGTGGCGAAAATATGCTGTTCTTAATACTGAAAAGGAGAGGAAAGAAAAAAGAATTAAATCGGGTCCCAGGAAGAATGGTTTATATCCTCATGGTCCAATTTTCCCACCTCTGTGATGCAAAAGCCTGGATCCAGCCCAGTATCGCTGAGCAAGGATCTAAGGTTTTGAGCATGGGAACCCAGCATTCCTTTGACTAAAGTAGTCTTAGTTTCCTTAAACTAAAAAGGGAGTACAGACCAAGGGCATCCACTGAACACCTCCTCTTCAGGTGGTGAAGGGTGGCCAATTGGACTACGGAGACTCCAGACTGGAAGGAACCTCCTGAGTGAGCAAATTCAGTCACTGCAGCTCCTCCATGCTACAACCACTTGCAGGAGATGGCAAAGATCCTTCTGGGCTTTTTGTCCACATGGTAAGACTGCCCTAGCCCCTGACAGCACCTCTCCAACTTAAATTCCAAGCTTAAATGGCCAATATGCTGCCAGGAAACACTTCTGGTCCCAAGTGTGGCAGGATGCCAGATCCCTATAGGGGCAGAGCTGGAAGATGCTGACCAACCCACTGGTGCTCTCTGTGGTGTGCTGTTGTACTGGGTTTGGATGGGATGGAGTTAACTTTCCCTGCAGCGGCCCATACAGTGCAGTGCTCTGCACTTGTAGCTGGAATAGCACTGGTACCACACCAGCGTTGTGTCTATTGCCGAGCAATACTGGCACAGCATCAGGACTCCCTCCAACAGCCCACACGCTGGGGATGTGCAACAGGTGGGGACGGGACATCACCAGGGCAGCTGACCTAAACCAACCAAAGCGATATTCCACACCATATGGTGTTACACTCAGCAATAAAAGGTGGGAAAAGGGAAAGAGAGGGCGGAGGGCTCTCGTTATGAAGACTTCTGTCCTCCCAGTCAACCACTACACGTACTGAAGCCCTGCTTCCCAGGACTTGGACGAATATCGCTCATTGATGGGAAGTAGAGAGTAATTTCTCTTCTCTTCCTCTGTGCTTCTGCATGGCCTTTGCTTTTTGTTTGTTTGTTTGTTTGTTTTGTTTGTTTTTGTTTTCCCTCTCCTTTTCCCTTCAATTAAATTATCCTTATCTCAACTTGTGATTTTTTTTTTCTTTCCAGAACACTCTCTTCTACTCTTCTTCTTCTAAGGAAGGGGAGTGAGAGAGCAGTTGTGGCACAGCTCAGCTGCCCAGCAAGGTAAAACCACCACAGCTGTCAGTGTGTCAACTGACAAGTCCTAAATCTATTACGGATGCTGGAAGTCACATTCCATGGGACAGCTGAAGTGAGGGTTATCAGGGATGCAGGGCCTAAGGCAGGTATTTGTCCTCCTGTCCTTTTTTAATATGTATAATCGAAGAAAAAAGGTTCAGTGCTGCTTTGTTTCTCAAAATAGGATGTACCAGTGTGAAAGAGTTCCTGGGTGAGCCTGCATTTTCTTTACCTAGCTTGTTAATCTACAATTTCTGATTAAGGCTCCTAAAATATGCTGTGCTATCAGCACTTTTCAAATGTTTCATGACAGCTGTCAAAGCAAGGACCCCAAACGTTACCTCAATAGTGTTAAATGACAGAGGTATGGCAGGAAGCTCAGTAATCTCTCAATGCTCTGGTCACTCAGTGAATTTCCAGACAGCCTGTAAAACAAGGAATGAAACAGCTTACAGGGGAAACTCAGACAACTTGTAAGGATTTCTGTAAAAGCTACATGGATGTGAACATGCACAAGTGGGCATTCAGGGCAAATACCAAAAAGCATATGTCCTGGAATGCTGTGGAAGTTGGGTGATATGAGTCCTTATAGGCTAATCCTTGTAAGTGTAAGATCGCTACATTCTAAAACAAGTTTTAAAAGCTTTACTTTTCTATTACTGTAAGTTCATACAATGGTGCTATTGATGTATTTCCTGCATGCAGTACTAGTATTATGTTATTTTTATTTGCTATTCCTCAATTTTCATTCTCAGTGTTATTCATCCAGTTTTCTTGGTGCCCACCTCCTGCTTGGAGCGACCAGCTCTTCAGGAGCTGGCTGTGCCTTACTGGGCCATGTGCTCTTGCTCTGGCTGTACTGCAAGTCTGGACCTCAAGGAGTAGAGGCTAACGTATGTCTAGCCATATAACTGAGGAAGACTGTGACGATCCTTATGTATTCTGGGGCGTTTACACACAGACATCGTAGGCTTAGAAAAGGCCAAACTGAAACAGAGAGGACAGTGGAAGGTGTGGGTTTATCTAAATTTTTGGGTGAAGCCTTGGGGGTTTTCTAGGAGGTTGTGGAAGGCCTACTCAGAGATCCATTATGCTGCACAGGGCCTGCTCTGAAAGCTGTTTTCCAGCTAGCTGCCCAAGGATGCAGCCCTGCCAGGAAATGATGATCTCCTGTCCTGTGATGGACTCCACCTGGAGAAAAAGACCTCACTTGCCCATTCTTCACACTCTGTTATGCAGGCTCTGACCTCCTCTGCCTGCTCTTCAGCTGTAGAGATGTAGGTACAGCTCCACCAAGGAGAGATGATTTACATTACCTGCTAAACTGATCACTGAATCTGTGTCTGTGGGCTGGAGGGACAGACAGACAGACAGACAAGGTTGCTGAGTGCACGACACTTACTCGATTTCTGTCAGCTGGGTACAATGAGCCAGTATCTGGCACAGCCTGGTCACGTCCTCAGGACCCATCGTGCAGTCCCTGAGACTGAAGCAAACAAAGCACTCAGGAGCTCAACATTTCCCATGACCATGGTGGTATGGTGACACTCCCTTCATATCCCAGAGCCTCAAGCCTAAGGACAATGCCCTTAGCAACTCTCTTATTTCCGCTACATATATTTTGCTACCCACAAGCTAGGACCGAGAAGTCAAAACCTGTGTCAAATAGAGGATTTTACCAGTTCTGAGTTGATTTAAGAGAGCCAGGCCACCAAAATACCGTATCACTTTGGGTGTTACTCTGATACAAACACATCAGTTGTCTCTGGATACCGGACAGCATCTTCATCTGCTCAGCACTGTCTTAGTTGTCCCAGAACAAGGCTCAGCAACAAGGTGTCTCCTATCTCCTTCTCCAAGAAAGAAACTGCAGAAACCTCCCTGAGTGACAAGCTGGCAGGCCTCCATGGGATGAACACAGTAGCCACCCAGGTCTGTACACCATTATTTAGGGGTAGAAGCTTTCCCTGCACAGCATGGCCAAGCAAAAGATACACTATTTGTTTTCACATATACACTTGTAGCATCCCAAGTCTATCCAAAGAGGGTATATTATTCACCCAGCTGCCTCAGGGATATGTCTGTGACCCTCTGGTGGCCCCACAGCATGAACACTTGTTGGTTGACACCAGCTAGCCCAATTTGTTTGGCTTTGCCAAATTACCTTCTCCCTTGTAACCACGTGTTATTTTGGAGACTGGCCTTCCTGACCAATTTTAGCAGGGAAGGGGGTGGAAGAGGAAGATGTTAAAGACAGAGCTTATTCACAGAGGCGACTCCATATGGAAAAGATGCTATCTTCCCCTCCCAGCCCCGTTTCTGCATCTGGTCCATCAGTAACATACAAGCAGGGGAAAGAAAAGGCTGTTTCCCATGAGAGTGGCGTCAGCCTCTGAAGGCAGGCAGGGCACAGGAGAACTCTCTGAGAAGACACAGCTGGAGACACAGGTCTGGTCCACACATTACACTACAGATACAGACCCTACAGCCATCTCTCCCTATGCTCCCAGGTGACAGAAGGAGGCCAAAACCACCATACCGAAAGCATTGTCCATTTGCTATGTGCTCGGGATGCACCAGGAAATTTCTTCTCAATCTGCCGGTACTTCTGTCCCTGGGGAAAGAATAGTTTCCTCAATCATTTATGCTGATACCATTGCTCCCATGCAGCTGCAGAAGGGAGTGAGGTGGTGGTAATGGCCTCATGCTCCAGTCTGCCTCTCATCTCCACCTCCCAGAATGAGGCTTATGTTGTTCCCATAACAAGAAGGGTCTTATCACCTCTCTCCCAGCCTCCAGTGAGCTTTGCATCCACTCACCATTTTGAGCATTTGCTCTGCCCTTGCCCAGGAGCAAGATGACTGCAGCTCTGACAAGCAGTGGGATACTACTGTCTGCTCCACAGACTCAAGCTGCTGTCCATCAGCCCTAAAAGACCATCCTGCTCCCACCACCCTCACTGGAGTTTAGAGACAAATGAACCTTTAACTGGCACATCTCAGGGACTCACATATCGGGCTTAGATGGATCGATGGGTATGATTTTACCTGATTCTTTCCCAAAAGCTTAGATGAACTGCCTGCTTGTGTCCTAAGCTGTAAACAGAAAAGTACATAATAAGGATGGAGTCTGAAGACAAGTGCTCCTGTATCACTCCCTGAAAACCAGGGCTTGAGGTCTTAAATAGCACAAAAACACAGGAAAAGTACTCTTGGTCATACCTGAGGTTCATTGTTTTAATGTGTTCCAGTGTAGATAAGGACTGAGCTAAGCAAAACACAGATTTCAGGGAGATCCGGTTGTTATCAAGCCTACAAGAAGAAGAGATGAAATCAGCTGTGGCAAGCAAAACTACTATGATTTATGGCGTGTCAACTGAAATACAGTTCCTTGTCCAACACTCTCAGAGTCTGCTTCTCTGTCACCTTCCTGCTTGTGCTTTGAACTTCCAAGTTCTGCAGACAAGACTCACTCCAGTGTTTGTTAAATTCATCCCTCACTTTTAGAGTTCAGAGAATCACAGAATAATTGAGACTGCAAGGGACCTCAGGAGATGACCTAGTCCACCCTACTGTTCAGAGCAGAGTCAAATAGAGCAGACTTCAGGACATTGTCCGGCTGGGTTTTGGATATCTCTGAAGATGAAGAATCCACAGTCTCTCTGGGCAACCTGACCCAGCGCAGGATCATCCTCAATACAAAACATTTTTCTTATGTTTAAATTAAATTCCTTGTGTTTTAAGATACTGATGCAAGGCAAGAACTCTTTGGATGTAACTGCAACTGTAGCAGCACAAAACCCACAGTAACTAAGATCATGGTCAGGTCTGTTAGGTTTATTACAGTACCTAGTGTGACAGTGGGCATCTTGCATGATGCTGCAGGGAAGAAAAAAAAACCAGCTGTGTGTTTCATTGCACAGGAGTAAATGGAATGGTCTTGGTTTGAGAACAGTTCAATTAATCAAACGGACAACAAAGCAGAATGATAGTTTACACTTCAAAGCAGAGTCCTGCACGATGCACTTGCAATGGCAGTGCCAGGTAGAATGCTCAGATTAATGCAGTCCACTATTGTGGTTGAATTCAGACTTCACTGCTGAAGCTGGAGCTCCCCAGCATCTCTTATCCAAAGATGCCCACCACATGACAGGAAGGACTGCTCTTTCTCCCGATGCAGAAGAGAGAGAGGAAAAATTCAGTGGCCTGCTAAAGATCTCAGCCTGTTTTAGAAACCAGGTGTGACACTCGCACACAAAACCACCTGTCTCCTTCAAGGAGGACAGAGTATGCAGCCTTTCAGGCACTGACCTTAGTCAAGCTTCAAGTGGAGTCAATCTGGCCTGGACTAGAGGTGGAAAAAGACTGGGTGAGCTCAGTGGGTCTACCACCCTCAACAAAGATGTAGTATAACTTCACTTGACCCTCACAGCCCTTTCTAAATGTCATTGTGCTTCCACTATCAATACTCCCACAAAACCACATCCACGAGTAAGGAGAAATGTGAGCTACTCACCTGAGTGACCTTAACATTTTCAAATTTGGAAGGAACTGAAACAGCCGCGAAAGTCCCTCGTCACCCAGAGAATTATTTGATAAGCTAGGATTTAAAGAAAGGCATTTAATTTTCATAGAGAAAACAACAACAACAAAAAAGAACAATGACATATCAATGTATAAAAGCAGCTCTTAGTAACAAACACTCTGAAAGCAGAACACTGGCACCCTAATACAAATATCACGTGCAGTGCCCCTCTCTGTTTACAACTAAAGCCTAGAAACTAGAGACTGGCATTAACCAGCACAAAACAGCCAGAAACCCAGCTCAAGGCTCATCCTTTTCTCACATCTGCCGAGTATACTGACAGAGTTTTTTAATGCAGTTACTAGGGACCAGGAGGTCACAGCTCTGAGAAAAGATCAGCCTGGACAGGCCCAGCAGACAAAGCTGTTAGGTAGAGGATGGGTTAATCCTGGAGAAGGAACACTTAAGGATTACAAGGGCTATGGTTCATGTAAATCAAGAGATATGATTGCTTATGAAGACCAAAAGCTCAAAATTTCTTTCACTGGTTGCCAGGCCTAAGGGAATAGCCAGCCCTCAGGCTGTGTTAAACAGACTACACGCCTCTGCTGGTCCTTGTTCTGTCCATAAAAGCTAGATGTCTGTGTGTGGCAGGGGGGCTAGCATGACACACACCCCTCCATCAGTGCTGGGTCTGCTCACCTCTTGGTGTTAGCAAACAGGATCACTCCCCCCCCAGGCAGTGCTAACAGAAGCAAGTGCTTTGGCACTGAATGTCCTTGTGCACTGTATGCACCGTGAGATCACCTGCAAAACACAGGCTTCCACCTCCAGTTTTCGTGACATTCTTTATCCTCCGGCCATAAGACAAAAATGACAGGGCAAGGTTTTACAGTTTTTGTAACACCTGAAGTCAGGCTACGTGATCAAATAGCCCCTTTCTGGGTTTATAAGCTGTGACCTTTGCCCTAAGAGAGCACTAGAACTGCACGCCTTCTTCGCAAAGGATATTAGCTCACGTAAAGCTATGTCTTCCATAGCCTCATCTCTCTACCACATGCTCAGTACAACACTCTGGCACACACAAATGCCATTTTCATAATATCCCAGCAAAACGCAGATAAAGACCATAAGAGTTACGAAGGACTCACTCGAGCTCAGAGATGCTGCTACATTCCTTCAGGACTGCGCAAAGCTTCTCCAGGTCACTGGCTTGAAAATGACAGTCTGTCAGTCTAGGAGAAAACAAGAAATCTATAGTCCAGGCCTTCAGGATTGCAAACAAGATTGTAAACTTAATTCCTTCAGAAAGCCAGAGAATACATGAGGATAGCAATTAAATTAAATTTCATGATTATTTTTTTTTTTTTTTTGTCAGCAACAACTGATAATCTGTACTTTCAGCTCATCTTCAAAAACAGAATAAAGAGACACAACAAGGTAAAGGAAAAATGCGTCACAACAACAACAACAAAACAGGTCCCCAAATCCTGCACAGAAGGCTTCAGGCATAACTTCTTCATCCTTCTCTGCAGGCTACAAAACAGACATGCATACTGGGGTCAGAGCATGATCAGATATGCATTTGAACAAGGGTGCATCTTAGGATGCATTTCTCCAATGAACAACAGCAAATTCCTCTAGTGCCACAAGCTCTGTCACCGCCAGCTCTCCTTACTACCGTGTAGGAGCTGACGCAGTAACTGCACAATCATCATGCCAGTTCTGTGAATGAGAGACTACAGCCCACAATCACAGAATCACAGAATGGTTGAGGTTGGAAGGGACCTCCAGAGATCGTCTAGTCCTACCTCCCTGCTCAAGCAGGGCCGCCTAAAGGATGTTACACAGGATCACATCCGGGCAGGTTTTTATTATTTCCAAAGAAGGAGACTCCACAACGTCTCTGGGCAGCCTGTTCCATTGGTCTGTCACCCGAACTGTAAAGTTCTTCCTCATATGGTGATGAAACCTCCTGTAGTTCAATTTATACCCGTTACCCCTTGTCCCATCACTAGCCACCACTGAGAAGAGTCTGGCCCCATCCTCTTTATGTTGTCCCCTCAGGTATTTATAGAGGGTGATAAGATCCCCTCTCAATCTCCTCTTTTCTAGGCTAAGCAGGCCCAGCTTGCTTAGTCTTTCCTCATAAGACAGATGCTCCAATCCCTTAATCATCTTCATGGCTCTACGCTTGACCCTCTCTAGTTCTACATCCCTCTTGTACTGGGGAGCCCAGAACAATCTACTTTGGTTACTGCAGAAGACCACAAACACTAACCATAGAGCTTCTAGTGCTGCAAGCTTGGACTGTGAGCACAGAGACAAATGTTTGACTTTACCAGCTCTCTTGTGATTCACCATTCAAATTTGGAGATGCAGTTTTCATCAGCTAAAGGATCCAGACATAGGAAATACATAAAATACAATGAAAATTTGCCACAATTTACCTTATTTTTTTTGAGAGAGTAGGTGTTTGTCTTTCCTCTCCAACCTGTTGGTCATCAGTGGGGTACAAAGGCTCTTCCCTAGTAAGTGTACACAAAAGCAGACAAGAGTAAAACACTAACGCTTCAGTAATTTGGCAGATCATGGGGTTTACCTAGATCTACCCTCACCGGTATCTTGCCAATAGCTGACTTTTCTTTCTTTCAGTAATTATCCAATTATGTGAAAGTGTGGACCACTGGGGAGAAGGGGAACAAGACAGACTTCCCATCTAAGCTAGAATTTGATGGAACATTCAGCTTTTGCCTAAACGTTTTCTGCGGAGTCCATGTCTGTGCAAAAAAAACGCTACTGTTCATAAATAAATGCAACATCCGGATTCCAAAATATCTGAGTTTGAAATGTCATCTGGTGCCTTAAAGGAGTCACAGGTCATGTGTCTCACCCAGGCTGTCCCTCTTTTCCAAGCATAACCATAACAACTGGGTTGCCTCCCATGATAGTCCTGATGTTCCTCCCCAGATAAGGGCTCCAAGAGCAACAACAAACCCCTCTCAATTAAAACATCTGGACTGAGATGTTTTTACTCACAGTTTTCTATGGTGAAAAATGAAACTCCAAATTCATTTTGATTTACGAGTACCATGATAGGGAATGCACAGTGTACTGAACGGGATAGTTCTAAACATGCAGAGATCTGTGAATCTGTTGGGATTTTTGCTTGGAGGTGTGGGGCTGGATTCTGTTGTGTTTTTTTGTTTGGTTGGCTGGTTTTTTGTTTGTTTTAATGTTTGCTATTATTAGAGAGCATAGCTGTCATTAAACAGTCTGTTTTACTTAGGATCCTGGGTTGAAATGTTCTCTAGAGACATAAAACATAATCATACATTACAGAAGTTAGTAGACAACTTTCTGGCTAAGAAAACCAGGAGAGAGTACTAATTTTAGATTCCAGGGGGAAGGGGGAAAGTGAGGTGAACTGTTAGCCTTGGTACATAAACAGGATATAAGAACTGAACAAGATGCTGAGAAAAAAAAAAAAAAAAAGAAAAAAAAAAGAAAAAAAAAAAAGACTCTACCTATGAGGAGGGGAATCAAATTCTCTGTCTTCTGTAAACCTCAGGACTGCAGTCTTATGACAAAGGCTAAGTGAAGAAGAAAAGGAATCAATGAATGTCACATTCTGGATATTTAAATTAATTATTTTATGAATGTTTCATTTTGGTGGAGATCTGTTCAAAACACTTTGGTGCTACCAATCACTGAAAATCTTCCCAAAACAAGCAAAAGATCATCTTCGTTAGTTTTAAATCCTGGTTGGATCAAATTATCCAATATCAGATGACTCAGTTTCTCCAAACCGTTAGAGAAAGTGCAGACAAAATCACCATACTTGAACTCTAGGGTGTTTCCAAAGGAAAATACTAGGAAAATTTCCAGCTCCACTCCAGAAGTCAACATTTCTCATACTCCACTGAGAACCTCTCTCATAAGTTTCCCAGGGCAGAGCACAGCAATGAGTCTGAAGTTCAATTCATGCATGCCTCTGAGAATATGGGAAAGTCAGGGCAGTATGCCCCTCAAATATGCATGAAGGAAAATAACATAAAAAGCAAGGTAGAAAGAAATTAAAATGTATTAATCAAAAGGAATAAAGATTAAATGTGAGAAGGAAAAATTCAGGAAGAGAAGATAGATGAAAAATGAGGAAAAGGAACACAAGGAGAACAGGATCAGAACAGCAGTGAAACAGGGGTGACACTACCTCTTGATTATTTTCATACAATATACTTGGCAAATGCTTAATTGCTGCTAAATTGTTAAATTATTCCTCTATCTGGAGTATTGATCTAGAATTTTATTAGTGTGCTGGGATTACATACACTATAAAGTTCCAAACTGTGATAGCCTGGCTAAAGATTTCAGAGTACTTTATAACATCCCTTCAGCTGTTTCCAATATATTTTAGTATTCCCACAATGCTGCACTCTCTCAAATTCTGGATGATGGCTCAGAAAGAATCTGCTTACAGCTATGCATCACCATGTGTATATCACCTTTGCACATGTTCTTCACCCACCCCCTACTCCGAGCTGACTCAAAAATCCTAGAACTTAACTCTCAGACTTCTACTTCGGGATTAACCTCAAACAGCATTCTTCTAGACATACGTACCTGACTTCTACCTCCATTGTCTTCTGGCAGGTATTTACTGACTTCAACAGACTGTAAACGCCATTAATAGAGAGGAGGTTGTGACTGAGACTAAGAAAAAGAAAAAGGCAAATAGCTGGTTACTGAAATCACACATTCAGTAAACACATGGAGGACTGTCCTCGTGGAAGTGGTCATGAGTGTGCTGTGCACTTGAACTCATTGCACTTCAGAAGAGGCATGGAACAAAAGACACTGGATCCCTGCTTCTTCTGAGAAAGGGTTTTTAATCAAAGGGCACTTCAGCACTTCAGATGCATTTAGATCTGTTTCTAAGTAAGATGCTTTGAGCAAATGACCACCTTCTCCCTGAACAGACTCATGGGATGAGTCTCATCCTTACAGTGCTCAGAGATACTTCTGTAGCACTGGTCTGGGTGAGATTTTTGCCTCCTGGAACCCTGCTCAGCATCTCTGTACAGTCAAGGCTCAAGAAAAAAGGGCAACACTTACTCCAGCTGCTTTGAAATTGATATCCAAGGGAGGCTTTCCAGCAGGCAACTGCAGCCTTCATCTCCAAGCTTGTTACCTGATAAACTGAGACATTTTCCAGTTAGCAGGGACTGCTTTGAACAGTATAAGTAGCAAAGCTGTTAAAATCTGCTTGCTTTCCCTTTGCTACAATTGCTCTTTTGCCTGGACTGTTCCTTCTGTCCCAGAGCACTGAAATAACTCCAGACCAAGAGTTTTATCCCTAGAGAAACATAACTCACGCTTTAGCCCCAGAAACATCTTTAGAAAAACCTAAGTGGAAGTGCAAAGCAAGAAACCAACTGAATGAGTGTTTACTATCCTCCTGGAAGGAAGAAAGGAAGGAAGGAAAACTGGATAACAAAGATCTCATTTTCAAATCAGTGAGCTGGAAAACTAGTGTTTAGGGTGTAGCTGAATTTAAGACACAGTCTGGAGTGAATTGTCTTGCAACAGATGTTCCTGCATTTTCCAGCGCAGACAGGCTAGAAGGAGGGTTTACAGCCCGAATCAGTTGGCCTCATATATACACAAATAAGGAACTGTAGGGATGATAATCATTGCAATGGGTAGGTTACGAAGTGGAACTCTCCTCTCACTTCTCCCAGCAGAGCTGGGCAGCCTTAAAAAACAAAAGGAACAACATAGAAGCCACCTGTGTCCCTTTACTGGCTCAGAGAATACAGCTTGGTGTTGCCTCCAGCATGCAGCACTCCTTCATTAGCAGGGTCTGCTCTGCAACTGTCATCACTGGCTGCAGAGCCAGAGGCTGCAGTTGTCACAGGAACTGAAAGTTGTTCAGCATTCATCTCCTGCTGAACCTCACCAAAACCCCCTAATTAGGATCTCACCAGACCTAACGCAGAGTGCTGGGATCCTTCCTTGGGGTCAGACCCCACGACTCACTGCCCTCTACATCTAAATCCACTGCTACCTGTCTACTGCCCACAGTGACACAACAAGAAGGAAAGGAAGCACTTACTCCACTTCAGAGAGATGGGGGCAGCTCTGGAGAATGGACACAATCTCCTTTGCATGTTGCAAAGACAGGCTGCGATCCCGTAAGCTGTGAACAGAAAGGGTTCAAGAATCATAGAATGGTTTGGGTTGCAAGGAACCTTAAAGATCATCTAGTCCCAACCCCCTGCCATGGGCAGGGACACCTTCCACTAGATCAGATTGCTCCAAGCCCCATTCGTCCTGGCCTCAAACACTTCCAGGGATGGGGCATCCACAGCTTCTCTGGGCAGCCTGTGCTGGTGCCTCACCACCCTCATGGTAAAAAATTTCTTCATTATATCTAAGCTAAATCTCCCCTCTTTTAGTTTAAAACCATTACACCTTGTCCTATAACTACACTCCCTGAAAAAGAGTCCCTCCCCAGCTTTCCTGTAGGCCCCCTTTAGGTACTGGAGGGCTGCTATAAGGTCTCCCCAGAGCCTTTTCTTCTCGACGCCAGACAACCCTAACTCTCTCAGCCTAAAACAAGCAGGGAGGAGGAAGTGAGACCCAGGCATTTCTTGCGTCTCTCTCTGGATGAAGACACATCAAGAGAGGCAGTTTTTAGTCCCTGCTCTGCCACACCATTCTGGGTACATTGCTCCATCCCTCTGTACCCCTTGCTGCAGAAGGAGTGCAGAGGGCCATGCTTGGAAAGTGCTCTGTGAGTGCAGTGCCTTGCACTGGAACTGCCCAGCACCGCCATTTCATCCACGTGAAAGAGATGGATGTGATTGTTTGTGTTGCACAGAACAGCGAGGGCAAGAGAAGGAGGCATGAGAGGGCCGTTTCTTAGCTCTAGCATGCTTGGAGAGTATACCTGAATTCTGTTCTGAGAAAGCTAGTACTCTGCTGTCTCACAGGGAGGAAAGAAAACCATATGGCTCATGCCTTTGGCAACGTGGGGCAAGCTGGGAATTATCAAGGCAACTCTGCCCCTTCAGGGCTGTTAGTTTGGCTAGGCAGAGATTTTTATTTGTATTTACTGAATCGGGTTTATTTAAAATATTTTCTTATATCTCCTTCCAAATCACCAATACAGCTCCTATTCTTGTTCTTCTGTAGTACCTGTCATCTGCAAATCACATTAATGAGCAGGAACTTCAATGCCTTCTCTTACCATAACTTCATATGTCTAGTTGGAATTACATATTCCTTGTTTTCTTCCCATCTCAAATCCAAAGATCTACAAACAAGCAAAATAATTGGTCTTTAGTATGCCTTCGTAAAATATCTGAGGACTTGGGAGGTGATTAGTATTTTCTGCAAGCTTTCTGGAAAAAAAAAAAACACGAGGTCTGTGATCCGCCCAACCCTTCCAAGAAAGGTTAAATGATTTTCAAGAGCCAAAAGATCCCCATCAGGAGATGGGAGCAGTCCAGCACAGGGGGTGTCCACATAAGATTTTACTATATTTGAATCAACTGGGTAACTGAGCTCCCATGCAAAGGCACTATTAAGATGCAGGATGTGTTGCCTCCGTGGGGGTTTGTGCCACCACAGAAACAGACAAACACACCCACGGGCACCAGGCTGCCTACAACAGCACAAGGCTGTTCAGACATCTGAGCAGGAACAGTTTCTAGCTGACTCAGAGCCAGGCTAAGTCAGTTCACATATACACGTGAAGTACCATGAGGTCCCTCTGGGACTGCACAACACAGGGCAAAAGGAGCTCCCTGTCAGAAAACACAAGACTATCTCGCAGATTCTTAATTATGGTCAAATTTACCCTTCCCTCAAATGGATGCACAAGCAGAGAGAACATAAGAGCCAGCCAGATAATGGCAAAGTTTTCCTTTTGTTTATCCTCACATTCAGTTGCCCATTGGTTTCAGCATCAGCAGTTTTGCAATAGGAAGACGGCACTTCAAGCTTATGCAGGAACTAAGGCTCTGCCTTTGTGGAACTGGCTAACAGGTCTGTGCAAAGACCAGTTATTTTGTTTACCTTTCTCCTTGCTCAGGTAGCTCCAGCTCTGCCAGATGCAAGAGCAGAGGCAATCAGTTCTGTTCCTAGAGTGGTTTACAGTGACACCAAGCTGATGGTTTAAACCAGCATCATTGGGAAAAAAAAAAAAAAAAAAAAAAAAAAAAAAAAAAAAAAGAAGCATTATACCACATACAGTTTCTCACCTTGGAACTTCTCCAGATGTGCCAGAAAAATTTATTATCACAGTGTCCTTCCTGAAAATGAGATCAAAGCCAATGTTAGGACGCAGGTGGAAGGATGCCATTTCTTCTGCAGCGGTACTCAGTAAGGACTAAAGCTGTTGCCTGTATGCTAAAGAGGGCCTCAACGTCTGCCATGCTAGCACATTTCCACAGGCAAGCCAAAAAGCAGCCATGGGGCTAGAAGGCAGCAGGATACCCCATATGTTGAACTAGGGCTGCAGTACACCCAGAAGAGTAACATGATTAAGGAGAAATGGGTGGGGATTTTTTTGTTGAGGCCAGCAATTTGTTGGAAAGAGGCTCTGTGGAAACTCCAACCCAGCAGGAAAAATTAGTTAGTGTTGTATGCACTTTGACTTCCCCCGAGTTACACCAAGGATTAACTTGGCCTAGTAAACTTACAGCTTAAGCACATACACTAGGATTTAAAAATTCTCCCCTTTCTCTGTTATTCTGGACCTATGAAAAAAACAAAACCTGTAATTTAAAGAACCCATAGACATAGCTACTTAAACCCACAGCTTTTCAGTAAGCTTAGCTGGTTTGTAGCAAATTTATGCTAGCTGATAAAGAATTTCCTGGTTGAGATATTGCAAAGCTTAAAACTAAGTTTAGATTCTTTTATATATGAAAAATTATTACACTTGCAAATCAATTTATAGACAAAGAGACCTATTAAAATACAAACATGATGTCTAAAATATAATCAAATCAAATTTTGTTTCACACAGAAAACAAAAAGGAATACAAGTCATGCTTCACTGATTTTGATTAACCAACAAGTAAGCTGTGTCCATTTATTTATAAAGTCATCACTGAAAGAGACAACATATTTGTTTTTGTAACAGTTCTCATGTATGATACCTGACGTGCAGTTCTGTAGCATTTTGACACGTGATGACTTCCTTTGCCAAAATGAGAACAGCATTCAAGGAAAGATTGTTGTTGCTCAGACTGTGAATATCAGGAAGAATACAATCTCAGATGCTGGACCAAACAGCATGGTTATTTCTCACACAAATGCTCTCTGCCACACACCCCGAATTCCCCGAAGTACACATTCTTTTAGTTACGGGGTTTCTCCAAAACTTTAGAATTTGGCATTTTGACCTAACAAAAGCATAATCTCATTGTATTTTTCTCCACAAGCTATAGCTCCCATGAATTTAGCATCAGAGACCCTTCTGCTATGTGCAATAGAAGAACCATTAACTGTCTTTGGCCCAAAATGTAGGGGTTGTACTTCGTAACTGTATGACTACACAAGTGGCCCACAGTACAATTAAATCCTATTATAACAAATAAATCAATTCATGTAGGGCATGGTCTAAACCTTCAGACATAAAACATCCCTGAACCACAATACTAGCAACCTCTGAGGATGTATTCTGTAATTGTACATTTATGCTGTTTCATTACTTGTTGCAACTCACTAAACATGAAACACAAGCACTATGATCTTACAGGAGGTTAAGTGGGGCCGCCACACGGGACAAGACAGCTAAACAAAAGCTTAGGAAAACAAGGATGGAGCTGTTCTCTCTTACACAGAGCTAAGAAACCTCCATCTAAGCCTGACCAAGGGGAAGAGAGGTGAGGATGGAGAAGAGGAAAAAGTCATGCCAGGCATCAAGTTGAACATGACTTGTAATTTCTGGAGATATGTCAGTGGTGCCAGGACTCACTAGACAATATTTTAAAAAAGATGGGTAAGAACTGGCTGTGAAAGCTGAGTCTGTCTCATTCCAAGCCAGGCCTCCAGCATAGCCCTACCTGCATTTAAGTATTTGTGCCCCAGATTACTGTCCTCCCTGTCTTCCAGTGACACCTCTATGAGCAAGTATCAACCCTTACAAAGACATCCAGCAGCTCCACTCTGATGAGGACTTAAACTCTCTCTGATGCTATTCTTGGCTTCATAGTGGCTACCATTTTTAATAGGTTAAATGCATTTTACTTACTCTATTTTCTTTAGCTTTTCCATTCTGGAAAACAGGTCCAACACCCTCTTTACCTCTAGATCCCGTATCCGATTGTCCTGCAAGCTGCACACAGATTCTCTTTAATATCACAGGCCCCAGGGAATGAGCAATTGATTTGAGCCACATTGTCACAAGAAACTCACTTTAGTTCCTCGAGCTGGAGGCACTGCGAGGAAGCCTGGACCAAGTTAGTCAGCCCCTCAGCTGTGATGTTCCCGCCTGTCAACCTGAAAAATAAAGAATTGTTAAATCAAGAAGAGGGAAGACTAGCATCTGTGCAGTGCGTGGCGAGCCTGTCTCAGCTGTGTGCCTGTGCTGCACTTTTAGCACACCAACACAGAGCAGACACAGCCTGACTCTGCCACCTACAACCAACTTCCTGCTGCTCTTTAACCAGAGCAATGCAATATTCCTGTTGATATTAGGTGGCAGTATAAAACAAGGGCCATGCACGTCTGTGCTGTTCTGCATGGCTCTGCATGATCATCCTTGAGTGATTAACCTGCCAGCCAGAAACACAGCAGGGGAGGCTCTAAGCTTACAAGCAAAGACTTACTCTAGCTTCTTCAGGCTCCCCATTTCTCGTAAACTCTTTGAAAGAGCAGCAGCAAAGTCATCACCAAATCTCCTACTCCGAAAGCTAAAACATAAAGAAAAGGGAAAAATGTAAACACAACAAAGAGCAAAATCAGCTAGCCCACAAAGCAGGTTAAAATATGACAGTAAACTACATGTGTTGAATTTACTTTATAACCATTGTTGTGTGATGCTCTTTCTTGCAGCATGTTTGGAAGAAAAAACGCACACAGAAATCACAACAACATGAATCTTGTACATCAACTGCAAGTACCTGAAGTAGAGAAGGCCTTTTGGTACATTATGTGTAGCTGTTGCCACAGACAACAAGAGAAAGCACAATTGCACGTCCCAACAGAGTAAGAATCCTGGAGATCTATTCATGGGAGAAGGCCAGATTCTGCTCATGGTCACATGGGGACAAACCAAGCTCATATTGGAAAAAAATAAAAAGATAGACAGGTAAGCTTTTAGGCACAAAAGTGCTCCTACAAACCAGCTTCAGGATGTACTGATTACAGGATGTATCAGTGCAAAGCAGCCTGAGTCACATCTCCCACAGCATGTAGGGTGCCCTGCGAGCAGAATCCCATCCCTGCTCTGCTGCCTGCGTGCCTCCACCAACTTCTCTGCAACCAGAAGGACTCGGGAACAAGCTGCAGAGCTGTGGTGGAACATCACTCTCCTTCTGACTGACAACATGGCCTGAGGTCACCGGTAACACACCTGAGGCAATGCTGCTTCTTTAGGCAAGCAACATGCAGCTGAAATGCTTGGGGGTCGCTGCCCTTTGCCTGCCCTTCCAGGACACAGCACTCAGAGCACTCGCATCAAGCAGGCTGTAACTGTAAACAGGCACAGGCTTGAGAGTTTATGAGCTGTGGAAGAAACCCCAAAAACCCCGTTCCTTTCTCCTAATGCAAGGTAACAGCCCAGCCAAGCTCAGAATTCTGCCTAATCTGCTCTGGGAGAGCAGGAGGTTCTGTGCACTGCCCTGTGGCCTGTGCCAGCCATTTAGAGTTGGGATGTACCATCAGACAGCTTTCCTAACAGTATATTAAAGAGTATTCCTGTTCTCCTTACTGGAGGCAGAAAACACTCAATTACTGCCATTTTAAAAAGAATATTAATATCCAAAAATATCAGTTTTCACATCTGTTTATGCTCTTCTGCTTGGGAGCAGACAATACCATTCCCTGCAGCCGTTTCCCACAGCCTGGATGTGATACCCTGCCAGGGATTCCTGCTGCTCTCACCAGGCAAACTTCCTCGCAGCCCGATGTGCTCCTTAGAGCCGTCCCACAGCAGGTCAGCTCATCAGGAGTGGGCACCCTGGCTGCTCCCCATGAGTAAACTCCAGATATATTCCTCTGAGTTATTCATAGAAATATGGAAGGAGACCCATCCCACAACACTATCCCAAGAGATTGTCCTTGGAAAGTCCCTCCAGCATTACAGCAGAGAACCAACAGAGAAATAGCACCTCAGAACACAGTTGTGATCTGTTCACCTGGTTTATGGTGACTTGATTCTATGATTCTACGACTTCACTTAGGTCGCAATTTTCTCATCTGCTTTCAAGTTTCATCCTACCTTTCCAACGTCAGGAAATGCCTATAATTTTCTCCCTTATCTATTAGGCTAACTACACTGTTCTTTGATTGGTTTAGTCAAAACAAAGAAACAAACAAAAAACAGCCATAATGGATTTATCACCTTAATATCCTCCAATCACTCATAAGTAATTATTTACTAAATTTCTTCAGTATCAAAGTTATGCTGTTCTTCTCACATTTTCTTTCCCTCCCTTTTAAAACATAAACAAACACTAGGCTTGCCCTTCCAGCCCCTCAGCCTTTCCACCTACCAACACACAGGCATGCAGGACATTTACCTCAAATGCTCCACGTTTTTACAGCTGGCCAGGACCTCCAAACAGCCAGCATCCATTAAGCATCCTGCAAAATCCAAATGAGTCAAATCTTGGCCTGAGTTTATGACAAAAACCAGAGCCGACATGTCGAGAGGTGTCAGTCTGAAGTTTTTAAACTCGTACTTGAAATTCAGTAGGCTCCCAATGTGCTGGGCTACTTTGAGGTCTTGAGTTTCAAACGTGCAATGGCAGAGCTCAATGACTTTGGGCCCTGTCAGATGAGTGGCTGCCAGTTTCTTGAGAGACTGCAGGATTGCGTCTTGCTTATCCTGCACCCAAGCTTCATTTTGTTCAGCTAGCAACATGAGAAACGTCCTACACTCTTTCGATGACAGGCCTGAGAGGAAGATGTGAAAACTCTCTATGAACTCGGTCTTTGCTTCATTCCTTAAAGTCCACTTTGACTTCAAAGAGAATTTCTTCTTCAGGTAGCTCTTGTCCACCCTCTTGTTTATCATGAGACACAGTGCGGCAAAGAACTCCTGCAAGCTCAAGTGCACAAAGGCATAACCTGCCTCTGGGTGAGTGCCACTCGTCTTCACCTCAAAGACAGTCAGCAGACCATGCAAGGAAGCAAATTCTTTCACGTGTTCTGGAATATCACTGACATAAAATACAAGCTTCTTATCTTCCAAGCCTTTCAGTGCAAGATCACAGAGACCCAAAATGGCCTTCTTGTTACAGTTCAGCTGAGTTTCCTCATCAACTGCGTGCTCTCCCTGCTGTTTGTTTATGAAGATGAGAAGCATTTTGATATAAAACTGTGTCATAGTCTGAGGAAGCTCTACACTCATCTGATGTTTAAGAAGCAAATACTCCAAACAGATGCAGACAACGTAACACAGAGCAGGGATCAGACACATGTTGAGGAGCTTAGTGTTGTTCTTCAGGTGAGCAATGGCTTGTTCTTTGAATGAATGATGATGAAAATAGTGGCTGACGTATTCTTCAACCTTCTTGTGATCAAATCCCCAAACTTCTGCTAGCACATCAACTGTGTTTAATAAATCTGGTAGTCTCTTAGGTCGGCTGGTAACCAACACTGTGCAACCAGGAAGGAGTTTCCCATGACAAAGGTCTGCAAAGAGCTCAGATATGGACATATGAGAGGGAAGTGCCGGGCCTCCCTTAGAAGTGGATGACATGTCCATGCTACCTGTGAACTCATCCAGCCCATCAAAGATGATCAGTATACGCTGGGCATTTTCCAGGAGGTGCTGGAACACTGCATCGGGGCTCTCTTCTGGCTGAAGAAACAGGTCAAACAAAAGCTCCTTCAGAGTCAATTTTCTTTTTAATAAATTCAGCTGACGAAACTCAAAAAGGAAAGTGAAGAGAAACTGATGTAAGACACCTTCTGCCCATTTCTGACAAATCCTGTGCATTAGCATGGTCTTGCCTGTACCCGGTTTACCAAACAAAAAGATCAACTTAGTTGTACCCGATCGGACCACACTACCAAACAGATCTGACACTCTCATGGCTGTATCCACACATTCTTCTGGTTCAGGGGCACTGGGCAGATCCTCTCTGGGTTTATCTGTTTTCTCTTTTAATCGGGAAGCTTTGCTCTGTCGAATAACAAGATTAACAAAGGCTTGGTTGAAAGCCAGTGGTTGCATTTGTTCCTGTGCTGCTGCTCCTGCTGCTCTCCTGCTTCCATATCTCTGACGGACAGTATCAATGAGAAGATGCCGATAATTTTCAGCTGAATCTGAGAGAGAAGACAGATTGAATTGAGGGTGAAAAAGTTATTATTTCTGAGCTGTGACAGATCAAAAATATTGCCACTTAAAGAGAAACACCACTCAGATCAGAGGCTGCTCCAGAGAGCTAGAGGTAGAGATGACAGATTTTGAAAGCATAAAAATAACACGTAGTTTTGCCTATTTTTGCACAGGGACTGATGAAGGGGGGAGAAAATTCAGGAACAAGGTGAAATAGCTTCATATAAACACTAAGTCTTATTTATCTCTTTAAGATGAGAATTAGTTATTGATGTTTATGTATATAATTCCCTGTTCACCAGGCCTCTGTTTGCCCGTGCTGGCCTTGTGCCATACTTGCTCAACTTTCTGCATGTCAGAACAGACACTTCCTGTGCTGTGAGGTTGTGTTTTTAAGATTCTGTAGCAGGATATCTCTTCGTTCCCCTGCCTCTCTACTGAGGCCTTCTTCCAAGGCCACTTCATTTCCAATATGCATGCACTTAAATGATGCTGCAAAAGCACATCAGCACCTCCAGCCAGGCAGTCGAGCAGTAACAAACCAGCAGTCCCCATTCAGCACAAGCAACATGTGTTGCTGTTCTCATAAGTAGCAGCTTTTTCTCCCTCTACTTGAGATAAGCCTGGTACCAGGCTTCCCTCATGCCCAGTGTGAGAAACCTAGCCTCAAAAGGCTAGCTAGCTGGTAGCAGTGGGAATCTGTGACCACAATGGTATCAGCATCTTTTTGTTAGAAGGGGCAGTGGTGATAATTAAGGGTGTTCAGCACTTTCTGAAAAAAAAAAAAAAAAGACTTTCACTGCTGAGTTTTGTGGACAGATAAGATCTGTTGTTCTCCCGGGAGCACCTTCTCATTGAGAATTTCCTACGAGAATGCTTTTGGTCAAAAACTGGCTATGAGGGCCTATGAGGGCTGACCAGGACATTTACAACAAAGGTTCCTCCGATCAGCTGCTAGCTTTGCCATGCTCCTGGTGTTTCCCTACCAGACACTTGGACCTGGAGTGTGAAAGGTTAACAGCAGAGGTATAAAAGGGTGAAAAGGGGCAGATGATGAAGGGAAGGATGTAGACACCAGGTTACACAGTCCTGAGGCCTGCTCAGACCACCCAGTCTTTCCTGGAATTACACTGACTTGATCTTGTCATCACTCATCTATTCAGTTACTTCTCTATTTTAGGGTGAGCTGAAACAATACACATTTTTAACATGCTAGACAAACTGTGGGATTTAAATTGTATTTAAACTATGTCTCCTGATTTGCCTTAAATATAATAATAAAGGGATGACCAACAGCTGAACGCTTTATAGGTGTATCAGGCTTTAAGGGAGATGGCACATGCCATACGCATCCCTTCTCCTCAGGCAGATTTAATACATCTCTGAAATGGGCATGGATGTTTCTTGTTACTTGCTAGGTCCCACTGTCCATACATCTTACAGCCTGTTGCATTGAGTTTATGCAGCCACTAAACAAGTTTCCCTCAATGCAGGAAGTTGATTTTTTGAGTGCTTTTGCAAAGAAGTGAATCAGGTTCTTCCCTGGAGGGAACAACACCATTGTTTTACTTCTGTCTACATACCAAGGCGTTTCTGTTTAGCATCCTTATCACTGATAGAGCTGCTGCTACGTCGGTGGCGAGCAAACCCTGAAACGTGAAAAGAAACATGTCAAAACAGCACTTCCAATGTCAACTTATTTACAACTGGGCAAGAGACTCCAGCAAAGCATTCAGGAAGCTGGGAAAAAAAAAATAATCAGAGAACAAAACTATTTGCAAATTCAGGCTGAGTTTACAAAACAGTTTTTGCAATTGTTGAAGTAAATGCAGACATGCATCTAGCTATAGAAAATCAGCTTGGACTGGTCCTCAAGAGGCTAAAGCAGCCCCTTGTCCAAGCCTGAATACTCTACAGCTCTCAGGGGTGATGTAGGGGTCTGGGCTGGTTTGTTGACCTTCAGTAATGGAGCCCCCTGAGATCTCTAGGCAATTCATTCCAACACTTCAGTTTACATAGGCTTTCCCAGTGGATAACATCAATCTTGCCTACCACAGTGTGATTTACTACTTTCCTATTCAACCTACTTGAGTATTTTCGCAGAGAACTTAAGCAGGGCCTTGCTCCTCCATAAGGAACACGATTAGATACAAGGATTCAACATTTATCTGACACTGGAACATTGACTGCACTTCGCAGAGCAGTTAATAACCTAATCTTATCATTCTCAGTTAACAACAGCTGGGACATCAGAAATAAGGAAATGCAGTGGTACAAGCTGCTTGGGGAAACTTGACTTTGAAGTTCAACAGGAAACAATGTGCACTTTAAATGGTATATTTTGCAAAATGTGTTAGGTTTAGTAAACGATGTTTAGATTAATTCCCATTTGCTGAGATGTGTAAGTGCTAAACCACACCAGAACCTTACTAAGTATCATAACAACCTGTCAAAAAGCATCCTGGGAAGCGACCCTATTGGCACCACAGCTGTCGGAATGAAAAAAAAAAAAAAAAAAAAAAAGGAAAAGGGGAAAAAAAGAAGAAGAAAAAAAGAGGTGCATTCAATTCTGGGTTGATGGTAGGACACAGAAGTAGATAAAACATTAAGGTCTGCAGACAGCCTAATCAAGGATTTACACCATGAGTACTAGAAAGTTACATAGGGCATGGAGGAAGTGATTCTGAGCATATTGAAGAAGCCTGGCAGATTTGAGACAGAGATCATAGAATCATAGAACCATTAAGGTTGGAAAAGACCTTCAAGATCATCTGGTCTAACCATCACTCTACTACCAATGTCACCCACTAATCCATGTCCAACCCTCCCTTAAACACTCCTAGGGATGGTGACTATACCACTTCCCTGGGTAACCCGTTCCAATATAACAAGTGGAGGTACCACAAATCCCAGCTACACACTGCAGCAAAGCCCACAGCCCAGTTTTGTCAGGATTTAAGTTCACCCTCGTCAGGATTCAAGTCCACCTAGAGCAGGATAAGCCCGCATGATGGACCTGAAAGAAAGCAGGAAGAGGAAATATCAATGACTAAGACAGCTCCACACAAAGCTTCTTGTGAGTATAGTCAGCTGTCAGGTCAGCATCCATGATCTCAGCTGGCCAGGGAGCACTGGGGGAAGGAGCTGTCATGAAAAGCTGCCTGGCATTTTCCAAGGCTGACCACACCAACCTCACTGGCAAGTCTTTTCATAAGATGGGAGATGCATCTGCTTTGAATGCAGGACTGCACAGAAACAGCTCTGTTATCCCAAGGGAGCAGTTATTTCTGGAGAACTCACAGCCCACAGATTTCCTGGGCTGTTTATTAATTCTCATTGTTTATGTTGCTCTCTCAGATGCAGAGAACGTGAAGAGCTGAGAGAGGCATAAAACCTACTTTTCTTAATTAGTCCCAATGCCTTTCAGCACTATTTTCAGATTTCTATTCCACCAGCAACTGCTGAGATCAACAGCCTATAAAAAGCAGAGGCACAAGCATCTCTGTGACCATACGAATGGTTGGAATTGCAAAAGGTAGGTTGGGAGATAAGGATTAAAAAGAGTAATGCCAGATCACTGCTCAGGAAGTGCAGTGCTAAAAGCCTACCTCTGTCTGGCCAGGAGCAGGAAATGCAAGATGCAAACACAAGTTATAAGGTACTGAGAACACTGGCAAACCTCAGCAAGAAACACAGCCAGCTCTGCAAGAAGCTCCTGCTGCTGTGAGTGTGAGCGCCCAAATTCACACAAGGAGGAACAGGAACACTCCCTGCAAAACTAAGAGCATCTTTTCCTTCAAATTGCCTATTTTTTTACCAGTGGGCAATCCAGCACCAAACCCACTCCCTGACACCAACGTTAAGCACCTCTAGAGGACCCAAGGCTTGCACTTTGCTCTCTGCACTGCCAGGGTGATGACTCAGTGACTTCTCTGCACTGCAGCCTGCAGAACACAAAGCTTCATTTCCTGCTGCTTTGTTTCCTCCCAACACACTTTTCAGAACACAGCAACCTGATGGCAGCTTTCTGCGCAAACGTGAATTGGTGGGTGACCTGGATTCTTTTTGCTGCAGTCTCCTCCATTTACCCGCTTGGAAAGCTGGATGTTAGAATAACATCCATTCTCTCTCTCTTCCATGAGATTCTTCACTTAGCGAGGGCCTGGGCTGGTCTTTCATTTCTGGAAGCTGAACAACTTGTGACTGAGGTGGCAACTCAGAATTTAGCAGCCTCCAGTTCTTCCAGGAGCTGTTAAATGAAGGACCAGGGACATCGCTCCATAGTGGCCCATACCTTCAGCATCTTCACATTGCACCAAAGGCTTTTGTCTGACATTCAGTGATTGATGTCACTGCAAAGCACCAGGGAAGAGGAGGGATCTTGAAAACAATCCCTCATTTCATTATCTGTGGAGTTAGAAGACTAAGTACTAAGGCTAAGAGAAGTACTAAGTTCATCCCTGAAACAAGCCCTAGAACTACTACTACCTATTCTTTTAAGCTTGGATACTCACACTCCTAGAATGCCTTCTGGTGGATCAACTCTCGATTGTCTGTCTGATCTTTCTTTAAAAGCCAAACCAACTTCCTCCACCTACCACTGTGCCAACCACAGAATAGGAGCAAAAAGTAGGGGGTTTGCAGGGTGAGAGGGAGATTCCCTCAGCTAGAGAAACTGATTGGGTTCCTTATCAGAGTCAGTGCTAAAAAGGCTTTTCTGAAACACAGGGAAAGAAAATGAAACAGGGGAGGTTCATCTGAAAAGCAACAAAACAAGAAAAATCAAACCTGAAGTTGCAATGGTTTCCCCACACCTTGCTAGTGCTGTGGTTTGTTGCAGCCTTACCTTTTGGCACAGAAGACCAGGCACTCACATCTATGCGTGCTTCTTGTTTCTGGCTCAAGTTACCTAAAGGAGTTGAATTGGAAATTAAACACAATTATTGTCAGCATCCTGCTTTTGAAATCTGGGGTGCTGCTGACCAGATGAAATCAAACAGCAAGCAGCTTGCAACACATAGAGTGGTTTATAACAAGACTCAGTATAAAGGCTCATGCAACACAACCAGGTTCAAGGCTCCCTATCTGGTCTCCTCACAGTTTGCCCCAAAAGAGTTAACCTTTGCTTTCAAGGGAGGTGTGAAACAACTCTTCTGTATGATACATGCAAACACGGAGTGTGAGCATCTTTGGCTGATCTAAACCCACACTGCAGCCAAAAATGGAAGCCCTATTCATCCATGGCCCTGCAAGGGTGTTTCTGCAATGAAACCCTCAGCGAAGTCGGCTGGCAGCCTAGCCAAGGACCCCTTTCTGCCTCACTGCACAGCAGCACACAGATGTGTATTGCAAGAGGGAGGCTCAAGCTGCCCGGAACCTCCACTCAGCATCTGCAGCCCCACACAATACAGCGACAGAACTTCAGAGGGAGATCTTGCACAAACTAAGCAGGAGTCTGCATACCACCATTTCAGACAAAATCACATCTCGAAGCATGGCTCCCCAAAAATCAGATGGGAAGCATTTGTACATGAGCTCCTTTCAGTGTCATTTCCAGCACTTCCCAACTGGGAGTGCAGGCCAGTACTCTGGTATTTCGGTTCAACACGTCCAAGTGCAAGGTGCTGCACCTGGGCTGGGGCAATCCCAGACACGAGTACAGGCTGGGAGCACTATACATAAAGGGAACCGCATTCTCTAGGACTTCTCTTTTGCTCTAATACCCCCTTTCTCAAAAGCCCAATCCACTGCTGGCATGCTGCAGTGGGCAGAGAGGCATTCAAAGCAAGGTGCTGGTGGTGGTGGTGTAAGCAACTCCCTCATTTTCAGGTTAGGCTGAGAAAGTGCCCACCAACACCAGCAAGGTGTAGCAGCAGTGAAAAAGCACATCTGAAAATGTCAACTACTGTCGTTTGCTCCCAATAAATATTCTTTGAATGACAGATCTTATTCCAGAGATCAGGGTGTAAAACAGACAGGGCAAACCAGAAGGGAAGACAGTTTTTCACCAAGTGGCTTGGGCTTGCTTGTAGCTGCCTGGGCAGCACAGAGTGGACTGTCACCTCTCACTGATGAAGCACTGAGTGCATAAGCAAGGACACTGGCAGTATCGCTGCCTAGCTTTGTCTGGTGGCTTCAGGGGGCCCAGGTGCTGTTTCTGACGAGACAGTCAAAGAAAGCTGGCCTGAGCACCATTACCTTCTCCTGCAGAACTCATAAGCAGTATCTCTAGCTCCATTGGGAGGTCGCACTCCATGCAGAGGTGCTGTGCAAACTGTTTCCAGGTGGCAGGGCCAGCTTTCTCCAGCAGGTCAAGGAGCTCTGAGACTTTTTCTCTGTGGTCGGTGATGCCATCCAAGCCCCTCAGCGTGGCCCCTGGGAGGAAGTGCTGGGAGGTCGTGAGCAGCCAGTCCTGATGGTGACTGAGGAACTCCACCAGCTGGGGACGGATGCTTGCTATGGCTGCTTCCAGATTGAGATCATCATTCTGGAGTAGGGGCTAGGTGGATGAAACCAGAGAGGGTAGTGATGGGCATGGGAACAAGAGATGCTCACCCACACAGTCCTGCCGTTATTCAGCCAGCATGGCCCTTGCTGGCTCTATCTACCCCCTTGGTCCACCTAGGGTGTCTTATCTGCCTAACCCTGATGGTGTCACGTGGCAAATCCTAGCCCAGACATGAGGTGGTGCAAGGGCTGCAGCGTTTGCCTGCACAATGCGGTACTGCAAGGGTCAGGGGCAAATAACAAGAGTCAGTCTCTCTGGAGGCAGCCAGGGAGAAGCTCTGTTGGTATCTGTATTGATGCAGTGATCTGACTCTAAGAGACAGATATCTCTCAGCACAAAGGGCTCAGGAAGTCATTCTTGTGGGGATAAGCAACATTTCTGCTTTGGTGACAATGTCACCAACCTCTTCCACTTCCTTCCAACAGGAAAGCCACACGTAAACATTCTCCTACCTGCATTGCTGTGTGGTCTGCCTCCTTCCAGTTGTCCTATGTGCAGTCCAGCAGCATATTCAGGTACACGTGGTTTCTGCTTCATACCATGCCAAAGGAGTGATCTGCTAGTCGCAGGGTTTCAGCACACAGCAACACCCCACTGCATGGCGTGTGCCTGTGCACAGTAGCCTGACTTGGTGTGGATGCCTAGGAGAAATAACAACAGGGCAGTTTGTAGATATGAAAAAGCACAGTGTGACACAGGTCACAAATTTAGGAAGTCTGTCTTTGATCCTGGGATCAGCTACAGAGCTTTCCATCTCTGGGTTGCAACCTCAACCCAAACCCACAGTGACCACGATGTCTGAACATTTGAGGATCTACTGCCGGTATGACAAAAACACAGGACTCAGTTTTGTGCAAGATGCAAGTGAAGAAGACAAGCTTTACAGGAGCTTTTCAAAGGAATCACAACTTTCCTGGTGCCACTGCCTGACTGGAGCTGGTCATCTCTGTCAACCTGCTGCTGTCAGCCCCTCCACAGAAAGCGATGCAGAGCAGCAACAGCTAGCTCAAGTCAGGCAGTCACACCAGAAAGCTTGTGAAAAGCTGATTTCCTGAGGCTACGCAGCTCTCTCAAGTGCATTTCAGGTGCAGGGAGCTGAAACCATCTCCTGAGCAACCCCCAGGCATCTCAGCAGAGCCAGCAAAGGGAGCTGTTTCTCCCTGCACTGGGGATGGCACTGGCTGAAGTCCAGCCACTGCAACTGCAGGGAAAGGAACGCGGAAAGAGATGACCATCTGCATGCCTCCAAACACCCTGGCACAGGCTAAGGCACCTCCAGGACCATGCCACTGCACTATGCCCAGCAACCTGCTGCCGGGAAGGCTGCCTACACTGATGTCCAAAGCCAGCTCCAACTGCAACTACCATCACCATCTTTGCAGAATGGCTGAGAACCAGAAGCCCGCTGACTCCCTGGCTATCAGGAGGGGATAGTCCCTCCAGGTCCGAGACTGCCGCACATTAATATGTTTGGTGTGGGAAAAATACCCCCATTTGCTGGAACGCCCTCTGGGTCGGGGTAAATGAGACAATGGCCCATGCCCAGTCTCGCACCATCACACTGACAGGTGTCCCTTGTGCAAGGAGCCCCAGGGAGCCTGCATGTACAACTGCTCTGTTTCCAGGCTGAGGGCACGGTGGTAAAGGAGGGTGACAGCAAAACAAAGGGAGTCAAAGAGATCCAGCCACTGGCATGGTTTGGCATCAGACTTTGGCTACCTATAGCCCTAAGATGAGCATCCTCCTTCTACCTTCTGCTCTGCACATGCAAAAATCTGGGTTTGGGGGAAGGCCCCGAAACCAAGCGGCGGTGTGTCCCAGCAGGTCTGAGTGTAAGTGGGTACGCAGACGAGTGGGGATGGGACATGGCCAGCCCAGTTCAGCACAAAGGCACAGAGCTGCTAACACTGTTGAGCAGAAGCATTTTGTTGGGTGGAATATTTTCCTCATCAATCCAATGTGGTGCGTGCGATGCCATTCCCCGGTGTCGCTTCCTGAGCAACCCAACAGCAAGCAGCCACCTCACCACCACCAGGTGGGAGCCATTCTGGGGAGCCCACCTTAGCCAGTGTTCAGCCCTCCACTCTGATCATGCCGGTGTCTGGGTTAAAGGTAAGCCACAGGCTTTCAGGCTGTTTATTTTTGCCTTCTTCTTGACCCAGCCAAGGAGGAAAGCGGGAGATTTCTGTGCAGCAGAGCAGGGAACTCAAAGAAAAGTGGAAGACAGAAAGGCACTCTACTCTGGTGGGAGAGTCTCCTCTCTTTCCATCAGGGAGAACTGAATTCATCAGGGAGTTAATGCTGGTGCCAGAGCGACCTCACAGCAGTGCCCGGCCGCTCCCTGGGGACGTGGCACGGGGTGAACATCACCTCCCAGCTCGCTGCTGGGCATGGTGCGCACCCAGGAGCAAAGAGCAGGGCTCCAGGCTGGCGCACGCGAGATCGAACTGCTCGAGCCGTTCGTCCCGCTCAAGTTTAAGAGAGTGGGAAAGGTCTAGCTGGTCTCTTCCATCCCTGTGCTCCGAAAGCCAAGCAGACACGTGGTAAGAGCAAAGCCGATGATACTGTATGCTCTTTTACTAATCTCTGACTCTTTGAGTCACAACTGTGATGCTGGTTGGCATATCATCGTAAAATGTGGTAACGCAGCATCACTGAGAAAAAAGACTATCTGGGTTCCCATTCCAGACCATGGTTTCAAGATGCGTTACATAGAATGTGAGGAGGCTCTGGGATCCATCAAAATGGGGGCAAACCTACCAATTTGTAAAAAATACTCTATTGCCTGTCGTTCATATTCTAATGAAAACAGCAAAAAAAAAAAAATCCTGATGAAATGCCAAGAAACTTGAGCTTAGCTAGAATCAGCGTTCTCCCTGGACTATTTCTGTGATGCCAAAAATGGAAAAACTGTGAATCTTAGTAGAAATAACTCTGCAAGTTTTCATTCAAAATGTTTTACTATGAAACTTATTTTACCCTATCAATTATACAAAGAATACTATTCCTATCACTTAAAACACACAAAGGAAACCATGTCTCAACTGGAAAGCTTAAAAAGACAAAATATAAATGTTTCAAATTTAAATTGCCATTTGACACTTGAAACAAACTGCAAAACGACAGGATTTCTTGCACAGCAAACTTTAAATCCAGTAGCCTGACCAGTTAACACTAATGACTGTCATTTTACACGTTCTCTGGCCAAAAACTAGAAATCTGTAGACAGCAATGCCCTGACTTTATTCCCGATACGATGGAAAACTATCTGCTTAATAACACCATATTAAAAAATAAAAATAAAAAAAAATCAGACCTTAACACCAACGACAACCGCAAGTCATTCAGGCAAAGAGCAGACACACGAATTAGCGATAGACTCGTACGGAGGGACCAAACAACCCTGAAAAGTCAGATGAAAGCGAACACCACACAACTCTACTACTATCACCAGACCACCAGAAATGATGGCCAGCAACCTCCAGTAAAACGCCTCTCAGCTCGATACGAAGTACAAAACTATCCTCCCAAGAGCCGGAAAACAATGCATCGGCAGAAACCCCACTAAAACACAATGCCAAAATACCCCCCACACACCTTGGCATTCACATCATTCCCAGATACGAAAAATAAAACTGAAACGTGAAGCTCCCTGTTGCAAATCTACAAACTTCGTGCATGCTCTGAGTAGCATGTGCTACTTACCAAAAGCCCAGAAATGGAGCAAATTCACTGAAAATTAAGGGGGAATCAAAAAAACAAGAGAGCTGGGGGACAACGTCCACTGCCTTGAATTCACTACTCTCACAACGTGCAATGCTTTTCAGTGCCTTTTGGGACTTGGTGAGTAAAAGACAGAGTACAAAATGAAAGTAAAAAGAGCCAGGAATTCCCCAACCCCACCTCTTCTCAACTGTGATTAAAAGAAAAAAAAAAGATGATGCAAAATACCCAACAAAAACAACCGAGGATTGTTATCCTATTCTAAAATCTACAGCTGGATGATAATTTAGGTAAAATATTTAGGGATTGCTCCAAATAAATCGGATTTGAGGGCAAACGTTCTCTCTGGAGTAAGCTCTTACTTGGTTTGGTTAAGGCTCTTGCAATGGAGATATTTTTAATTAAGTGAATAGGTCTGATTATTCTGGCATAAGGAAAAATATTTATTTAACATTTGCATCGTAACTAAGAGGAAAAAAAAAGTGCCCTGTAATTCCTTTGGACCAGGTTTAAATGAGAATATAATATGTGAGAATGGGTGAGTTGAAGAAAAATTCCATGTTTCTGTGTGTGCACAGAGAGATACAGATCTGGCCACGTACATGGTGACAAACAAGGTACTATTAAAATCCCTCTGTGTGCCAGGGAAAGCCAGCCTGCCTGGGCCCTGAGAAGCTACCATGGAAAACCAGATGCAGTCCGCAGCAGAGTCCTGGACAAGGCAAGGTGGCACACAATGCTGTCTCAAGTACACTTATTAGGAAAAACAAAAACAAAAAAAAAAGCAACAACACAGATTCAGCAACACCTGCAATTCGGGACATGAAGGCTTGTCCTGGTTGCCATGCCTCGAGCACAGTGTGGCAGACAACAGGCGCTCACAGGGGGCTGGAGGGGAGCGGGCGCCCGAGCCGAGGAGCAGCAGGGGAGGCGATGGGTAGTGCACGGCCCCATCTTCCGTCTCTGCCCACACACAAATTCCCACGAAATCCTGGCTGTTGTCAGCCAGGACAGAAGTTACTGCAGGACTACCGACATGCAGAGCAGCCTGACAGTGCGAGGGGACCAAACCTTCTTCCTGCAAACCGGCAGTTACACTCAAAAACCCCTCCTCTCATACTGCTCTGACTTTGATGCGTTGCTCTGGCTTGCAGTTAACTGATTTTAGTACTTACAGAATGAATCACCTTCTGACACACTTTTCCCCACAATGCACTCCAAGAAAGGAAGCTTGACCCAAAGGGGCTGGGAGGACTTGAGCACAAAAGCCACTTACAGCAGCAAGTCTGACCTCAGGTTTGGAGAGGGGAAAGCAAGGGGCCAGCCCAGGCCCCCAAGCCCCCAGACCACCAGGAGCAAGCTGGGGCTGCACTGGGCTCCCCACAGCTGCCAGCCAGGAGCACTGCCCCGACACCAGTCCGGTCACGGACAATGCTCCGTCAGGACAAAAGGACAGGAGTTGCTGGAGGACGTGTGTGCCCCGACACGCGCCCCTCTTCCGGATGGCCCATGTGCCGCCAACACGGCGAGGAGCCGAGCTGGAAGCCGCGGTGGGCGCCAGCCCCTTGCCATTCCCCAACTTGAAGCCACGGGTACCCACCAAGCGTGACACCTCCGCACTCGCATCCGTGCCGCGATGCTGCCGCACACGAGGGGAGCGGATACCGCACCCAGGACCCCAACACAGGGATGAGGAAGGGAGAGTGCAGCGGCCGCACCCCAGCGAGCCCCCCTCTCCCTCCCGGGGCCGCGGGGCCGCCCTCCCGCAGCACTCACCCGGCCGCCTGCCCGGCCCTGCCGGCCCGCATCGCGGCGTGAGCTCTGGGCTGCCCCGCTGCGGCCGCCCCGAAAGCGAAAGCGCCGCGCTGCGGGGAAGCAGCTTTTCCAGGAAAGCACGTGGGGCCGGCACTGCGGCTCCATGCCAGGCCCGGCCCCGGCGACGCGCGGCTCTCGGCACAGCCCTCGCGGCCGGCCCGCGGCCGGGCTCCCCTCGCCGCCCGGCGGCTTCGGGCCGCCGTTTAGTGGAGGGGCTGGCAGCGAGGGGCCGCGGTGTCACCGGCGACCACCCTGTGGGGGAAGGCAGTGGGAAAGAAGGATGGATGGAGTGCCTGCTACCCACACAGGGCGGCTGTTCTGGCTCAGCCCTCGCACCTCATGTGCCCGGCTGGCACCCCCCCAGCAGGGCGAGGCACATCCACGGCCAAAAACAAAAGGGTGCTCTTTCAACCATTTCTTTTTGATTAGTACTTGTCACTCTAATGGGTTATCATTCAAGAAGAGCAGATGGCTCCAGCTTGTCAGAATTTTTTTTTCCCCATGGTCATGGAGAGTGGGAAAACATCACCTCTGGAAAGCTTTCCAGCAGGAGGGAGCCACCAGCCTTTGGCCAGTACCAAACCTGCCGGCGGAGGCATTGGGCAGGGTGCAGGGAGGTGGAAAGTTGCCACCTCTACTGGTGACACTGAAAACTCAATAACCAAGGTTATTAAGCAGGTATTCTTTATTACGGCACCAGGTGTGTGGCAGATCGCTCTGCCTAACACACACAGGGTTACCTGGCACTGTCCTTATGTCAATGGCATATATACATATTCATTTTGTTTCATTTTGTGTCTCTTGCATATTCATTAGGTCTCCACAGACTCATTAACATAGGTCCCCGCCCCTGTTCGCATATGCATAGAGTCCTTGGGTGGTCATCCGGCATACTCTGGTGGTCTTTTGATGAAGACCAGAAACCTTCCTCGCTGCTAAACTTCTGGCCCTTCCTTTCTTTGACAAACGCCAACAGTCCAATGCAGTTCTTGCTGGTTCTATTACCTGTGTGCATGCTGCCTTTCCCTCCCTTGTCTTTTAGGGTCATCCTGACAGCATACTCCCTGTCTCAGTGCTGTCCTCGTGGTTGATACACAATATAGAGCTGTATTAGCTAAAACCTGCAAAATCAACATCCTTTACCTTGTTCCCTGTCTCACTGGGGAACCTTCAAGGCCACCATTTGCCACACCACAGCATCACACCTTTCACACTCGGGTCCTGTTGTGGACACAGCTGTTTGAGGTCCAATGCCCCATCTGATCTTGGAGTAAGATAAAGATAGGAAAAGGGGGAATGGTTTTAAATTAAGAGAGGGGAGGTTTAGATTAGATGTTAGGAGGAAATTCTTCATTCAGGGTGGTGAGGCACTGGCACAGGCTGCCTAGAGAAGCTGTGGATGCCCCATCCCTGGAGGTGTTCAAGGCCAGGTTGGACGAGGCCCTGGAAAACCTGATCTAGTGGGTGGCATCCTGGCCCATGTCGGGGGGGTTGGAAGTGGATGGTCATTAAGGTTCCTTCCAACCCAAGCTGTTCTATGATTCTATGATAACCTCCTTTGGGTGGCATGGACCAAACTATAAAAATGGTACATGGAATATGTCCTGGTCTCCTTTTCCACACCAGGCTGGAACAAGAGAATGACATCCTCTGCCTTTGTTAATATGATCATTACATTATTATATTTGTCATTTGAGCTGTCTTCCAAATAATAAGGTAAATTTTAAAGAAAGGAAGCATGAATCAGTACATGAAAATAACTGAGCCACTTCAGATTAATCATTGTACTGTAGTAGAAAGAAACAGGAACCTGCTGTCTGAATACTTACACTTTCTCTTATAATCTCGTTGGTTTCCTTACATTTTTTATTACTTTTGTTAAGTTTGCTTGGCCAGTACCCCTGCAACATGGACATGATTTGCTCAGAGCTCTACACCATGTTTTGAACTCTGTAAAGAAAGTAGCCAGGACATGAGATCTCTTATTAAACTGCTCTCCAAATTCACATTCCACTGTCTTCAGCTATACCACTGCACTATCACTGCTTCTGAGCTTACCTACAGTTTGGTAGCATCATGTGAATGGCTGAAGTATGCCAAAATCATGAACTCTTTGGCTCATGGTTGAGCCAAAAAACAAACAAACAAACAAAAGAATCAGTACAAAAGGTGCTAGGTTTCCAAAATATAACAAGAGAGATACCAAATGATTTGTAAAGCCTGTTTCTGCTGGCTTCTCTGACTGCTAACCCAGTGCCAATGGCCTTTAAGAAGTCAACCCTTACTTGTAAGCTCCTCAGGATCTCCTTTAAAGATCCTGAAGCATGTGTGGAGGTGCAGACTTCACCATCTTTGCTTAGTGGATACACAATTACACAGAAACTGGAGCATTTATTGGGAAAGGAAAAAAAAAATCAGCAGAAGCTGATTTAAGTCAGCTTGTCTTTTAATCATTTCACACAATCACTGTTTGTACACAATTTCCTACACTCCTTCAAGAAGAAACCAGTTCTAAAATCTTTGCTGAAGAAAGTCAAGGAGCAAATGATTTGGGAAGCTAAAGTCAAGTTGTACAATTAGGTATCCCTAAAAAAGGGGGGAGAAAAAAGTATTATATAAGTATTACACATATTAGTATCATATTATTACTACCACACTCCCATGAAGGGTTAAAAAGCCAGGTATTTCTGAACTCTGCTTACCTTTCTTGTGATGATCTCAGGATTTTTGATCTCAAATAAATGAAGCCCTTTGCTGTTCATAAGTGAGGTCAAAGCTGGTTCAATCCCTATGGAATCAGTAAAACCATCCAGTTACAGTTAAAGCTCTCCTGGCTTGCTGCTCATCATGTACTGTGAGCTCGTCTGCCTGTTGCCAAAAGTTAATTGTGCCCCAGTGCCCCATGACCTTCAGCCTGATGGAAAACTGATTTGCCTGTATCCCAGCCATTTACAAAGGTGAAACTTTCCTATTTCCCACGTGAATGCAACAGAAACTTGCACCGTTGATGTGAAATGTTCCTCAAGTACCCCAGGCTGTGAGGATTATTACTGTGCTTTTTCAGTACACAGGTTTAGAAGATCTGATGATAGATGCTTTACAAAGTATGTTGGCACTTCCTTGAAGGGAAAACTCACTTGAAATCACTTCTGGGATCCCGACAACTGAGATCATTTTCTGCAGGAAGTTTCTTATGGACTGGTCATTCTGAAAGTCATACAATTGATACAAAAAAAATTCAAGTCGTAGTTTAGCAACAAGTGGCCTAAAGAATACTTGCTTAGGACTTACCTCACTTGGATCAGCTGTGAATTTAAAGACTTTAAACTCTGTCCTGAAGAGGAGGAAAAAAGGGCAAAAAAAGGTCAAAGAGAGCTGCAGAAATGTTTGTGTGCTGCTTTCAGACATGGGCTAAAAGGAGCAATGGAACACTCAGGAAAACTCAGTACTGACCTGGAATCCAAAGGGCGCAAAATGAGTTTCTTTTCTGCATAGTCAGCTTGTATAGTGACCGTGATTTCCTGCACAAAGATGAACAGTGAAGTTTAGATGTAGCTCCACTTGCCTTACAGCTGAGAGGTCTTATCTGGAAATTCTGGTTTACTTGCTATAAGCCAGAGTTTAACATCCTTCTGGCTTCACCTCCAGATATTACCAGGGGAGGTCTATGTTTTCCTTCTCCATTTGTATGCCACAACTCCTCAAAAAGCTTCTGGTCTACCCTCAGGCAGTGATTTGCTTTTGTGCAGCGTGTAGTGCCCATACCAGCCCATAATTACGAGGCTGCACAAGCATACTGTCTTATTGTCATGTTACAATTACAGCAAGGGTGTTGGCATTTTTTTTCTACCTCCTTAAATTCAGTATAAAGCACTTTGGGGTAGAACAGTGTAACCAGGGACTTTCACACAGGTACACAGAGGAAAAGCTTTGCGTTCTTCACAGCTGTATTTTCTCTTTCAGAAGCAACCATCCTCTAAGCAGGGGCTAGAGCTAGAATTGGGAAACTGGAGGATTTCAGAATAGATACATTCCCATGGTGCTTTCATTCTCTCCTGAAATACCGCAGTTTAAGGAGTTTCACCGTGTCCGATGTGGTGTTTAACAGGGACTCACCAGGGCTTGGTGGTGCTGCACTTACCACCTTTCATACCAACAGTGGGCTGGTTTAATAGACACGTTGAGCCAACAGGGTCACTATCATCGTTCCCAGCCCCAAATGGCATAGGAAGAGACTGTTGTGCTGAAAGAAATTGATACGCCTTCGCCGCTTCCCATGCTTTAGCCACCACCCCCTTCCCAAAGTGTTCCTAGTTGTTACTGTCCCCGAGCACCCAGAGTGGTACAGACTCAGGACAGAGCTTGTCCAAAGGTCTTCACAGTCAGGAGAAGCAAGGACAGACCTTCTCCATGTACAGGACCATCAGGGACTCTTCTCCTGGGGGAAAGATGTTGATCTCCACTGCTACCAAGGACTTCACAACTGTCCCTTCAGGCTGGAGAGAGATTTCGGGATGGGTGAGACTCCACACCTTGGCCACAGAATCATTATAGGAGGTGCCTCGAAAAATCTGGTCAAATAAAGAGCAAGAGAAGAGTAAGGTTTTTGTCATGCTGCTTCCCAATCTCGTAAAACCTTGCCACACATCTGCTTCTGCTTTATAGTTCCCAACTCCTCCTCCACTTGTTCTAAGCCCAGCGGCTCAGATGGGTTTCAGTGAAGCTGTGTCGACATGGAGGGTGGAGAAATCCTCAGAAAGCACAACAACTTCTCCTTCAACCCCTCGTTTCACCATCAGCCAAGACTCAAGTTGTTGAGGAAAGGACATGAGATGTTACAGTTTAAATGAATCAATTTGAAAAGCTCTTTGTTTGAATAGAATAGAATCAAAAGTTACCAACTGCACCGCCTTCTGCTGCACTTCAGTGTCTTCAATTTCAAACAGCTCCTTCAGAAACAAACCAGAAACAGGTTGTTAAAAAAATGTAAGAGGAGGTCATGGTTAGCCCCAGTCCAGCCTGGATGGGGCAGAGCATGGATGTGTGGCTTGCAGCCTGTTCAGAGGAATGGTTTCTCCTGAATTCACCCCCTTTCTGCCTCAGTACTCCTACATAAATTCATGTCACTTTACAACCCAGAAAAGAAGTTTTCTATCAGTCGATGTCATCACTCTAGGGGATAGCACTACCGGGTAGCATGTAGCTGAGGAGGTACCAATTTCTGATCAGGCTCACATGTAGTGACTGGCTGTGGACTTCAGCCTACAGAAACCAGCTCTCACCAAAAAGCAAAGTTTAGAGGATTTTTACTCTCCCCCCAAAATACAATGCTATATAATGGTAAGGAGGGAACCGCCCCTGAAAGTCACCTGCAACTTCTTCCCACTGATGGTCATCACCAGCCGTTCATCTATGAAAGCTGCCGAAGCCAGAGAGTTGAGGATGTGTTCAGACAGCCAGAAGTAGAGCATTCGGGATTCGGAGAGCAGTGATGGGGAGAAAACAGAGTCACTGAAGGCATCAGAGTAGTTCTTGTACATGACAAGGCCCTTTAAAAGAAAGCAGGGACAAGCAGCAGGGAAACATGACCTGTCAACACCTTCATCTTCTACTAGTCATCGCAAGGTGAAGGGCTGGCTGGCCTCAGAGCAGAGAACAAGCTGCCTGGCGATCAGCCCATGCTGAGCCACCCGTGGGTGCAGCACAGAAGCACTGCAGGCAGTGAGGAGCCAGCCCCTCCCAGCCCTCCAGATAACACCATGAGCAGAAAACCTTTTGTCTCTGAGCAGCCTGGGTTCCTTTACCTTGTGATGTGATTCGAGGTAATTTGCTTTTATTAAAGGATCTGATGCAAGGGAGATGTCAAGTCCGATATCCTCATCCCGAACAAAATTTGCTGCCAGAATAAAACACAAAAAGCTCACAGTGGAAATATCACTGTAAGCAGAACGTGCAGCATTTTCTTATAGGGCTTGCTGCAGAAGGTGACTGGGGAGTTATAAGAGAAATGTGCACAAGGATGGGAGCGGGGGTCCCACTCCTCTGAGTGCTAGTGCTGATCCTTCCGCTGCTCACTGTGGTTTAGTGTCTCCACTGGGACACAGTGATAGTTGCTCAGTTTTACACTTTGCCCCTTTTCTGTGACATTTGCGACTAGGAACTGTCAAAAAATCTTCTGCAGGTCGATAAAGATGCTGCAATATCTCAGCCCCAGTTTCCAAAGCATGCTCCTGTTCTAACATCAGTCCTGCAGCTATCCTGCGTCTGTTGTCATTAAATAATGAAGGGGAAATACGTTGGGAACTGAAACGTGTCTTTGAACCAGTGCAATCACCCTTAACATCAACCTGATGTAGAAAATCACAGCATAAGAATGCCAAGGTTTATTTTGCTGTTTTCCGGGAGCTTGGCATCCCATACAGACTTTTGAATAGATTTTTTGGTGGATGTGGTTAGCGCCCTGCTGGGGCTCAAACGTTAAGAGCTATGCGTAAAGACAGCAAGCAGAAAAACAAGGACAGGTACCTGCTAGGTCGTGTACATAATTGGCCAGCACCTGGGCGAGAAAATTGATCTCATTGCACACCTACAAGAGGAAAGAAAAGAAAAAATGAAGGGGAAGGTGGATTTGGAGATGTGCAATGTCCGTAGGTGTGATGCACAGTCTCCTGAGTGACAATGTCATATCGGCACAACCCCACTCTTTTCACCTTGTGGCAGAGTTCAAACCTGCTGCCTGCAACCCACTCCTCTGGAAAGGAGGCCTGGAGGGCTCACAGAGGCATGGACAAAGCCCCCAGGTGTTGCTGAGCCTGTCCTTCCTCCACGTGCTCCAGCACAACCTGAGCCTCCGAGTCACACTTGTAGCAGAGGAAGGTTTGTGCTGGGAGGGAGTCAGAGCCTGCTGTGGGACGGGGACGTGGCCACCTCCAGTGGCACCTGGCCCAGGAGGGGATCCCTGGGCAGGGGAGGCAGAGCTGGACATCGCAGTGAGATCTGGGGGCTGGCAGGCAGGGTCCGGCACCGTCAGCACAGCCTTTTTTTATTATTATTTTTTGTCATTAAGTGTGTTGCTATTATCTTGCAGGCGTATATGAACAGAGGAACATGTAGCACAAACCAACCTTTCCTCCGTATTACCTCTCTCTTGAGAACAAACTTCAGAGTGAAGGAGATGAAATCTGTGAAGAGCTGCTTCAACCAGCCCGGCCTGCGGGAGACAGGGAGCGTGGTCAGGGACAGCCACAAGGACCAGTGGCCGAGCACGTGAGGCCCTGTTCTGGAGGGGACCAGACTCACTCCTTGTCTCCTTGGAGGTGAAGTGTCAGTTTGTGGAACGACAGGTAGCAGTCTGAAGCATCAGCAGCCACCTGGTCCTCCTGGCACACTGCACGGGATAAGGAAAAAGAAAAGAAGTAGCTGACTTACTCCTGAGACAGAGAGGAGTGCGCTTTGCAGACGCCGCTGACCTGGAGCTGCAGGAGGGCTGCCAGAGCTCCCTGCACCTCCTGCTGGAGGTTTCCAAAAGATCTGGGACCCTGAGAGCAGGGGCAGGTGGGGATACTTTGCAGGCGGAGGGAGGCTTCTGCTCACAGCTCCGAGTCCAGCACAGCTTCGCCAAGTCCTACAGTCGGGGACTTGGCTGTGTCCTGACATCACTCGGCAGAACCTGGACAGCAGCATGCCGCCCGCAACCCAGGGCGGGGAGCGGGTTAAGTCATACTGCAAAAAGTTTGGAAATTGCAATACACTGCAATATACGTGGCTTCATGCTGCTTTCCCCAGGAGCTTACCAGAGACAGGAAAAGTATTTCGATGCACAGGTAGTAATCCAAATCCCTCTCACTCCTCATGGGAGGTGGAGGAGTATGGATTGCCTGTTCCCTTTCGGTGGGAGCCCTGTCCTATCAACCTTCCCAAAGACAACACTTCATCCCCCGAGCACTCCTTGGGCCTGACCTAGGGACAGCTGAAAAAGCAGGCTGTACAGAGGTACAAGCCTCCTGCAACAACGCCGTAATTTGGCAGACTCATTTGAAACATCCCAATGTGTATTTTTCAAGTCGTCCTGAACTGCAGGAGATGAACAGCTGATCCTGAAGGCACTCCAGAAGGCCAGGCAGTTCTTCCCGTTCTGCTGGTGCAGCCCAGCATTACCTTGCTGAAATGGTCTGTACCAGCTCCCTCCTCTTGGGCTGTTAGGACTACGAGCTCGTGGAGGGCCACATTGTCTCCAGCCTGGTGTGCAGGGTGGCAGAGGCAGGTGCCACCAGGTCCCCACGAGGTGCATGGAGCCGGCACCTGCTTGCCACTCCCAGCCCCGGCTTGGGTGGAAACAACTGTGCAAAGGTCCCTATGGCTCGTGGTCCCCAGCTGTTACTTACTCAGTTTAATGTTTATCTGGAGGTCGATGGAAGACTCGATTTCAAAATCAACTGAATGAAAAAGCTGTAGACTGTAAGGGCAGAAGAGAGGACATTCATCAACGGCACACGCGTGTGGGAGCAGCGTTTCCTGACTGCACGCTAGCCACAGGGCAGGTTTCTTTTGCAGCACCTTTTACATCGTTCCTTAGACCATGGTGTGCAAAACCCTGGCATGCAGCAGCCCACCTCAGATCACCTGGCTTTAAACCATTGCAAGCCACCACTTAAGAGAACGGGAGCAATAAGGCCACTTGCACTGCACACGGATGGCATTTACAGAGCAACGATGCGGAGGGAAAAAGTCAGCTTGTACACTTTAGCCTTTTCATCTCATGCAAGAGGCAATGGTGAGGACAGAAGGGCAAAAAGTGACATGAGAAAAACAGCGATGGGGGTAAGCAGCACTGCTGGCAAATAAAACACTGCCTTGCTCGGGCTCCCTTTGCGAGGGAGCCAGCGGAGCACGGCCCCTCTCCCTTCACCCATGCTGTGGGCTGCCTCAGCCTGGGGGCAGTGGCAGGATCCAGGGCTGTGGTGCTCAGCCCCCGGGTACTCACAACCAGGCCCCAGCGTAGCCGTAGGTCAGGGTGCCCTTGAAGAAGGCCGTCACATTTTTAATGGCAATGTCAATGGCATCGTTTTCCTTGAGCTCCACCTCACTCTGCTCTATGGACAAATCATTGACCTGGATGCTAAAAATGACAAAAAAAAAAAAAAAAAAAAAAAAAAAAAAGAGTTTGTGGCCAGCCCCGTGGACACTTTCTATGATGGTGCAACAGGTTTGCTCCTGAGGTTTCTGAGGGATTTGTGCCAGCTCTGGGAAGCACTAGGGAGCTCTGGCAGAGCAAAGGGGTCGCACACAGCTCCAAGGCTGCGCTCACTCAGCCTCGGTGCACGGCTCCTCCCCTGCCACACGCTTCCGTACACACGTAGGGGTCGCTTGAATGCTTGAGGCTGGAAACACACAGCCACGTGCTTCGTAAAAACCTCTGCTTTATTGCAGTGCTCTTTTTTCAGTAGCAGTCACAGCAGAAAATCTACCTTGTGTTTGCATCATTGCATTTGTCATTTCCAAATAACCCCATTGTTAGTAACACCGTGAAACCCAGCTGTCCTTGTCACAAAGCAAGTTCCATCTACGCTGTGCTGATGGGTGTTTCAGCACAGGACGAGCCCTTGGCACCATCTATCGACAACAGCCCTGAGAGCTGGACAGCCCCTTCCAGCCCCGGGACAGCACTCCCTGTCCTGGTTTTCAGAGCCCTGCTCTTCTGTGGTTCCTCGCTGTCTTTGCAGGGAGCTGGAAAAGCTCTTAAACAGCGCATGAGCAGCCTAAACCTTCACATGCAAATGACTTGTCCGAAAGGCATTGATAAGAAAGCGCATCTCTGTCTTTGTTTACTCAAGTAATTACGGGACCAACGCTCCCTTCCCAGGCCAACGTCCCCTGCCCTCCGCCAGCCCGCAGTGCCCCAGCCCCGAGGCGCAGCGATACTCACTTGCCAAGCCCGTAAGCCACCTTGCCGAGGAGCCGCACGGACCTTTCCCCGGTGATGTTTGGGAACTTGGCATTTCTGAACGCTGCTTGAATGACCTGTGCTGTTTCCTGGTTCACTGTCGGTGCAAGAAAAGAGCAAAGATACCAAAGTGCAGTCTCTTCTGGCTGCAAAATCAGGTCTGCAGCTGGGATTAAAGCACTGTGGGGGAGTTTTATGCAAGGCATTTTCATTAGACTTAGGAAGCACTAGAAATATCTTCAGAGTAAATACCAAAATCTACCACATGCCACATCCGTACCATCAGGGCAGATTTTGGCAAGGTCAAAGCTGTTCTCTTTGCACTGCACAAGCCATTGACTTTACCCTCGTGCTTTGCTCTGCTGCTGCTTGCAGAGATTGCAGTCAGCTGCTGGGGCTCCAAAGAAAAGCTGAGACTGAACTTTTCTGTACCCATTTTCCTAAAATTATCCAGCCTGTACCAGCCTCAGGCACACATCTTAGCCAGGGGACAAGTTTGGGGCAGGAATTTTTCCTCCCAGAAATACCCGCTCTTATGCACGTACTATCATCAGAGAGGACGGGACAGAGCTGTGTCCACCTTTGGCAGAAGTACTAATTCTTCTCCACCCACAAAGCCCTCAAACCCTTGAAAAAACAGCAAGAACCAATAAACAGAGGGAAGGAAAAAAAAAAAAAAAAAAAAAAAGAAAAAGAAAACACAGCAGTAGAGAACTTCTCCCCTTCTGCAGACTGATCCCCAAGAGGCAAGATGCCTGTGAGGCAAAAGGTCCATCACTGGTTAGCTCCAGACCTTCTGTCCCACCAGCCTGTGGTACCGTCCGTACCATCCAGGTGCCTGTGGTTTAACGTGCTCCCAGGCAGGTAACAACACACCTTGCCAGAAGAGCAGTTCCCACGAGAGTCAGGGAAGCGAGGAATCCCCTCCCCTGGCTGATCTGCCATCGCTAACTTCTCCTGACGGAGGGGGAAAATGCAGTCCTGCAGAGCGGGCACTTACACAGCAATGCCGCGGGCTTGGTCATTCTGCAGACGATCCCCGTGGCTCTGTAAGGGACCGGCCCAAACTCGCAGGCTGCTGCTGTATGGACGAGCGCTAGCAAGATCCCGATGGTCCCCAGCCTCATCCTGCCAGCCCAGAGCATCCTCAGACGGAGCAGAGAGCGCTGAGAAGTGACTGAATCTTGACTGGCCGAGGCTGCTTTCATACCTCCGAGCAGAGCTTGTTCAAAGCAGGACATGACCTGCTTCCTCCGGTTATCAAAACTCATCACACATTTCCTAATCTTCCTATAGCTTCCTTAGCCCCCGTCAAGTCGCACGTTGCCTTCCTCCTGCAGCTGCCGCTTGGGCTGCGGGACGTGGCTCTCCTGCCAAGACCGCAGAACTCGGGACGCTGCACCGAGGTGGTGGAGAAGGCTGGGGAGGGATAAAGTCAAGGGAGCAGCCCCACACTCTGCCTGCAGCCAGTTCATCCTTTGCTCTTTGCACAGCAGTATTCCACGTTTTGTATTCATGCAGCAACTTCTCAGCAAAGAGCTCTTGGAAAGACACCAGCCTGCATTATCAGCCCCCCTTCCTGATTTTAGGCACGCAGTGGGAAAATGGAGGCATGCTGTGCTGTGTCCCACATCCCTGCCGAGCTCTGTGAGCACAGGGCTGGGAGGCTCTCTGCCTCTCAGGGGGATGTGTGGACAGCCTCGTTTGCTGCCTTCCAGGTAAGGACGAGCCCATCATCACACACCAAGCCCCTCAGCTGCTATTTAGGAAACTTTAGAAACCCAAATTCAAATCTGCTCCTGGTGCACACCCACCCTGCACACCACTGACTCCAAACCATGTTGCGGTGCTGGGGCCAAAAAGAAAGAGCCTGCTTATTTCCCCAGTAAGACTCCCACAAACGAGTTTCCCCACAGGACCGATGGCAAAGGGAAGGCGAGACCTCAGCGATGATGGGAGCAGTCAGCGCCCTCGGGTGAGGCAAGGTACCGGCCTCCCTCCTCTCCCTGGCAGACACCTCATCCTCCCCGCAGCGGGTGAGCACGTTTCCTCCAGGGAGCCCTGCTGTCCAGCGGCCCCCGCCCTGCCACTTTGTTTTCTTCCTGAGTTGAGAAAGTGAACGGCCTTGGGTACCCTGCCGGAGGCACTCGCGGTCACCGACCAGACCAGAAGCGCAGCAGCCTGGGACAGGCTCCCCACCACGAGCCGGTGCTGTGTTACGAACAGGCAACAAAATGCTAGCAGGGTAAGTAAAGGCGGTGGCACGCGGCATGTACCAAAGGCACCTGGCAGCAGCGGTCCTGTGCCACAGCCCGGAGCCCTCACCTCAGCCCCCACAGCGTCCTCGCTGCTGTCCTTGCAGGGAAACTGCAGCAGGCACGGACCCACCGCAAGGTGAGCTCCCACGTGTCATTTACACTCAAAATTTCCTCTTGCTGTGGCTCTGGCTTCTGTCCTTCAGCTGACGGCCTCCACAGCCTCCCCAGCAGCCCTGGGGGACACCAGGACAGCAGCCGAGGCTGGCACGGGGGGGCCTCCAGCCACACCATGGCAAACTGCTTCAAGCATCGAGACACGTAAACCAGCTGTCAGAGGTGGTCGCTGCTGCTGGGTGTGACAGCAGCACCTTGCCTGCACCCTCAGCTGAGCTTTTGGCAGAGGAAGGCCCTGCTCCATGCCTACAGCAGGACACGTGCAGCCAGGCACCGTGAGAGCAGAGCAGCACCTCGGAGTTCACAACCAGCCCTCCACCCAGGGCAGGAACTGCTACCAGCATGAAGGAACAGGAAAAAGCAGGCGTTTTGGTACAGGCTGCCCAAGGCATGTGTGGGCAGAAGAGTGAGGAGCCAGGCCCAAGATGCTGGTCCTGGTAACTGAGGCATTTGCAGCCTCAACTGATGGCTCCTGCAGGGAGGACAGGCAAGGACAGGGGACTGCTGGGCATTGACCTCCAGCAGGAACGGAAAAGCCCGTTTCCACCTACAACAGCAGAAGCACGCTGAGCGTGGCGGTGCCATGAGCATCACTGCCCTGGAGTAACCAGAGCAGAGGCCAGCACAGGGAGAACAGAGCAGCCTGCCTGCCCTCTGCACAAGGCCAAGCTGTGCTAGCATGAGGCAGGGCAGGTTTAAAAATCTGAAGAAAGGTTAAACTCCCAAGCTGCTGTTATAGTGCTTGCAAAGGGAATGGTGGAAGATGTTTTGATAAGTATTTGCTGCCTAAGGTTTTCTCTGGAAGCTGTGCACATACTGTGCACTCGCCACCTGGCTGGGGGCCGTACATGGGGTTGTTTTTCCCCCCTGCAATATCCAGAGGTTTGTGGTGGTGCCGTTAATCTTTCCACTGCATTGACCTGAATGCTCAGTGTTACCCTGCAGCTGCTTCCTGAGATAGCCTTCCAGGTAGCCTGGCCATGCTCTGCTCTGTCAGCAAGATGGGTTCCAGCACCACCTCCAGGACTCCTACAGCAGCTCAGCCCCAGGATGGCCCGAGGAAAAGCACAAGCCCAGCTGCTCCTGTCTGATACGGATCCAGCACTGAGCAGGTAAAGGACAAACAAGTGTCCAGCCCTCAGAGACTGCAGCTGCACATCTTTTGCATTATCCAGGGTTGTGGTCAGTCCCCAGCAGCAGAAGTCTTTGGCTGAAGAGATTCATCTTTAAAAATAAAGTCAGAAATCATTACCACAACAGGCTTGAACATTACACAGGAAATAAAACCACAAATTAATTTGTGAATTGTGAGATAACCATCACCTGGGAGGTAAAAAACCTTTAATACTTTCTGAACAATTAAGTCTCGCATGTTTTCCGTGAAATTGTGCCAAAGTCCACCTACCTTTTTCCTGCCAGCACCACCCATGAAGATTTCCATAAAACAAACACTGGCACCCAGGTAGCCTAGGCTGAGGACAGCTGGGCTGAAGGTTGCAAGAACAGCCAGCTGTCTCTCAGCACTGACTCCGCCCTGCCAAACCAAGGCTGAAAAGGGGTACAGAAAGTTCAGTCTCAGAAGCTTTTCTTTGGAGCCCCAGCAGCTGACTGCAATCTCTGCAAGCAGCAGCAGAGCAAAGCACAAGGGTAAAGTCAATGGCTTGTGCAGTGCAAAGAGAACAGCTTTGACCTTGCCAAAATACAAGTTTCAGTGCTAATATAAGAAATCTGGGTGGTTTCTCTGCAACACATGTCAAGAAGCAATCACAAGACATGCCTAGGAGCATCATCCTCCAGTATTTGCTCAATCCTCCCTGGCAGGCAGAGCATCAGCTCACCTCAAGCCCCTCACTGCAAGTTTATAAGCCTGGTCTATAGCCAGGCTTACTTTACACAACATTTAATAATCAGACATACTAGCAAACATTTCAAAAGCTCTTCTTACAAACCAGAGAGGCTGGGATGAGGTGATGAGGTGCAGTCAGTATGTTTGTGATAGTGGGGAGACAGCCCCAGGATGGCCTCCAGCTGGCCCCACAGCTCTAAGCTCCAGCTCCTGCTTTGGACAGGGCTCTGCAAGTCCCATTGGTCTCAAACAGCGAGAGGTACATCACTGGGCAAAAAGCAAAGGGAGGTTGTAACACTCTGATGGGCAACTGCACTGCCATTGGGATGTCTCCATCTGCTGCAGACACACAGGTGACATTTCTCTTTTTCTCCAGAGCCATCACACTCCTGGCTTAGCCACTGAGCACCAGGGAAGCTGGTTTTGTTCTGCTACCCACTTTGCCACCCTGTGGACAGTCACCACCTGCACAACCACCTTGCTTTTGAGGAACTGCACAGCTTACCCACATCTCAACACACACTGCAGTTGTGCTTGCAAGCATGAAGATGTAAAATAGCAGCAGGTTCACTCAGCTGGAAGTGTGAGCCACGACAAACTCACTCTCCCTGTCCAGCTTCCTAAACCCATATCCTTGAAACTGCAGAAAGCAAATAGCCTCAGAAAGAAACATCAGCTCTTCTCATCCCAGCACAGGGTCACACTGATACTTAGTTCCCAGAAGACTTCAGATCTATTCACTGTGCAGCCTTACTCTGATTTCGGCACATTCTAATTCATGATTTAGGCACCTGGAGATACTCAAATGATAATTAAGATCTATCTAGCAGATAAAAATCCATAATCTGCAAACTAGTGCTGAGCACAGGTCAATTCACCACAAGTGGGGAAAGAAAGGGGACACTGCCTCAAAGGCTTCTGCAAGAATATACACCTTAATAACAAAACTCAGTTCTCAAATTACTGAATTCTAAGTATGTACAGGCAGCTTTATTGCTAATTTTTAGCACCTAGTCCTACCCTTCCTCCCCACCCAGGTCTCCAGTGGCAGAAAAGCTAAGGCTTTGGACAGGTTTTCTTTCCAAGCCAAAAAGCTGCTGCTAACATTAAACTTGCTACAGCAGGTGACTCCAAACTGTACCTAACACCAGTATGACCTGAAGTGGAAGATCAAGCTTTTCAGGTTGCTAGGCTACTTGCACAAACTCATGCACATGAATCCTGACACTTTAGCCTTAAACAGTTCTGCCAACTTGCACCAAGGAAAACCACTAAGCTGCATGAGTATTGTCCCTGGACACAGCATACCTTGAGTTAAATCCCTGAACCAAAATAATGCATTGCAAAGACACCGGTCACCCACTGGACTCAAGGGGTCAGACACCAGATTTCCTAACACCCACAGTACTACCTGCTTCAAGATGCCCACAGCCTTTGTGCCAACAGATTCCAGCAAGCAAATGAGCTCTCCAAGGCACTAAGTACTAAAGGCTGCTGAACACAGAGAGCGAAGGAGTTGACATTTCTGAAAGCATCTTTTTACCCTAACTCATTTATCATTTTTCAATAAAACGAGCCCATGATGAGCATATAGAAGTACAGACATAAGTGCCTGCAGTTTTTTATTGAATCAAAGCCCTTAACCATATCAGAAATCAAAAGGAAAATCAAATACAAAGAGATGCATTTTTCACTCCAGAGCAACTAAGTTGAATATAGGTTTTAGACTGCTTTAACTTTACATCTGAAAACAGCACGTTTACATCTTGCATAAGTTCTTGCTGAGTAGAGTTGAATGCACTTACTCTTCTCCCATGATTTGGACGTAGGGAATAATTAAGTCTCAAGATTAAAGTATCTGATTTTGGCAGCTTAGTATTTAGACCGCAACTCCACTGAAATAATTGCTTATCAGGAGGTCACTGTCTTACAGTCCCCCACTTTGCCAAGGAAATTGCACAATACATCTTTCAGAGGAAAATATTTACATGAAGTTTAAAATATTGTTGAAGCAATTTAACAATAGATTTTTCCTAAAAACCTGCTAATGCATATCTAGCAATCTGTTTCAAGATACTACACTCAGTGTAATTTAAATAGCATTTGAAACATTCCAACAGGAATCACATTGCACAGAAGAAGCAATTTGCTTCTCTAACATTTTTGCACACCTGCTTAGAGCCTGTGCATTTAGTGCACAAGTTTACAATGCCAAGCTTCTATGTAGGCTTCTAATAAATGCAACAAAGTTCTTTGGAATGAGAAGAATCATCTTGTCTCTGTGCCACAGCTTAAGGCTTCTTGGAGAAGTTTGATTCATTAGTGAAGGCCAGAGAAACGCCACACATTTGCACTTGTGCTGGAGTTTTTATCCATTTCACTGAGGGAGACTAAAGCCCATTGACATTGCAGACAAGAAGACCGGTGTCAATTGCGAGTCACCCTAGGCCCTTCTGGAAGGAGGGATGCAAAGAAAGTCTTGAAAAAAACCCACGCTGTGCTCATAAACGAAGGGTTGGCCTGCTGCAGCTCTGGTAAAGCTTGTCCCTCATCAGCTGCTGCTTCATTGTCATCTGCTCTGTCTGCATTTCCTCCCTGCTGAAATAGAGAATATTCAGTGTCATCATAGAAATGCGTAAGAAGAATCAGGTAACCAACACTATTTTTACTTTAATTTCACTGTCAGAATATGGAACCCATGCAGTACTTCTGTACCAAAGTATCTCCCAACAACCACGAAGTCAGAACAAGCCGCACACTATGTTGTGGCTCACTCATGCTGTAAGTCCAAGAGGACTGCTTAAGATGGATACAAGCACCAGATCAGGTGAACTATGTATGCATTTACAGCTAACAGTGAACGGTGCCACAAGTGTCAACTGTAAATGCAGGACTCAGATTGCTTATGTATGGCAAAACTGATATGCCAGCAGTCTTCAACTACAGAATTTGCATGGTCTTTGGCAGACTATTTTCCATCATAACACCCCAACAAACAAGTAACTAGAAGACAGCATGCAGCCTGAAATATTCTGTAGAATGAACTACACCAAAAGGAGCATGCTGGCAATTATTTAGCCACAGAAGATGCTTCTCCACAAAAAAATTAGTCATTTTTACTACTAAATTGTAAATAGAAAACTAGAAGTGAAACTTCACAGGGTTTCCATGTTGCTATTTATAAAAATACAAAGACAATACCTGTAAGTTATTGTTCTGGTCCTGGTTTACAGCAGCTTGAGGAGGAACGTTATCTGGAAAGTGCTGAACTGGTCGCTGTCTAAAAGGAAACCATCCAACGTGATGCCTGGGGAAGCCAACACATTTGGATTAACAGTGGCTAAATACTGCTCCTTCCTGTTACACCAAGACAGTTCAGTAACACCTGACTGCTCTAACCACTGCAGACAGCAAATTCAACATGCTAATTTTTTGCCCTGACCTGGTAAATATTTTTAAGTCACCTATTAGCAGGCAAACCATGGAATAGGATGACACAGGTAAACATCTGATAGCATTCAGAATAAGCAGCACTGTATCTAGGTTCGTAACTGTTTAATCAATACTAAGCCTGCTGGAAGATGTTGCCACAGGTACAGAACTGGAACGTGCACCTAAATCATGTTATGTACACCCCTGGGTACCTTCTCTGATCCTAAAGGGCACAAAAAAGACGAGAAATGGCACCATCTCACCAAAACATAGCAGGCCATGCAGACCCACTTAGTACCCCTACAGTGCCTACACCTTGTAGGTGTAGCAGAAAAGAGCACATGGTTAGATAACTTACAAAGCAACCAACTCCCTCTACCCACATTTCAACCACTTGTTTCCAAACAAGCTGGTCAGTTGTTCGTATGTACCTGCTCTATATTGCAAAGTTGCTAGGGCTTCATAGAGAGCTACTTTGGTTTCCAGCAGTTTTCTGAAATGGAAAGTCAACTACAACAGCTGTAGTACAAAAGAGGGGCAAGATGCTCTACTATCACCTATTCATTCTTCTTGGAACCCATAGGCCAAAGTTCTATTTTTGCTAAACACCAGCATGAGATGTGCAGTTCATCCTTTCTAGGTTTAAGAGTTCTCTAAGCTCAAACACCAGAAAGCTCACCACCCTGCAGAGCACAGCACTTCTCTGAAACATTTCTGACAGTACCAGAGACCAACACCATACACTTACAGATACATCAGAACCGTGCCACCCATAACCAGGAGGAATCTGCTGATACTGGAGTAGAAATAGATGATGTTGACAAAAACATAGAACAGCGTTGCAGAGTAGAGCCAGTCCAACCAATCCCGATTGCCACCCTCCTCCTCTTCTTCCATGAGGGGACCTCCTTGGGCATTCATCCTTAAGTTCTGGTTGGCTGCTGCATTAACCTGTGGAGCTGCATTCTGGTTTCCAGGTTGATTTTGTGCAGGAAATGGATCTGGGAGAGGAGCTGGGGGTGTCACTTGTGCCACTGGTATCTCCTGAGAACGTCGTGGATGAGATTGGTCAGCAGATGCAGCAGTAGAGGCCAAGCTGAAAACCAGAAAACAGAAAGAGTAAGGCTTAACTCAAATCCCTTCATGTGGAACAGACACTGAAAACTTGTCCATCTTAAGAGTACAGAACTACAAAGGCAGGTCACGTACAAGTAGCAAATAAGTATATAGACTACATGGGTTAAAAACATAACTTTTGGCTCTGCCTGTGACAAACAGTTACAAGATGACTTCAAGTCAAACCACGCACCTTCACTTTAGCCACTTTAACACTTAATAAAGTTTTCTGGAGCAATCTAAAGGTATTCTGCAAGGCTGCTATGATTGTCTTACATGCACCAAAGATTTCCAGTCTCTGGGCTACTTTAAACAATCAAAAAAGGTTATAAGGCGCTAAGGCTTATCAGCAGAATTAGATTTACTCTAGAGATGCCTGCTCCCAGTGAAGGCAGGCAGAGATCTGCCATTTGCAAGATTCAAATCACTATCCTAAAGAGTAAGGCAAACACCAGATGACAGCTGCATTTCCACACCACAGAGTGTAAGGTACAACTGAACAAGTCTGACCACACTAAAACAAAAGAGGAAGGACTACCAGAAGTTCTCCATTTCCTTGTATTACAGTTTCTACTTTCTACTAGCAGCTTTACAAAGACTTACTATTGCATGTAATATTGTCTTGCGTAAATCTGCTGCAGCCAGGACATCTGAAGCATGCTATAGGTTGTATAAGCAGAAAACCCTGGGGCCATAGTCTGGAAAGGATTTGGAGGTGTTTCAAGTCTGTTCAGAAGAAACACTGGTTAACAAATACTGCACAGGACAGTTATGTATTACAGGACACATGTAAATAGCTTCTACCATTTCATGCATTGAAACAAAATGAATTATTCCTTATGCATTATAGCCACCTCTCTACCCAAATCAATAAAATGCAGATTTTCATCTAACAGTAGGGCAATTTCTTTTGACTTTTCCCATGCCCACCAAAGCTTATACACCCTTATGACCTTTGGCCTATGTTCCATTGCCCTTAAGACATGGGATAAGGGGTTAGCAACCAGTCTGCCCCACTGAAAGGTCAACATTTTAAAGATCTTTGTGATGTATTCACCTGGTATTGGCTTCCGCTGAAGCCTGGCCAGAAGAACATCTCAGTCTTTCACCATTTGAGGAAGATGCAGCTGGTTCTTGACTAGCTTCTGACATTAGCCTTGGCTGATCAGTTTTAACCTAGAGACACCAATACAGTTAGCGATGAATTACTATTTTAGTGATGAATTACTATTAAAGTCTTACACAAAAAGGTTACCTCACACTGAACATGGCTCTTAATTTAGAAACAGTGTTACACAGTTCATGCACTTTCTGCACCAGATGCCTCCAGGTGCCATTGCAATACTGTTTTGACTGTGGATTACTGTGTATTCTCAGTTTTTACCAACAGTCAAGTCCCCTCTGGGGTTTAAAGAACTGGAAAAAAACTGTCAGCAGTGCACTGAAGACAGTTCAATTTTAGCTGAGTTTCTGCTTGCTTACACATCTGCTGTATGCAGATGTAATTCAAGAGCTGTTCTGCAGTGATACATCTGTATAATATTCAGCCAGAGGGTGACTCACAACTGGCAAGCTCCAAACATGGGTAAGATAAGTTCAAATATCTATACTGGGCAATAAACACTTCTAGATACTTGAAAATAAAAATGAGTTTGCACATTTGAACTTAAGACTCTAAGTACTCAGACCAATTACTAATGCTTATCTTGAGCTTCCTACAGGAAGAGAGTCATGAACAATTTTCAACTAACAGTCTTCCTTCCCCACGTGTTGATAGAGCAATCAGAATTGCTTCTATTAACTGTATCTTCTGCCCACAAAAAGCCTCCATCCAAAAGAGCCCAGGATATGACAGGTCATGTTCTACTTAACAAAACAGAGCTTACCAAAAAGCAGTTTCCCTCTAAGCAATGTTGTTACAAATAGATTACAATTTAGACATTTCTTAACATGTGCCATGGTGATCTTTACCAGTAAACCACAAATTATTTTTGAGCTTAATCCAGATACGTTCTCACACTCGAAACCCATCAAATTACCAGCAACACTGCCAACGCATTAGCAGGAAACACCTGCATTATCAGCAAACTTCTACAACTCAAGGACTCAAAATAGTACATTAGCTTAGTACCTCTGAGTTGGTTTCTTGCACATTTGCAGGAGCCTTGAGGTTATACACCAAATGAAGAGCATGCAACTCCTCCTGCTAAAACACAAGTACGGGCAAAGTGAATTTATTGTGACATGCTTAGCACACCTCAGGGAAGCAAAAAAATATTTTTTGTACCTTTGGCAGGAACTCCTGCAGATGCTGGTGATCGAGTAGCAGCTTCCCGCAATAAATCAGCTTTTGCTCCTCTTCGGGCTTTGAATAAAAACAAAGCGCAGGATTATTTGCTCGGCCCGAAGCCGCTGACCGCAGCCGGCAGCCCCGGGCCAGCAGCACACCCGCGGGGGGCAGCCCGGCCACGTTAATAGTTAACAGGGACCGGCCCCGGCGCCCGCCCGAGGTCACCGCAGGGCCCTGACGAGACACCCGACCGCTGCAACCGCACCCGGGCCTTGCGTCAGCCGGGCGGCGCCCCCCCCCCCCGGCCCCAGGACCCTTACCGGCGCCCCGGGCACGATGCGGCGCAGCTCGGCCTTGAGGCGCCGCACGGTCCAGGCGGGCTCGGCGCTGAGGCGCAGGTCGGGGTGGCGCCGCGCGGGGCTGCGCACCAGCAGCGAGAGCTGCATCGGCTCCGCCATGACGCGCACGTAAGGCGGCGCCCCCCGCCGCCCGCCCCTTTTATAGGCGCCCGCCTCGCCCCGCCCTCCTTCCCCGGCTCGTTGGCTGGAACCGATTGGCTGCGAGGGGAGGCGAGGAGGACACGTGGGCCAATGGGAAGGAGAGGCGGGGCGGAGCGGCGGGGGGCGGAGGGAGGGAGGGAGGGAGGGAGGGGGCTCCGAGCCGCGTCACCATGGCGACCGCCCCCCCCCCCCCCCCCGGCGTGGCCGTCCCTCCGTGGGGCCGGGCCCCGCGAGCGTGGGGGCGAGATCGGGGCGAGGGCCCCGGGGGTCACCGAGCGGGGCCGACGGGCTCCGTGCGCCTTGCACGGATGAAGAAAGGCGGCGGGGCCTGCCCCTGCCCGCAGCACGCACCGTGGCAGCGGGGACGGCGTGGAGTCCAGGCGGTGCTCCGCACCTCCCGGCAGCCGGGCCTGGGGACACGGACGTCCCCCGGTCAGGGGACAGCTGGCAGCCCGCGCGCCAGTCCCAGCAGCCGGTTCAGAGCTCCTGACACCCAGGCAGAACAAACACCTGCCCTGACCCTGCCGGCTTATCTCGGGGCTTGTTCCGTGGCCGCAGCCGCAGGGGCACCGCTCGGGACAGGAGCGTGACTGGCACGCGGGCCTCACAACAATTAACCCGAACAATTAGCTCCGCTTTACCGGAATCCGAGGTGAAGGGCTCCGAGCCTCCTCCGTCACCAAGCGTCTGCGTAAGCGTTAACCCTGGTGTAATCGGGATTATCGCTCTGACCTCGGCGCAGTCAGCCTGTTAAAAACAAACACGCTCGGAACGGAACCGGGGGCTGGCATTCTCAGGATTTCGCTCGGAACGTGCGGGCGGTGTCTGCGCTCGGTAGGCCCCCGCCTCACAACAGCTGCCCGCCTCCCCGGGGCGAACCGCCGCAGGGATCCCCACGTCCCCGGAGCCACGCCGCCCTGAGGCGGTAACGAAGCCGTCCTGCCGGGCCGAGGGCAGCGGCCGGCGGCAGCTCTCGGGCACGGCGCCGGGCACACGCCGGGCTCCCCGCGGCTCCGCTCCCCGCGGCCGCCCCGTCCCGGTGCCGGGCCCGGCCGCGCCGCCGGCCCCCGGCGTTGCCAT